>NC_080164.1:33075286-33384036 GCF_950295315.1 Erinaceus europaeus | reverse complement strand
TGTCCAGAGACTTCAGGTGTGGAACGACAACCCTTCAGCTTCATCACTTGGGTGAGACCTTTCCTTTCATAGTATTCTCTAATTCCCTCCCAGGTGGTTCACTTCCTAACAAAGTCCCAAAACCTAGATATAGATCAGGTTCCAGGAGATAGAGCATATGTTCACAGGTATCCACAAACTAGGGCAAATATATACCTGAAAGCAGTAGTACACTAGAGTTTGCAGTAAGTACCCCCCAACACTTCATCTCCACTATTCCAACCTTTGGGTCCATGACTCTTCAACAATTTGTTTGGCTTTGTATGTTAACTCTCTTTTCAGCCACCAGGTTCCAGATGCCATCAGGATGCTAGCCAGGCTTCCCTGGACTGAAGACCCCACCAATGTGTCCTGGAGCTCAGCTTCCCCAGAGACTTACCTTTCTAGGGAAAGAGAGAAGCAGACTGGGAGTATGGATCAATCAGTCAACGCCCATGTTCAGCGGGGAAGCAATTACAGAAGCCAGACCTCCCACCTTCTGCAACCCTCAATGACCCTGGGCCCATGCTCTCAGAGGGATAGAGAATGGGAAAGCTATTGGGGAGGGGATGGGATATGGAGATTGGGTGGCAGGAATTGTGTGGATTTGTACCACCCCCATCCTATGATTTTGTTAATGTCTCCTTTCTTAAATAAATAAATTGATTAATTAAAAAAAATAAATAAGGCTAGAACCTATTCAGTCAGGGAGGAAAGTAGTACAAAAATGAGAACGGTTAATCAAGAACAGGATCACATAGTGTTTATAAACTAGAAAGTAACATGCTAAAAGGATTCAAAGCATAGTGAAGTCAAGTATATTAATATAGATACTAACCCCCCCAACTAACTTGGCTATAATAACTAATTATTGATATTTTAACTCTAAGACTATAAGAAAACCCTCGCATTCTCTTTAAAACCCACATTTCTCCTAGTCCTGGTACCTCTAGGATATGCCCATACTTCTTGAAATTCCTTCTCTATGATTCCTTACTGCCATACCAACTTTGTCGACTTCAACAAAATCGCTACTGGTGCTGCCATCCCACATTCTGCTGCTATCAAAATCTTACTCGGGACTGTAACCAGAGATACCAGCCTGAGAAGTCAACCTTTTAACTCTTCAAATCTGGTGAGACCTTTCCTAATAAATGGGACTACTTACATCCAAGTTAGATGGCATGTCATTTAACTAAGCAACAGACACCAGATTAGGCTAGGGTTTAGGGTACTGGATACAGGTGTACAGGTATCCATAAACAAGGGGCAATTATATAACTCAAAGTGCTCAATAATGGTTAAAGTGCCTAAAGAAGGCATCATAAATTCTGTAAGTGACTGGATTTAGACCAAATTAGCAGGACAGCCTAGCAGAAAGGCCCAAAGAAGACAGATCCCTAAAACCTAACTCTGGCAGGGCTGAACAAATGATACTCCATGCCTAAACAACTGAGAGAAAAATCTAAGATAATCAGATAAAGGAAGGACTACAAAAGTTGGTTAAGGGCAAGTGACAGGCCCACTTAATAATGGTCTGTTTGGTCAATACCACACCACCTGATCATCTGGGGCCCTAGTTAGGGAATCCTTGGATTCCCATACATATATGATGGGCCTGGACCTCTAAAGGGTCCCTCTCCACTACCACTGATTGCTTCCCTAAGGAACAGCATCTTGTGGACCCTCCCAGGACCTTGGCTCTACCATAACGCAATGATGGTAGGGATAGGTTTCTGAAGGGATGCTGGGGGTATCCTGCCCTGCCACTAGAAAATGACTGGTCCTGAAATGAGTGCAGCCTGCAATGTTCCTCATATGTGACCAAGATAGGACCAATGGGGGGGGGCAGGGGGAAGAATACAGGTCCAAAAAGGATGACAGAGGACCTAGTGGAGGTTGTATTATATGGTTGCTATATGGAAAACTGGGAAAAGTTATGCATGTACAAACTATTGTATTTACTGTGGAATGTAAAACATTAATTCCCCAATAAAGAAATTAAAAAAAAAGGGGGGGGGAAGATCAGACCTACAGGACTTGGAGGTTACACAGGCTCTGGTGCTAACAATAAATATGCATTTATGTGATTTACATATAGGCCCTGAAGCAGGTGGATAAAGGTAAATAGGTAATTTTAGCCACAGATTTTTTTTTTGGTAAGAATGAGAGCTACTCCCTAATTCAAATTTCTAGCCCTTTTATCTACTCTGACACCATTCTCTCAGACAATATTCTCATCTAACCTCAGGCTAGCTACCAAACTCAAGCAAAACTATTATAGTTGTATACCCCCAGGAACATGCCTAAAATGGTTCTCTTAGCTTTCTTCTACCCTAAAATTCCCAATCTCATCTGCTCTGATCCTACTTTCTGGTTCCTGTTCATTAACCATCTTGTCTCAACTTAGGTCATGCCACCTTCCAGACACCATGTTATAGATGCAACCATGACTCCACCCCGACTTCTCTGGGCAGACGACCTCACCAATGTGTCCTGGACCCCCACCTCTCCAGAGCTCTGGTCCACTAGGGAGAGACAGAAACAGGCTGGGGGTATGGATCAACCTGTTAATGCCCATGCTCACCAGAGAAGCAGCTACAGAAGCCACCTTCTGCTCCCTATAAACAACCTTGATCCATCTTCCCAGCAGGGGAGAAGTGATAGAATGAAGATTAGAGAACTCTGCACTCCAGTTCCATCAGCACCCAGAGAGAGAGAAGGACAAGGAGAGGGACATATGGAGATAGCTATGAGGTTATGAGTGGCTTAGAGGGGAAGAGAGGACTGAATCAGAAAAAGAAGGGGCAACTAAGTGTAAATGTGGACAGATAGTTGTAGAGAAGATGGTTGGCCCATGTCTAAAACTTTAGGGGGAACTGTGGTGGACTGCAGTGGGGAGAGTGAAGATTCAGAACTCTGGTGGTGGAATGGTGTGGATTCAAATCCCTGTTGACATGTAATTCTGTAATATTAAAATTAAAAAAAAATTTTAAAAAGTAAGTAACATGCTATGTGCAAGAGGAATCCTCAGATGACTTTAAAGAAAAAATATGCATGAAATGTAAGGTTTTAAAGCTCATTCAGAGAAAAATATGGATAATAAATTATAAACAGGAGAACCTTTTAGTTACAAGCTACAGCTATAACAATAAGGATGGTGGCTTGAACTAGAGAGTTTGTAGTAAAAATGAAAAGATATGGACAAATAAAGATGTTTTGAGGGGCTGAGTGGAGGCACATATGGTTGAGTGCATATGATATGTCACAAAGAACCAGGTTCAAGCCCTCAGTCCCCATCTGCTGAGGGAAGGTTTCACAAAGAGTGAAGTAGTGCTGCAGAGGGTGTGTGTGTGTGTGTGTGTGTGTGTGTGTGTGTGTGTGTGTGTGTGTGTCCCCTTTATTTCTTTCCCTCTCGATTTCTCTCTTCACTAAATAAATAATTAAAATTTAAAAATAAGGGTGTGTTTTGGAGGTGGCGTGAATGGAATAATCTAAAGAAATATGATAGGTCAGAAAAAAAGAGCCACTGTGGTAACACGTAGGATTTGAAGCTTCAACCACTGGGTGAATTGTGCTCACTGTGATGAAGAAGACTGAAGAGCAAGTAGTTCTGAGATGAAGCAAAGAAGCAACTGCTTTGTATTATTTGAAATGCCTATTGGACATTCATACAGAGATTTCAAGTACAGTTGGAAACAAATGAGAAGATAAGAGAGTAACTCTTCTAAGAAAGAGATACAACTTAGAAAATTTAAAGTATAAAGTTGGCATATAAAGTCCTGGGGCAATGGATATTACCAGTCTTGAATATAAAAGAGATATATATCAAGGACTATAACAGATTAGTAGTACATGCGAGATCTTTCTTTTTCTTTCTTTTCTTTCTTTCTTTCTCTCTTTCTTTCTTTCAGAGCACTGTTCAGCTCTGGCTCATGGTGGTGTGGGGGATTGAACCTGGGATGAGAGTCATGCTTCAGGCATGAGAGTCTGTTTGCATAACCATGCTATCTACCTTCTGCCCCATGTGACATTTTTCAATAACAATACTATGTGACAAAATAAATAAAATGGCCCTTCATAAGGAGTGGATGTGTTTTTAACTTATTCATTCAAAAGACAGAAATAAAAGTTATTTTAAAATAAATTCCATCATGAATGAGGAATCTTGAAAGGTAATAAGCTAACCTTCTATTAATGTAACGACTAGGAGACAAATTTTAGATAGGCAACTTACCCTATCAGGTATATTCACATATGTTCCAGCATCAAGAAGATCCTGCACAATTTCTGTATGTCCCTCCTTTGATGCAATCATCAAAGCTGTATTTCCATCCTTATCTGTTAAATTCACATTTGGATTCCTCTTCAGAATTTCTTTCACTGACTGTGTATAGCCTCCTTTTACTGCCACAATAAGAGCCGTCATTGAATTCTAAAAAAACAAAACCCAAGAAAGTAATAATTCTGGAAGCATTTTCATAAAGCTGATGTTTTCAAACAGGTAGAATGATATTGGCAGCAATTTCTGGTAATAAGTGTCAATATAAATAATCAGTTTTCAAACAAATTTTTATAATACAATCTATAGGAAAAACTGAAGTAAACAGATCAGATATTTCAGTGAAAGTATATACTCTTCTCTTTCACAATGATCTACAAACCAACCATATCTTCACTTATTTTCTTCTTTTTTTTAACCAGAGCACTGTTTAGCTGTGGCTTATGGTGGTGCAGGGGGTGGGGGGGGCCTGGGGGCTATTGTGTTTGAACCTAGGACTTAGGAGCCTCAGGCATGAGAGTCTGTTTGCATAACCATTATGCTATCTACAGTCCGCCTATTTTCATAGTTTCTTTAATGGTGAAAAACTGGAAGCATTTCCCCTCAGATCAGGTACTAGACAGGGCTGCCCACTATCACCATTACTATTCAACATAGTGTTGGAAGTTCTTGCCATAGCAGTCAGGCAGGAGCAAGGAATAAAGGCATACAGATTGGAAGAGAAGAAGTCAAACTCTCCTTATTTGCAGATGACATGATAGTATGGAAAAACCTAAGGAATCCAGCAAGAAGCTTTTGGAAATCATCAGGCAATACAGTAATGTGTCAGGCTATAAAATTAACATTCAAAAGTCAGTGGCATAAGGTAGAAGAAATTGAAATCCAGAAATCAGTTCCTTTTTCTATAGCAACAAAAACAATATCTAGGAGTAAACCTAACCAAAGAAGTGAAAGACTTGTATACTGAAAATTATGAGTCACTACTCAAAGAAATTGAAAAAGACACAAAGAAGTGGAAAGATATTCCATGCTCATGGGTTGGAAGAATTAACATCATCAAAATGAATATATTACCCAGAGCCATCTACAAATTTAATGCTATCCCCATCAAGATCCCAAGCACATTTTTTAGGAGAATAGAACAAATGCTACAAATGTTTATCTGGAACCAGAAAAGACCTATAATTGCCAAAACAATCTTGAGAAAAAAGAACAGAACCGGAGGCATCACACTCCCAGATCTCAAACTGTATTATAGGGCCATTGTCATCAAAACTGTTTGGTACTGGAACATGAACAGACACACTGACCAGTGGAATAGAATTGAGAGCCCAGAAATGAGGCCCCACACGTATGGACATCTAATCTTTGACAAAGGGGCCCAGACTATTACATGGGGAAAGCAGAGTCTCTTCAACAAATGGTGTTGGAAACAATGGGTTGAAACATGCAGAAGAATGAAACTGAATCACTGTATTTCACCAAATACAAAAGTAAATTCCAAGTGGATCAAGGACTTGGATGTTAGACCACAAACTATCAGATACTTAGAGGAAAATATTGGCAGAACTTTTTTCCGCATAAATTTTAAAGACATTTTCAATGAAACGAATCCAATTACAAGGAAGACTAAGGCAAGTATAAACCTATGGGACTACATCAAATTAAAAAGCTTCTTCACAGCAAAAGAAACCACTACCCAAACCAAGAGACCCCTCACAGAATGGGAGAAGATCTTTACATGCCATACATCAGACAAGAGGCTAATAACCAGAATATATAAAGAACTTGCAAATCTCAACAAGACAACAAATAACCCCATCCAAAAATGGGGGGAGGACTTGGACAGAATATTCACCACAGAAGAGATCCAAAAGGCCGAGAAACACATGAAAAAATGCTCCAAGTCTCTGATTGTCAGAGAAATGCAAATCAAGACAACAATGAGATATCACTTCACTCCTGTGAGAATGTCATACATCAGAAAAGGTAACAGCAGCAAATGCTGGAGAGGGTGTGGGGTCAAAGGAACCCTCCTGCACTGCTGGTGGGAATGTAAATTGGTCTAACCTCTGTGGAGAACAGTCTGGAGAACTCTCAGAAGGCTAGAAATGGAGTTACACTATGACCCTGCAATTCCCCTCCTGGGGATATATCCTAAGGAACCCAACACACCCATCCAAAAAGATCTGTGTACACATATGTTCTTGGCAGCACAATTTGTAATAGCCAAAACCTGGAAGCAACCCAGGTGTCCAACAACAGATGAGTGGCTGAGCAAGTTGTGGTATATACACAATGGAATACTACTCAGCTGTAAAAAATGGTGACTTCACCATTTTCAGCCAATCTTGGATGGACCTTGAAAAAATCATGTTGAGTGAAATAAGTCAGAAACAGAAGGATGAATATGGGATGATCTCACTCTCAGGCCAAAGTTGAAAAACTAGATTAGAAAAGAAAACACAAGTCGAACCTGAAATGGAATTGGAGTATTACACCAAAGTAAAAGACTCTGGGGTGGGTGGGTGGGTGGGGAGAATACAGGTCCATGAAAAATGATGAATGACATAGTGGGGGTTGTATTGTTAAATGGAAATCTGGGGAATGTTATGCATGTACAAACTATTGTATTTACTGTTAAATGTAAAGCATTAATTCCCCAATAAAGAAATAAATTATTTAAAAAATTTAAATAAATAAAAATAAAAAATACAGATCTGTGAGTGGTCCAGGAGATGGCACAGTGATTAAGGCACTAGACTTTCAAGCATGAGGTCCTGAGTTCAATCTCCAGCAGCACATGTACCAGAGTGATGGCTGATTCTTTCTCTCCTCCTTTCTAATGAATAAATAAATTATTTAAATAAAAAAAATACAGATCTGTGATCCAGGAGGTGGCGCAGTGATAAAGCTTTGAACTCTCAAGCATGAGGTCCCAAGTTTGATCACCAGCAGCATATGTGCCAGAGTGATGTCTGGTTCTTTCTCTCTCCCCCATATTTCTCATAAAATAAATAAAATCTTTAAAAAAAATACAGATCTACTTTATAATTGCAAATCACCAATTAGAAGAATGTGATTCATTGCCAAAAGCAATAAAGTTGCGTCTTAAGATTTTGATTTACTTTTACATGTACAAGTTCTTTATAAAAATATTTTGGTTAGGTCATTCCCTAAACCTAAGTCATAATTCTCTCACATACTAAAGTAACAGGCGGTCAATAATCACAGAAGGAAGCCACCATCTACTTGTGCTGTCTAGCATAGAGAGGCAAGTGACCTCCACGGCTATCTAAGAATCACACTGTATCTCTACGCAGCACTAAAATATTAAGTACTCTTTGAAAATTAGCAATTGGCAGCTACTTCCACATGAAAAATCGATAGAACTGGTTGATAATGTACCAAGAAGTTACGTACAATTTGGAGTTCACTTTCATTGCACTGTAACTATAGATTTGATAATACTGTCTATATTGACTGTTTCTCATATAGATGTCATTTAAGCCAAGAGGAAAAGAATAAGTTTTGCCAGTTTTTCCCACACATCTGGCATAGGATCAGGTACATACATAGCAGGTGCTCAGTAAGGAATTAATAATCATTGGTCAGTAAGATGTATTAAAACAAATCTTTTTTTCTTTCTTTCCTTTTTCCAGCAACATTAATCACTGGGGCTTGATGCATGACAAATCCACTGTTCCTGGTGACCATTCATTCTCTTTCTTTTTCTCTCTTTCTTTCATTCTTTCATTTTTATTTGACAAAACAGAACTTGAGAAGGGGAAAATAGAGTGCAGGGGAAAAAAAAGTCACCTGCAACACTGCTTGCATTCTAATTTCTTTTAAGTTTTGATCATGGATTTCTAATTTTTAAAATCTATTAGGGAAGAAAAATAGTCAAAACTAAAAAATATTCCCCAAATTACATTATCTTTAGTTTAGTTTTGTTTTTTTGGGGTTTTTTTTGCCTCCAGGATAGTGCCTATCCACGAATCCATTGCTCCTGGAGGCTATTTTTTCCCTTTTGTTGCCTTTGTTATTTATCATTGTTGTTATTATCACTGTTGTCATTATTGTTAGATAGGACAGAGAAATCAAGAGAGGAGGGAAGACAGAAAGGGGGAGAGAAAGATAGACACCTGCAGACTTGCTTCACCACCTGCAGTGATGAAGCGACCCCACTGCAGGTGGGGAGCCAGGGGCTCAAACCGGGATCCGTGCACCTGTCCTTGGACTTTGCTAACCCACTGCGCTACCGGCCAGCCGCCTATCTTTAGATTTTTAAGAAAAAGCATTTTAATAAAGTGTAACTTTTCCCCATAATTAATAGTATTTCAAATTATCTAATTTGGAGATTATCTTAATATATAGGAATGTAACAGAAAGATATTCATTATAGCCTCCTCAAATTTGTTAGCAAGAGACCCTTAAATGTATATGCTTATAGTACATATTATCAAAAATATACTTTCAAGAAAATGCATGTTTTTCTAATTATTATTTAAGAACTATAGAGAAATGTTTCTAGGCACATACTATTCTCTCTCTCTGAAAACTGAAAAGACATCTCTAATTACAGAAGCCTGGACTTCCCTGGACAGACAACCCCACCAATATGTCCTGGAGCTCCGCTTCCCCAGAGCCCTTCCCCACTAGGGAAAGAGAGAGACAGGCTGGAAGTATGGATTGACCTAACAACGCCCATGTTCAGCGGGGAAGCAATTACAGAAGCCAGACCTTCCACCTTCTGCACCCCACAGTAACCCTGGGTCCATAGTCCTAGAGGGATAAAGAATAGGAAATCTATCAGAGGAGGGGATGGGATACGGAGTTCTGGTGGTAGGAATTGTGTGGAGTTGTACCCCTCTTATTCTATGGTTTTTGTCAGTGTTTTCTTTTTTATAAATAAAAATTAAAAAATAAATAATAAAAAAGATACTTACAGCTCCTTCTTGGTCAACGTCAGCTCCCATGGCCAATAAATGTTTTACACATTCCAAGTGACCCTTTCGTGCAGCCCAAACCAAAGGGGTTGTTCCATACTATTAAGATAAACAATAAATTAAAATATTGTTATTAGAGATGCATTTAAAGAAATTAGGTCTCGAATGTTGGTAAAGTATCATACTTTGAATATTCTTTTATTATTATATATACCGGTCGTGATTTTAACCCTCTATAAGTCGAATTTCTCCATTTCCCCCAAATAGATAATTAAGTATTGTATTAAATAACTTTTAACCTTTATAATAAAAAACAAGTTTTCAACCACAAGTAAGACTGTGATGTTCAACAAGCTTTCACTGTTTCTTTTTCCCTCTCCACTAGCCTAGCCATTTACTCATTTATATATTTTAAATACCTAATTTATTTCACTTTAATGAGAGAGATACAGATAGAAAGACACAGAGAAAAATACCAGAGCACTGTTGCTTTCTTATGTCTTTTGAAATAGAATTTAAAATTCATTTGTAGACAAAAATAGTAACAACCAAATGCCAAACATAGTTCTAACTCCTTTTTGGGTTAAATCATGTAATCATTAACATATAAGTGTACATGAATAGCTCACATTTTCACAGGCTCCACAGCAAGTGCTACAAATCAAAACATAAACATCCTAAAGGATAATACACATAGTCTTTGCTCAAAAGACTGTTTATATATAATGGGTTGTCAAAAAAACATATTTTTTTCTGCATAAAAATGTACCATGACATTTCCAACCACCCAATAGATGAGCATTCATCCTTTGCATTATCTTTCACCCTTTTTATAAACTATACTACACAGGTTCATATGCTATACATTCAACTCTCCTGGCATCCCATCATCTGACATTACTCAGCTGCTTCTCATTCCACATTCAGTAGAAATCTCTCTTATATCACAATGAAGAATTGACATCTGGCAAGGACTTCTTTCTATTACTTATCTCTATTTAAAACATCTGTAAGGTCAGAAGTGAGAATCACCCAGTCTCTTTCCTCTTTTTCTCAAGTCCTGTCTCTATTCCTAACAGATTTAATCCCTGAGGAGAAATTATAGGGGAAGATGACTGAAGGGCTCTGAAACCCAATTCCAACAGGATCCAGAGAGTGAAGAGGAAAAAGAAAGGACATTTGGAAGTAGTAATAGGTGTAGCTGTGACTTAAAATGGAAGAGAAGGCAGGGCCATAGAAAAACAAGGGGAAAAATAGTTACAGAATAATAGTCAACCCATATCTGTGACCTTAGGAGAATCACTGAACTTTCCAGTGGAGGGAATGGGGACACAGAACTTTGGTGGTTGAGAATGATGTGGAATTGTACCTGTTATTTTGTAATTTTGTAAATCATCAATAAAAAATTTAAAATATCTAATCCCTTTATATATTTATTCTTTTTAAAGTATTCATTTTATTTAATACATTCCTATTCCACTCCCAACCTTACTCAATAAGGTCACCAGACTTTTCTGCTTTATTTTCTCTTCCTATAAACTGGTTTAGGTTTCTCATGCCCTTGAAGAAATAAAATTAAAATAACCTCTCCCAATATGTTGTCCTCTTTAAGAAATTTATTACTGTATCTTCCAAATTTGTGAAATATTTTATAATGGCACTTCAAATTATTTAGAAATCCCCCCTTGAAAACTAGTTTGCTTTTCTACAAAAGTTACAAAAACCACTGTCTCCAATAGTCAGATAAACACATAGCGTATGCTTTTTTTTTTTTTCCTTAGAGAGAGGGATAGAAGCAGAGGGAGAAAGTGAAAAAGACCACAGTATTGAAGCTCCATTCAGTGCCATGGGGCCTGGTCTTGAACCTGGGTTTCACATACGGCAAAGGAGCACACTAGCCCGTAGACGTCCTATGTACCTTTTTCTCACTTTTCTTCCTGAAAACTCTGTTGTATTCTGAATTGTTCACTGTCTCTTCCACCTTGAACTTTCAACTCAGCAGTCATCTCTGACACTGCACTAGTCAAATTCACCTACTTAGGGAGACACTAATAATTATTTCCTTGTTCTTTTTATTCCATTACTACTGATCTCAATTATCAAATTCACTCTCACATAACTTCATGAATTACCTCTATGCAAACAGTCCTTTTATCACATCCAGTCAAAAATATCTCTATCTGCTATCGAATAGGACCCATCTATCTATAAAGACTACCATCATGGGAGTCAGGCAGTCTGCACAGCGGGTTAAGCACAGGTGGCGCAAAGCATGCAAAGACCAGCGTAAGGATCTGGGTTCAAGGCCCCAGCTCCCCACGTGCAGGGGAGTCACTTCAAAAGTGGTGAAGCAGGTCTACAGGTATCTATCTTTCTCTCACCCTCTCTGTTTCCCTTCCTCTCTCCATTTCTCTCTGTCCTATCCAACAATGACAACAATAACTACAACAATAAAACAACAAAGGCAACAAAAGGGAATAAATATTAAAAAAAACTACCATCACTTTAAAAGTCCATAAATCTAGGACACAGCCCAGAAAGAGAGCACATTTTTTAATATATGTGAGGCCCAGGGCTGCATCCCTGATAATCACCACCACTTCACACCCTACCAAAAAAAAAAGAAAAAAAAATCAAGTCTAAAACTGGCTGCATTTCCCTTTGCTAAAAATTAGTTCCCATAGAAATCTTTCTGTTCTCATTGGCAATAAATGATTTTCTTTATCTAAAATCCATCACATGGTGTGATATTCTGTAATGTTTTTTCTAAAACACCATTTAATGTGTCAATCTATCAAATCTCCCAGTTCTTCTTCTTCTTCTAGTGTTTGCCCTTCTTCCGTAGCCAGTCAAATCTCCCAGTGAGTTTCAGTGACTACAGGGCTATTACCCAATCTCTTCAATCGGGTAAACAAGGTCCACCTAAGGGGACTGCATCTATACCCAGTGCCTCTTTCCTCATCATATCATTTATACTGAAGCAAGAAAGAGTTAACTTTCAAAGAAAAAAGTAAGGATTCACTTCTCAGTTGAAGAAAAATGCAGTTGGCAGCTACCTCCCCTCTCCTCCCAGCATAAACAAGGATTTCTATTTCATGAAAAGTGGTAGCCTTTGAATATGCTACTTTTGCCCAAGAGTCTGCTAATAACCCAAACAAGTTGAACTCCCTGTATACATAAAAGAAAAAGTAAGCTGTTAAGATTGTTGCTATGAGTTACTATGGGAAAGTTGATAACTGTATCAAAGGACAAGCACCTTGAACTCAGGGTCCAGTCTTTTGTGGACAGAAGTCTGGCTGGGTCTGCTGGCATAATAAAAAGTACTTCCCAGAACATGGGTCCTGAAATTGGTGCAACCTGGAATGTTCCTACTGATAACCACTGAATGCAAGTTCAGACCTATAGGGATGTAGAGGTTACATAGGTTCCTCTGCTAAATATGGGCCCCACATCAAATCGATGGAGGTTACAGTCAACAATATTTATACACTTTTCCCATATTTGGGAGCTACTCTCTCCCTGACCTAGCTTTCTAAACCTTTTTCCAGCCATGGCATATAATTCGGATCCACCTGCATATCAGATGTCAGGCTCAGGCAAAAACTAATGAAGTCATGGGCCCTTTGGAACTTACCTAAAATAGACCTATTTGCTATTTCCAAAACGGAGACCCCAAATCTTCATCTGCAATATTCTATCCTTTAGGTTCATGATTAATCAACAACTTGTATGGCTTTATATGTTAACTCTTTTTCAGCCACCAGGTTCCACATGCTACCATGATGCCAACCAGACTTCCCTGGACAGATGACCCCACCAAGGTGTCCTGGAGCCTGCTTCCTCAGAGCCCTGTCCAACTAGGGAGAGAGACAGGCTGGGAGTATGGATTGACCTGTCAACACCCATGTTCAACGGGGAAGCAATTACAGAAGCCAGACTTTCCACCTTCTGTACTGCATAGTGATCCTGGGTCCATACTCCCACAGGGTTAAAGAATAGGAAAGCTATCATGAAAGGGTATGGGACCCAGAGCTCTGGTGGTGAGAAATGTACCCCTTTTATCATATGGTCTTATCAGTGTTTCCATTTTATAAATAAATAAATTTTAAAAAATAGGAAGGCTATCAGGGGAGGGGATGGGATGCAGAGCTCTGGTGGTGGGAATTGTACCCCTCTTATATCCTATGGTCTTGTCAGTGTTTCCATTTTATAAATAAATTAAAATGAAATACATTAAATTAATTTAAAAAAACACTTCCTACATTAAAGCCTCCATGTGTCCGGTCTCTATACCTGAGAATCAGATAACAGTATCTACACACAAGACTCTATTCAACAACCCCTCAAGCATGCCAAATAACCACAATGTGGTGCAATTTGCTCTCTGCACCTCTCCTATTAAAATATACTCTATACTTTTTTGAAGGTCTAAGTTAAGTCTCAGTTCTATCAACTTGTAACTGACTATTCAGTCACCAAAGAATCCCCCTTCTCTAAAATCTGATGTAATTTGATGCTTGGTCTCTGCATGTTCTGTGTTCCATTTATCTTCCTTCTTCTCTAAGCAGGAATCCTTTGCTTTTATATCATCTATGTTTAGTAAAGATAAACACCTACCTGTACCACCATAAGCCAGACCTGAGCAGTGCTCTGATAAAAACAAACAAACCAAGCATAATACTTAATTCTAAAAAGCTTTGAATTTTAGATTATATATAAATATTTTTAAACACAGCAGAAGAAATTAAAGGTTTATCCATTATAAATGGTTCTTTGGAATATACCTAAAATAGATCTACTAGCTTTTTCCAAAACAGAGACCCCAAATTTTCACCTGCAATATTTTTGCCTTTAGGTTCATGATAAGTCAACAATTAGTTCTGCGGGATGCATTGGATCGACCTTCCCGTGGTGCATCCCGTGAGTACCCATTCATTGGGGAAACTGACGATCCTTCCTAGCCGACTGAATCCACATGGATCCCAGTCACTTTCAAAGCCATTAACTGGCTATGGAAGAAGGGCAAACGCTAGAAGAAGAAAGTTCTGCTTTATATCTTAACTCTTTTCCACCCACCAGGTTCCACCCATACATCTCCCAGTCCTGGAACCTCTAGGGCAGGGCTCACTTTCCTGCATGCTTCCCTCAAGTCAAACCAACTGACACTGCATTTGCTGATCCCAACCTAATCAATGTAACCAGTACCACCTCAGAATGCTTCATTTCAGACTGTGTCCAGAGACTTCAGGCATGGAATTTCAACCCTTTGGCTTCATTACTCTACCACCAGGCTCCAGATAATACCATGATTCCAATTTGACTTACCTGGGCAGACAACTCCACTGTGTGTCTACCTCCTCAGATCCCTGCCCCACCAGGGAAAGAGTGTGACAGGCTGGGAGTATGGATCAACCTGCCAACGCCCATGTTCAGTGGAGGAGCAATTACAGAAGCCAGACCTTCCACCTTCTGCACCCCATAATATCCTGGGTCCATACTTCCAGAGGGATAAAGAATAGGGAAGCTATCAAGGGAGGGGGTAGGATATGGAGCTCTGGGAGTGGGCATTGTGTGGAAATGTAACCATCTTATCCTATGGTCTTATCAATATTTCCATTGTATAAGTAAAATTTTAAAAAATGTAACAAATCATAAACATCAATAGAAAGACCTTTACACATATAATAAGTCAACTAATCTAAATTAGAAGATAGCCAATCTGAATTAGTAAATAGTCATAAATGAATATTTTTGAAAAGATTTATTTTATGAGAAAGAGAGAGATACTTAATTGTCTACTCTGGTATATACAGTGTCAGGGATCAAATTTGGGGCCTCACACAAGCTAGTCCTCAGTTCTTAACACTGAACAAACTCTTCAGCCACATAAACATAGTATTTTAACTGTCATATTATAAGTATCTGCTATAATCTTATTACAATATTTGTTATTAATTTATGCAATACATCTTATAATGTGAGGCATAACTGATACTGCAACACTGAAGTGTACTACCTGCTACTCTTTTATTTGTTTATTTATTTTATTTTATAAAATTACATGTCAACAGGGGTTTAAATCCATACCATTCCCACCACCAGAGTTCTGAATTTTCAGTCTCCCCACTACAATCCACCACAGTTTCCCTAAGGTTATAGACATGGGCCAACCATCATCTTTACAACTATCTGTCCACATTTACACATAATTGTCCCCCTTTTTTTTCTGATTCAATCCTTTCCCCTCTAAGCCACTCATGACAACATAACTAACTCCAAATGTCCCTCTCCTTTTCTCTCTCTGAATGCTTCTGGAACCAGAGTTCAGAGACCTCTTATCTTCATCCTATCACTTTTCCCCTGCTGGGAATATGGACCAAGGTTGTTTTGGGAGTTAAAATGTAGAAGTTCTGGCTTCTGTAATTGTTTTTCCACTGAACACAGGCGTTGACAGGTTGATCCATACCCCCAGTCTGTTTCTATCTTTCCCTCGTGGACAAGAGCTCTGGAGGTGCAAGGATCCAGGATACACTGGTAAGGTGGTCCTCCTACCTGCTATTCTTTGTATACATATAGAGCTCTCCATACATACTACACAGATCAAGCTGGGAATGATTTCTGACATTCCCATAAGATTAAGCAACACTACTTACTGAAATTTGTGCTAAGTATAAACTCCAGCTATTAAAATACATCAAATGAACAGCGGTTTTTCTAAGGCCATAAAGGTATGTAATCAAGAGCCTGCCTTGCATGTGTGAGGTCCTGAATTTGATTCCAAACACCACAAAAGAGCAACAAAAACAAACAAAAAAAATGGTGAAACCCCTTGGATGCTGAAGTGGTGCTTTATATATCCTCTCTCAACTCATTCCCTCTCTCTCTTCCTCTTTCTCTCTTATAAGGAGATAAGATAAATAACTAGGTCAAGGTAGTTCAGCAGCAGAACATATACACAAATGATTACCAATTTGTATATCTCACACCACACTTTTTTAAATTAGTGATTTAATATTGATTTACAAAATTATGAGATAACAGGGTATAATTCCATGCTATTCCCACCACCAGAATTGGGTGTCCCCACTCCCTCCATTAGAAATTACAGTAGTTCTCCCAAAGTCACAGATGAGTTGACTATTGTTTCTTTATATTTGTATGTACTTGCCCATTTTTTTCCTATGGTCCTGCCTTCTCTTCCTTTCTAAGTCACACCTATACCTATTAATACTTTCAAGTGTCCTTCCTTTTTTCTTCTTCTTTCTCAGGGTTCTGATGGAATTGGACTTCAGAGTCCTCTAGTCATATTCCCCTAGCATTTCTCCCCCTCTGGGAGTATGGACCAAAACTCTTTTTGGGATAACACCAAATCTTTTAAATTGTTTCTTTTCCTAAGTTTTGTTAAGACTATTAATTTGAAAAGAGTATAATTATGCATATGTATCAAGATCTAAAATAGGTAACAGAAATAACAAAGGTACAAAAACAAAACCTTGATAGAAATTTACAAAAGCTTACAGACTACGAACCAATCTTTTGTAGCCAAAAGGATAGTGTATACAGAAAGTAATAGCAAGAAACAAACCTAAAAAAGTAGGCTTTATCTAGGACAGCAGAAACCAATAAAACTCTCCAAAAGCAAAAAGGAATTATGTGATTAAATACTTATTAAACCATGATTGGACATTAATATGAACTAAACTTAGAAAACTCTTGTGACCTACCTTATCAGAGCAGTTGACTTTGGCACCATTTTGCAGCAAAAGATGCACTATATCTGCATGGCCCCTCCCTGCTGCCCAAATGATTGGATAAACACTGTACTGCTGGGAGATAGGGAGGTTGAGTAGTTTAGGAAGAAGGGAGGGATAAACAGAAACAACAGAGGAAAAAAAAAAAGAAATCAGCAAAGGAAAGAAAACACATTTTTAGGTGGATACTTATACATTTGCTATCATACATTTGCTATACATAATGAATTAACACAAAAGTTATAAAATATAAAGCAGTGTTATTAAAAATTGAGTTCACACTAGCTCTACTTAAAAAAAAAAAAAGCACATAATGGCATCCAAAACCAGGGGCCAGGTGGTGGTGCACCTGTTTAAGTGTACTCATTACAGTAAACAAGGACCCTGGGTCAAGACCTTGGTCCCCACCTGCAGGGGGAAGCTTTACAAATGGTGAAGCAGGGCTGCAGGAGTCTCTCTGTCTCTCTCCCTTACTACCTTCCCCTCTCTCAATTTCTCTCTGTCTCTAGCCAATAAATAAATACAGATAATTTAAAAAAGGCATCTAAAAACCATCATCTTAGTCACAAATATTTTGATCCATTATACTCAGTTATTCTCTTACAAATTTCCTTATAAACAGTATATAATTATAAACAAATGCATTGTTTTGGAGTCCGTACTAATTAACATGATAAATTCAACATTTTATCATATTATTAAATGTTTTTCTCCAGTTGAATCAATGGATACCTAGTCTAAGTAAACTGACTTTTAAAATAAGAAAGGGAATCCACCTAAAGTATTTAGAGAATTCTCATCATTCTTAAACATACCGGTACTGAATACTTCATTAATTTCTTTTTGTTCAGAAAATTTATAGACTATCTTTCTTTTGCATTACACAGCTCTGCCCTTTGTATGGAGAGGAATAATGGACAGTTTGTTTCTCACTGGCTAAAAAGATCTACTATCTGCAAGAGAATAATAAACATGATTCTGTCATTTATGGTTAAAAAAAAAGAAAGCCAAACATAATACTCATATCACATGGATGGCAAATAAAATGCACTCAGCCTTAAATAATATACATATTATGAACACTATATATATATATTAGTTGCCACCAGGGTTATCTTGGGCACTTGGTGCTGGCACTACAAAACCACAGCTCCCATGACATTTTTTTCTTTCTATTTTTATCAGATAGGACAGAAATTGAGAGGGATGGGTGAGGTATAGAGAGAGAGAAAGAGAAACACCTGTGTACCTGCTTCAGTACTCATGAACTGTCCCCTCTGCAGGTGGGGAGCAAGGGCTTGAACCAACGTTCCCCCACGTGGTGATGTGTGAACTTAACCAGGTATGCCACTGCCCAGCCCCCCTGTACACACAGGTTTAACATATTTAATATGATTATTTAGTTAAAATGGAAAGCTACTAAAAGGAATGTGAAATCTTTATTATATAAGCCTTCCATTAGGTAAAATAAAAGCACTTGGTTTCTGCTTTATTGAGGTGTAACTGACAAATAAGATAATAAGATATTCAAGTGCACAACATAATTATTTGATACATATATACATTATGAAACAATTCCTCCTTCCCATTGGTAAGTAGTTTTTTAATATGTAGCCAGCCAATTTTGAAACCAAGTAGCTATGCATGAACCACCATCTATTACACTTCACAAGAATATATAGAAAAACAATATGCATATTTGGTAAATGTCTCTGTTTTAAAAGAAGCTTAGACTAAGAATGCAGACTTACAGAAAACAGGAAAGATGACATAAGGATTTCAAAATTTCTTTGAAATGGTTATAGTTATTGACATTAAAGCTCTAAAATCCATACTTCACTGATAAAAATTGAGATGATCTTGAAAAAAATGTTATATAATTACATTCTGCATTACTATCTTCAATAAAATCTACATCCTTTCTCTTTATTATGAAGTTCAAAGTATAATCAGTCTTGACTATTCCCTAAGAGAAGTTACTACATATATTACAGAAGGAGAATTTTGTTAATGCTTACCAAACCAGTGACATTTGGGTTGGCTCCATGAGAAAGAAGCATCTCTACTATCTCAGTACGGCCTTTATAACTTGCCCACATAAGAGCTGTCCATCCTCCCTAAAGAAAAAAAGTTGGGGGAAGAGAGAGCTTTATCATCTACAAACATAGGAGTCTAATAACAAAGTTCTTTCTGAGGGTATTCTTCAAGAAACCATTGTTTTATGAAGGTATCACTGTAATTATGAATCCTCAAACTTCCCAGTGAATTATACAATAATATCTGAAATAAGTAAAATTTTCTACATCCACAAATGATTACTTCAAGATATTTATTTTAACCAGAGGCCACAAATTTAATCCCCAACACCACTTATGTCAGAGCTGAATAGTTCTCTGATCCTCTCATTCACACTAAACAAATACATAAATAAATAAATAAATCTTAAAGGGGGTGGGAATGGCACACTTGGTTGAGCACAAGGACCATGCACAAGGAGTCAGGTTCAAACATTTGGTCCCAATCTGAAGGGGGGAAGCTTCAGGAACAGTGAATCAAGTATTAATCTCTCTCTATCTCTATCTCCCTCTCCCCTCTCAATTTCTCTGTTCTATCAGTAATGGGAAGGGGAGGGTGGCCACCAGGAGCTATGGACTCAAATGCAGGCACTAAGCCCCAACAATAATTCTGATGGCAATGGGGAGCCAGGGGAGACAGCTATCAGCAGTTATACAACTGAGCTTCATGCCTTAGGCTTTAATGTCCCAAATTCAATCCCTAGCACCACCATATACCAGAACTAAACAGTGCTCCAGTCAAAAGAACAAAACAAACAAACAAAAAAAGACACAAGAGGAAGTTTTTGGAGTAAGGCAAACCTAAGTTCAAAAGTCAAGTCCTCTTGACTTAGTACTTTAGGCAAAGAGCACTGCTTCTAGTTACAATTTCCTGAGCTATATGCACTGCAAACAAAATTAACTTTTATTCCATAGAATTTTCTGAGAAGTCAAATAATAGTAGAGAACACATAAAGCAGATAACAGGCCCAGACACTGAATAGACACTGAATTGTCACACAGTATACTGGCCAACCACAGGAAGTTAGACAAGGCACACGGCTGACGTCAGCCTACGACAGAGCTTACTTATCACAATCAGCATAAATGCACAATGGATTGTGAGTGGACTGAACAGACCTAAAAGCACAGGCAGCCAGAAGTCAAGACTTTTCAGTCCCTGATTTTTCTCCTGATCAGAGGGATCTTGAATGAGGTGTTCGAGGCATACACCATGGCAACCTCTGCTGGGAACTGAACACGTGTGACTCAGCTAGCCAGTAAACTTTTTTTTAAAAAAAAATATTTATTTATTTATTCCCTTTTTGTTGCCCATGTTGTTTTTTTATTGTTGTAGTTATTATTGTTGTCGTCATTGTTGGATAGGACAGAGAGAAATGGAGAGAGAAGGGGAAGACAGACAGGGGGAGAGAAAGATAGACACCTGCAGACCTGCTTCACCGCCTGTGAAGCGACTTCCCTGCAGGTGGGGAGCCAGGGCTCGAACACGGATCCTTACACCGGTCCTGGAGCTTTGCGCCACCTATGCTTAACCCACTGCGCTACAGCCCGACTCCCACCAGTAAACTCTTAAGACTCTTCTACAGCCATATGAGAAGCCTATATCTCTCTTTATCTTGTGGGGCTGAACTTCGTGGACTTTATGGGCCTAGTGTATGCTTAACCACTGCTGACAACTGCTTATTTTGCAGTGCCTAAAATATGTGTCCCATACCTCTGTACCTTCCTAGTAAAACCTTGATTTGTTTAAACCTGCTCCCAGCCACCCCGCAGCCAAAGCCCTTTTATTTTAACTACAACACCTAATGTTTCTTACTGATCTGATAATTTGATGTGGGTGAATTTAACCTGAAAACTAGACTACTTACTCATACCTTTCTTTTCTACTTTATAAGTAAATAAGAACAGCACATTTTACTCTCACCAGTTATATACTTACTCTTCCTTGCTTAAGTTAATGAAATTATTATATTCTTTATAATTTTTTAACACTGTATTTCAATTTTTCCTGCATTCACTTCACTATGTTTTAGGAATAAGTCTAAGATTATGGATGTAAAAAAAAAAAAAAAAAAAAAACCACTGTGAGTTACAATATGCAGAATAATGTCAAGTGTAAAATAGTTTCTTAAAAACTCAGACCAACTATACTGCTTCAAAAAAATAATAATACGTTTTCTATAACAATGCAGATCAAATCCTTCCTTTCCCCAATATTAAAATTAAGTTTTGAGGTGGCAAAACAATTTAAAGTATAAACAAGAAAAACTGATTTTTTCTTCACCTTTATGCCTTAAGCATATGTAAACATCAAATAAAAGCTATGGTAACTACATCTATATCCTAACTTGTAATATACAGGTATCTGAATACAATTATACTATAAAAATGAAATTATAAATATTAATCTGGAGGTTGTAACTTTAAAAAAACTAAAAATATTTTTTAAATATGCTGTGTCCCTCTTAAAGTTCCTTTTAAAGAAAAAAGATCTCACGTAAGATATAAGACATTGACGCATTAAAAGGCAGAGTTGTTTTTTGAAACTCTGAAACTGAAAAATGACTATTATATACATTATCTGTGTTTGAATACATTCTTGAGAGTCCTTTCAGTGTCCAACCCAAAATTCTAAAAACATTATTATATCACCTTACACAACAAGTGCAAAATTTCCTACTTATCTGTTACTACTACTAAGATTGCATTTGATTGACCACATAATATAAGGAAGGTACATACCATATCACGGTGCTCCAGGTTGACCCCACATTTAAGCAGTTCTTCCACAATGTGAAAATGTCCTTCTTTAGATGCCGAGATAAGTGCTGTCCAGTTATCCTTAAACGTACAGACACAAATGTTACTACTTCAAAACCAAAATATATATTCAAAGGGGAAGAAAACTGAATTCAAATGTACATACCAAATAATCATACCAAACTGACATAATTTTCCCCACTCTGAACTATGTAACAGTAAAGCACAAGCTTGTCAAAGAATGTATCAGTCTACCTACAGTGAATTATTACTTGATGTAAAAATAAGTTCCACAACTGCTTGTTCAGCCTTTTCACCAGACTTTTAATCATACACTCTAGTTTTTAAAAAGGAGGAAAGATAAGTAACAAAACCTCAAAGCTAATCCTTCTTGCGAGCAACCATTACTAAAAAATTAAAGAGGCTGTAATTAAATTTAAGAACACATTCACAGGCTATTAAACAGAACTGATACCATATGTTAAGTTTAGAAACTCTATGATAAAGACTGCAAATATTCTATCCTAACATCTATTCATAGTTTGATGCAATGACCATTCAATTAAAATCATAAATGTAGAGTGAGAGAGATGGTACAGGGGTAGTTCACAGGATTTTCTTGTGAAAAGTCCCAAGTTAAATCCCTGGCACAACTAATAGCCAGAGATGAGCAGAGCACTCATTTAAAAAAAAAAAAAAAAAAAAAAGGAGTTGTGCAATAGCGCAGCGGGTTAACCACACGTAGTGCAAAGCGCAAGGACCTGCATCAGGATCCCAGTTCGAGCCCCCAGCTCCCCACCTCCAGGGGAGTCACTTCACAGGCAGTGAAGCAGGTCTGCAGATGTCTTTCTCTGTACCCCTGTCTTCCCCCTCCTTTCCATTTCTCTCTCTCCTATCTAACAATGACATCAATAACAGCAATAATAATTACAACAACAATAAAAAACAAGGGCAACAAAAAGGAAAAATTAATTTTAAAAAATTTTTAAATTAAAAAAAAAGAAAACAGGGTGCACCTGGTAGATCACACACATCACAGTGCACAAAGACCCAGGTTCAAGCCCCTGGTCTGCACCTGCACAGTGTTAGGAGGGGGCAGACACTTTATGAGAGGCGGAGTAGGGATGCAGGTGTCACTCTCTCCCTCTCTATCTTCCCCTTTCTTCTCAATGTTTCTCTTCCTCTCACCAAAAAAAAAAATAAATAAGATATCTTTAAAAGAAAAAAAATACACACAGTCACCAGTTTTAAAAACCAAATGTATGGCTCTAAAACAAAACAGAGGAAAAGAGAAAATGTGAGCCTTTGGGAACAATGGTATTAGAAGGGGCTGCCTCACCAGTGGTACCAGAAGGAACCACATCGTTCTGGCTATTATCCTAGGTAATGTTACTTCAGATAATAAGGAAGCATTATGGAGAGTTAATAGTATTACTCATACTTGGACATACTCTAACAGGCATTTACTCAACCAGTGACAGCTACCCATAAAAAAGCATCATGACCTGAGGCCTATCACTGAAAGTAAAAACGTCTCCCCTATATTATCATCCTTTAAAAAAAATGACTTAGTGTACATTTAGGCAAAGTTGAGATATATCTGGAAGTACAATTTGTAGCCTATCATTTGGAATCACTTCTTATAAAAACAAGAAAACAGTGGTCCGGGAGGTGGTGCAGTAGATAAAGCATTGGACTCTGAAGAATGAGGTCTTAAGTTCAGTCCCTGGCAGCACATGTACCAGAGTGATGATGTCTGGTTCTTTCTCTCTCTCCTATCCCTCTCATTAATAAATAAATAAATAAATAAATATATAAATAAATAAAATAAATTTTAAAAAAAAGAAAACAGCAAGGCTGAGGAAATGAAAAAGAAAGAAATGAGTAAATTATTTCTATATATACCAGATCCTCAAGGTTGCAATTGGCTCCATTCTTAATTAATTCTTTCACTATTTCCAGATTGCCTTGTTCAGCAGCTATCATCAGTGGAGTCTGGCCACACTAGAGAATGGAGGAAACAAGGAGAACTTGTCAAGATGTTGTATTTTCACTGAAACACCGCATTTACAATTTCATGTTAGTGTATTAAGCATTGCTTACAGTGTTCAGTTTAAAAGTATTTGAATTCCTGTGTATTCAGTTTACTATTATTATAAAAGTCAAACAGAAAGTGGAATATTTTTTTAAGAAAACATTATTAATCCTTTTCAGTCCTATAATGTCATTCAAAATAAGGAAACAAAAATTACTAGAACCTGAAAAAAGAAGAAACAATTACAATTTATATAAAAGTCTCATGATATCTAGATTGATCACATTTTCAAACACCACAGGTAAAAATGTGATATAGACTGTGGCTTCAGATATATATATATAATGAATAAGGCAATAAAGTAAAACAGTAAATAATAAATACTACAGATACTGTATGTAATATGTAATATATATTTTTATTTGGTTTTTTTTTTGTTTGTTTTTACCAGAACACTGTTCAGTTCTGGCTTATGCTGGTACAGGGGATTGAACCTGGGATGTTGGAGCCTCAGGCATGAGAGTCTGTTTGCATAACCATTACGTTATCTACCCTCCGCCCAATATGTAATATTTTAAACCTGTACTTAGGACCTTAATTCATGGGCAGGGTGGTGGCATACCCAGTTGAACACACATGTTACCATGCACAAGGACCCAGGTTCAAGGCCCCAGTCTCTACCTGCAGAGGAGAGGGGATGTTTTGTAAGTGGTAAAGCAGTGCTGTAGGTGTCTTCCTTTCTGTCTCCCTCTCAATATCCCCCTTCCCTCTTAATTTATCTGTTTCTACCCAACAAATAAATCAATAAATTTTTAAAGTACTCAGGGCCTTAATTCAGTAAAGTCTCTTATATCAGAGTTCCCCAGCCTATGTGCCTAGAATGAGCCCCGACAAGGAGAGGGAGGCTAACTCAGCCCTAAAACAGCCACATAGTTGGATCTGGGGACAGGTCCCCTTTAGCAACAGGCCTCATCTACTACAACTGCCATTCATATATGGTCATTTTCCTGTTACCATGACAGAAAACAAGTTAGAAGCCCTGGGTTACAGCTGAGCACACACATTACCATGGCCAACAATCCAGGTTCAAGCTCTCACTCCCAATCTATAGGGCAGTGAAGTGGGTCTGTAAATTATCTGTCTCTCTCCCTCTCTCTATCACCCTCCCTCCCCTTTCAAATTTTCTCTGCACTATAAAAATGGTCACCAGGAAACAACAGTTAAAGGAGGCAACCATCACCAAGACGGCCCTGAAAGAGGTTCTAAAAGACCTCTTATAAACAAGAACGTCATTATAATACTTGCAATATATCAGAGCAAACAAAAAAAATTTTTTTGAACAATGGAACTACAATACATTAAATCCATAATATCAATAAACATCAATGGCTTAAACTCACCCATCTAAAGGCACAGGGTGGGGGGATGGATCAGAAAACATAACCCAACCATATGCTGCTTGCAAGAATCCCATCTGTCACAACAAGATAAACACAGACTTAAAAGTGAAGGGATGGAAAACTATCATACAGGCTAACGGACCACAAAAAAGGGCAGGAACAGCCATTCTCATCTCAGACACGATAGATTTTAAATTAAATAAAGTAATAAAAGATAGGCAAAGACATTACATAATGATTAGAGGATCAATCAGCCAAGAAGACTTAACAGTTATTAACATCTATGCACCCAATGAGGGACCATCTAAATACATTAAGCACCTACTGAAAGAATTTCAAAAATACATCAATAGTAATACAATAATAGTGGAAAACTTCAATACCCCACTCTCACACTTAGACAGATCAACAAAGCAGAGAACCAATAAAGACACAAGAGAACTGAATGAAGAGATTGACAGACTAGACCTCTTGGACATTTTCAGAGTCCTTCACCCCAAAAAAACTGGAATACACCTTCTATTCAAATCCACATAACACATACTCAAGGATAGACCACATGTTAGGCTACAAAGACAGCATCAATAAATTCAAGAGCACTGAAATCATCCCAAGTATCTTCTCAGACCACAGTGGAGTAAAACTAACATTTAACAACAAACAGAAAATTATTAAAAGTCACAGAATTTGGAAACTAAACAACATACTCCTTAAGAACCACTGGGTCAGAGACTCACTCAAGCAGGAAATTCAAATGTTCCTGGAAACAAATGAAAACGAAGACACAACCTATCAAAATATTTGGGACACAGCTAAAGCAGTACTGAGAGGGAAACTTATAGCCATACAATCACATATTAAACACCAAGAAGAAGCTCAAATGAACGACCTTACTGCACACCTCAAGGACTTAGAGGAAGAGGAACAAAGGAACCCTAAAGCAACCAGAAGGACAGAAATCACTAAAGTTAGAGCAGAAATAAACAGCATCGAAAATAAATGAACCATACAAAAGATCAATGAAGCCAAATGTTGGTTCTTTGAAAGATTAAACAAAATTGACAAACCCCTAGACAGACTCACCAAACAAAAAAGAGAGAAGACTCAAATTAATAGAATTGTAAACAATGGAGAAGATATCACAACTGACACCACAGAAATCCAGAAAATCCTGCGAAACTTCTATAAAGAACTATATGCCACCAAGCTAGAGAATCTGGAGGAAATGGAACAATTCCTAGAAGCATATGCCCCTCCAAAACTGAACCACAAAGAACTACAAAATCTAAATGCACCAATCACAGACAAAGAAATTGAAACCGTTAAGAATCTCCACAACAACAAAAGTCCTGGACCAGATGGCTTCACCAACAAATTCTACAAAACTTTCAGGAAACAGTTAGTACCCATACATCTTAAGCTTTTCCATAAGACTGAAGAAACAGGAATACTCCCTTCCACTTTCTATGAAGCCAACATCACCCTGATACCAAAAGCTGGTAGGGACAGAACAAAAAAGGAAAACTACAGACCAATATCGCTGATGAACATAGATGCCAAAATATTAAACAAGATCTTGGCCAACCGGATACAGCAACATATCAAAAAGATTGTTCATCATGACCAAGTAGGATTCATCCCAGGAATGCAAGGATGGTTCAATATCCGTAAGTCATTATCATTCACCACATCAATAAAAGCAAAGCAAAAAACCACATGATTATCTCAATAGATGCAGAGAAAGCCTTTGACAAAATCCAACACCCATTCATGCTCAAAACTCTACAAAAAATGGGAATAGATGAGAAATTTCTCAAGATAGTGGAGTCTATATATAGCAAACCTACAGCCAACGTCATACTCAATGGACAGAAGCTGAAAGCATTCCCCCTCAGATCGGGGACTAGACAGGGCTTTCCACTGTCACTGTTACTCTTCAACATAGTATTGGAAGTTCTTGCCATAGCAATCAGGCAAGAGAAAGAAATCAAAGGAATACAGATTGGAAGGGAAGAAGTCAAGCTCTCACTATTTGCAGATGATATGATAGTATACATAGAAAAACCTAAAGAATCCAGCAGAAAACTACTGGAAGTTATTAGGCAATATAGCAAGGTATCAGGCTACAAAATCACTGTACAAAAATCAGTGGCATTTCTTTATGCAAACACTAAATCTGAAGAAGAAGACATCCAGAAATCACTCCCATTTACTGTCTCAGTAAAATCAATCAAATACCTAGGAATAAAGTTGACCAAAGAAGTGAAAGACTTGTATGCTGAAAATTATGAGTCGCTACTCAAGGAAATAGAAACTGATACTAAGAAATGGAAAGATATCCCATGCTCATGGATTGGAGGAATAAATATCATCAAAATGAATATTCTCCCCAGAGCCATATACAAATTTAATGCAATACCCATCAAAGTTCCACCAAGCTTCTTTAAGAGAATAGAACAAAAACTACAATCATTTATCTGGAACCTGAAAACACCTAGAATTGCCAAAACCATCTTGAGGAAAAGAAACAGAAATGGAGGCATCACACTCCCAGACCTTAAACTATATTATAAAGCCATCATCATCAAAACAGCATGGTACTGGAACAAAAATAGGCACACAGACCACTGAACAGAACTGAAAGCCCAGAAATAAATCCCCACACCTATGGACATCTAATCTTTGATAAGGGGCCCAAAGCACTAAATGGAAAAAGGAGGCTCTCTTCAATAAATGGGTGCTGGGAAAACTGGGTTGTAACATGCAGAAGAATGAAATTGAACCACTTTATCTCACCAGAAACAAAAATAAACTCCAAATGGATCAAAGACCTGGATGTCAAACCAGAAACAATCAAATACTTAGAGGAAAACACTGGTAAAACACTTTCCCACCTACACCTCAAGGACATCTTTGATGAATCAAACCCAATTGCAAGGAAGACTAAAGCAGAAACAAACCAATGGGACTACATCAAATTGAAAAGCTTCTGCACAGCCAAAGAAACTATTAAACAAACAGAGAGACCCCTCACAGAATGGGAGAAGATCTTCACATGCCAGACATCAGACAAGAAACTAATCACCAAAATATATAAAGAGCTCAGCAAACTTAGCACCAAAAAAGCAAATGACCCCATCCAAAAATGGGCAGAGGATATGAACAAAACATTCACTACAGAGGAGATTCAAAAGGCTAACAAACATATGAAAAACTGCTCTAGGTCACTGATTGTCAGAGAAATGCAAATTAAGACAACACTAAGATACCACCTCACTCCTGTAAGAATGGCATACATCAAAAAGGACAGCAGCAACAAATGCTGGAGAGGATGTGGGGACAGAGGAACCCTTTTACATTGCTGGTGGGAATGTAAATTGGTACAGCCTCTGTGGAGAGCAGTCTGAAAAACTCTCAGAAGGCTAGACATGGACCTTCCAATATGATCCAGTAATTCCTCTCCTGGGATTATACCCCAAGGATTCTATAACTCCCAACCAAAAAGAAGTGTGTACTCCTATGTTCATAGCAGCACAATTCATAATAGCTAAAACCTGGAAGCAACCCAGGTGCCCAACAACAGATGAGTGGCTGAGAAAGCTGTGGTATATATACACAATGGAATACTATGCAGCTATCAAGAACAATGAACCCACCTTCTCTGACCCATCTTGGACAGAGCTAGAAGGAATTATGTTAAGTGAGCTAAGTCAGAAAGATAAAGATGAGTATGGGATGATCCCACTCAACAACAGAAGTTGAGGAAGAAGATCTGAAAGGGAAACTAAAAGCAGGACCTGACCAAATTGTAAGTAGGGAACCAAAGTAAAAACCCTGTGGTGAGGGGTAGACATGCAGCTTCCTGGGCCAGTGGGGGGTGGGAGTGGGTAGGAGGGATGGGTCACAGTCGTTTGGTGGTGGGAATGGTGTTTATGTACACTCCTAGCAAAATGTAGACATATAAATCACTAGTTAATTAATATGAAAGGGGGAAAATCAATTGTATGTCTCAAAGTTTTTCAAAACACAAACTGAATCTTTTTAATATATAGGCTGTGTATTTGATATGCGGACTCTCTCAAAAGCCTAGACCAAGTAGATCAGAAGCATCCAATAGCACAGCTATATACAAGATACTGGGTACTGTACAGCAAACCATAACAAAAGGACTTTTCAAAGTTAACCCAATTACCAAATAATGTGATGATAACATTAACTATCAATTGTCTTTTTGAACCCTAAGACAGCAAGAACCTCACATCTCCACTATAGAGCCCCTACTTCCCCCAGTCCTGGAACCCTTGGATATGGCCCACTTTCCCGTATGCCTCTCCCAATCCATATCAAATAATATTGCATCGGCCGATCACAACCTAACCAACGCAACGATTGCCACCTCAACATGCTTCACTTCAGACTGTGTCCAGAGACTTCACGTGTGGAATGACAACCCTTCAGCTTCATTACTCGGGTGAGACCTTTCCTTTCATAGTATTCTCTAATTTCATCTCAGGTGGTTCACTTTCTAACAAAGTCCCAAAACCTAGATATACACCAGTTTCTGTGAGAGAGAACACATGTTCACATGTATCTATAAACTACTGCAAAATATATACCTGAAAGCAGAAGTACACTAGAGTTTGCAGTGAATACCTCCCTAACACTTCCTCTCCACTATTCCAACCTTTGGGTCCATGATTGCTCAACCATTTGTTTGGCTTTGTATGTTAACTCTCTTTTCAGTCACCAGGTTCCAGATGCCATCAGGATGCTGGCCAGGCTTCCCTAGACTGAAGACCCCACCAATGTGTCCTGGAGCTCAGCTTCCCCAGAGACCCACCCTACTAGGGAAAGAGAGAGGCAGACTGGGAGTATGGATCAACCAGTCAACGCCCATGTTCAGCGGGGAAGTAATTACAGAAGCCAGACCTTCTACCTTCTGCAACCCACAATGACCCTGGGTCCATGCTCCCAGAGGGATAGAGAATGGGAAAGCTATCAGGGGAGGGGGTGGGATATGGAGATTGGGTGGTGGGAATTGTGTGGAGTTGTACCCCTCCTGCCCTATGGTTTTGTTAATTAATCCTTTCTTAAATAAAAAACAAAAAAAATGGTCACCAGGAGCAGTGGATTTGTCGTAGGCAAGGAGTCCCAATGATAGCCCCCTATTTATTTATTAAGTAAATAAATAATCACTGTGTTAATCCAGTGTTGCCACTAGTGGTGCTAAGAGGTAATAAAGTATAAGAGAAAAATTATACTAAAAATTAAGTTCAATTAGACAGATATTTCTCTTTAATTTCCTATTTACTATGTGTAGCTCAGTACTGAGGAAAATAGCCAGGATTTTTTAAATGTTAATTTGACATCATTCCCCTGCTTAAAGCCCTCAGTGGTTTTACTTTACTCACATGTTTAGGAACCAAAATCCTCACTGTGACTTAGAAAACTCTGGATGATGGAGAGACACCAGCAAGCCCACACTGAGACCTAGTCTGTGCTATGCCCTCTGTTCAAGCTTTTGCCCAGCTCTGCATCCTCAGATAACTGAGTGCCTCACTCAACTGCCATCCACCTTTCAGCTCTTTGGGAACCCTTACTAGCCCCCCTCTAGTTTTCCTTTATTATCCTAATCTATGTTTGCAACTACCCTTTTACTTATGTGCTTATTTTCTGTTTCCCTTAAAAGGCTTTCAACTCCATGAAGGTGGGAAACATACCCATTTTTGTTTGTTTAAAACTTTCCCCAGTGTGAGGAACAGTAACTGCCACAAACTACTCAAATATATGACGAATAGAAGAATGAGCAGTCTAAAAGAATTTTAGAATCTTGGGGCTGGGGTGGGTAGATAGCATAATGGTTATGCAAAGAGACTCTCATTCCTGAGGCTTCGAAGTCCCAGGTTCAATCCCCTGTACCACCATAAGCCAGATCTGAGCAGTGCTCTGGTATTTCTCTCTGTGTCTTTCTCTCAAAAATAAATAAATAAAATACTTAAAAAAAAAAAAAAAAAGAATCTTGGGACTGGCCAGTAGAGCACCAGGTTGAATGCACACATTATAATGCACAAGGACCTAGGTTCAAGCCCCTAGTCCCCACCTGCAAAGGAGAAGCTTCACTGAAGAAACACAAGTGTGTTTCTTTCTATCTCCCTTTCTGCTCTCAATTTCTCTGTTATATCAAATTAATTAATTAAAAATAAACATTTCATCCTAAAAATATTTTTTAATTTGATAGTGGCAGTACACAAACAGGCATATAATTATAATAATGGAGGGGACAGAAGATCTATCAGAATAATGCAAATAAAGAGTTAAACATGAAAACTGATTTAAACAGAGCACTAAGTAAACTGCCTTAAGTACAGACATTCTTTTATAATGATGGGTACTAAATTACATGTGGTATTCAGGTAGCTTTCAAGCAAGATCATTAAAGAATGAGGCACTATGCATAAATAGGTTTTCCAGGTAGAAAACTTTATCCTTTAAACTCTAACTGTGATTATGACTTTTATGATAGCAATGTTTCTAAAATGCAGTGCACACATTACTACTTGTTGAACAGATTACCTGATTATGTTTATGATTCAGAGTCATAACTGTAGACATGAAATATTACAGCATGTGTGCCTCTGTTATGAAGTTCTACCCTTTGAAGTACTTTCTACAGCATCTTTCTCCTTTCTAATTAACTCAAAAAGTGAAATATCAAAGTCATTGCTATAATATATAAACTAAAACCAACGGACTCAAGAGTCCATGATCCTCAAGGTACATGTTTATAAGAAGCAACTAAAGGTGACCACCATTCAGGCCAAACCAATTAATCACAAGTGACCCTGCTGGCACACATTTGAATCAACCACTCACAAACAAAAGTAAAGAGGGGTTATCGAGAGGAAAACCTATAAAAACCCGAAGGTCTCCAGACACTGATGGAGAGCCTCTCTTCCCCTGGCCTATATACTCTCAGCCCTTCTAGGCTTTGCTTCTCCTATTAAGGTGACCCCCTCCCACACACACATTTTTTTTTTCTTCCTGCTTCTTTCCAGCCAATCTTTGCTTGCTTTACTGACAAAAGTTTGTGTCTTAAAATTCTCTTCTGAATAAGAATTACCAGTTTTTCTGAGACCACTCCCCAGCAACACTAGGATAACAGCCATATTTCAAACAGTTCACAAAGGTGCTTCTAGTGTATGAGAGAAAAAAAATAATGCAGATGTATATAAATGCCTATAGCACAAATTGAAGAGACAATGTAAACTTCATTTATATGAAACAAGCCAGCAACTGAGGAAATAGCTTAACTAGTAGAGCATGGGCCTTGTGTGCCTGAAAGTCTGGGTTTGATCCCCCGAGCAGCATTTGCTGGGATGGTGCTCTGATTTTTTTTTTTTCCTCTTTATCTCTCTGTGGGAAAGGGAGGGAGGGAGGAAGTAAGGAGGGAAAGAAAGAAAGAAAGGAAGAAAGGAAGAAAGAAAGAAAGAAAGAGAAAAGAAAGAATCAAGCAAAATTAAAGATACCAGTGCATTGGGGAGAAGTGACCAGTGGTTTGTTTCCCCAACATTTAATCTCAACACATAATCTCAACAAAAATTGAGAGGGAATGATTTTTAAACTTTATTCAGGAAAACTGAGACCATTTACATGCTAGACTGAGAGGGAGAGGGGGAAGTGAGAGAGATGGAAGAAGGGAGGGAGGGAGGGAGAGAAAGGGAGACAGAGAAGGAGAGGGAGAGCAAGTGAAGCCCCTCAGAGGTCTTAATCACATGCTTGCCTAGTCAGAGAGCGAAGCCACGCCCACAGGCCTAGTTTCTAACACCAAGCCCCACTTTCACCTTTCCAAGTCACACCTGTCACCACTTCCATTTTCTGGGCAGCAGTTTCCTTCCTCCAGGCTCACAGGTGTTCTCTCCAGGTACTTACTGTCCCTTAACATTAGTAGGCTTGTCTTTCTTTCTTTTTTTTTTAATATTTATTTACTTTCCCTTTTGTTGCCCTTGTTATTTTTTATTGTTGTAGCTATAGTTATTGATGTCGTCGTTGTTAGATAGGAGAGAGAGAAATGGAGAGAGGAGGGCAAGACAGAGAGGAGAGAAACAGACACCTGCAGACCTGCTTCATTGCCAGTGAAGTGACCTCGGGGGCTCGAACCGGGATCCTTAACCCACTGTGCTACCGCCGGACTCTGGGCTTATCTTTCTTTTATAGAAACTATTATCCACAGCAAGGATTTTGCTGGGGGATGGTAGTGTTCAAGCTAAACGAAAACACGGTTCAGCCTCACTTACAGCTGGAATCAATCCTATGACACTGCTCTGGCTCAGCCTCCCAGAAAGCTCTGTAATTAAACTAACTCAGCTGATCTGATACACTTTTTGTAGTTCCACAATCTGAAAAAATAAATGATTCTCAGGATAGGTTTCCATTAAATTTTATTAGTTCCCCAAAGATCCAAGAATAGCTGCATTACAATTAAGCATACCTTACTGAGACTGGGTCCCAGGTAGCTCACCTGGTAGAACGCATATTTTACCATGCATGAGGACCCAGGTTCAAGCCCCCAGCCTCCCACCAGCAGGGGGGAAGCCTCATGAGTAGTGGAGCCCATGAAGCTCCATGAAGCAGTACTGCAAGTATCTCTCTGTTTCTCCAACCCTCTCTTCCTCTCTCTATGTCTCTTTGTCGCTCACCATTATCAAAAAGAACGAAGTAAGGGGAAATGTCCACCAGCAACAGTGAAGCCGCAGGGATAACCCTGGGGGAAAAGCAAAGCCTTATTTACTCTACTGATTCTTGCTTAAACAGTTTTGTAACTACAGTTATGAAGGTACAAAGTAACTTAGAAGAAATCAAAAAAAACTTTACTTTTCCACTTCACAATGAATCACTAGATAGGAATAATTTCCAACCTCACTATTATTCCCTTTATCAAGAAGAACTGAGAGTAACTTTTTGTTTTTTTAATGTAAAATGAAAACTCATTATTTTACAAAGAGCTGTGATCACTGAGAAGTCAGAAGTTAAGACTTACTGGTAGTTTACAAATAAGTTAAGAAAACAGTAAGAAAATTAGCTTTTACTTATTGTAGGCATCCTATGCTAAGCACAGGAGTCAATTTCCCCACAATATTTTATCTTGTTTTATTGGTACAATATTTAAGAGACCTTTTCAAAACTGACAACCAATGGACACTGATAATGCAATAAATACTCGACTTTCAGAGGCAAGAAGAAAAACCAAACAACTTTCTATAATTCTATAAAAATTAAACTTTAGCAGAAATTGTAGAAGCAAAGTGCTAAAGAAAAAAAAAAGCCCTAGAAGTTTTTTTAGGGAGTCAGGCGGTAGCGCAGCGGGTTAAGCGCAGGTGGCGCAAAGCACAAGGACCGGCTTAAGGATCCCGGTTTGTGCCCTTTGCTTCCACCTGCAGGGAAGTCGCTTTACAAGCATTGAAGCAGGTCTTCAGGTGTCTTTCTCTCCCCCTCTCTGTCTTCCCCTCATCTCTCGATTTCTCTCTGTCCTATCCAACAACAATGACATCAATAGCAATAATAAATACAACAATAAAACAAGGGCAACAAAAGGGAATGAGTAAATATTTTAAAAAAGTATTTTTAGGCAACCTTCACAATGAGCAATACAAAGTTTTTTCAAGTTATTATTTTAAAACTTCAACTTAAATTGATATAATATTAACAGTTAAATATAAACATTAATATCGCTTTAATGCTACCTGCAAGTGTCTCTCCCTTTTTGTCTCCTTTATTTCTGCAGGTGCTGCAGGTTTGTCTCTTTCTCTTGTATTTCCCCACCTCTCTGTCTTTATCCAATAAGTAAATCAATACAATAAGTTAATAATTATATTAAAAGTAAATAAGAGAGGAGAAGAAATGGCACAGCAGGCAGAGCACGGAACTTGCATGTCTGAGGTCCTGCAATACATATACATATATGTATGAGGTCTGGCATCCTCTGTGCCAGAGTATTACCCTGGTTCTGGTCTTTTTCTCTCTCATTAATAAAAAAGCCAATTCATGTGAAAACTTTACACTCCTAAAAATGTTACAGCTGAGCAGGATATCTGTTTATCTCTAGGAAGATTGAGTCAAAAGCTTTCTGAAGCTTCCTAGGAAAACTCTAGATTTCAGTAATCAAGCTTCATGAATACTGATTATTCCGTCCTGGGAAAACAGTCAACCATAAATCTAAATTCAATATTTAATCATTTTATACTTTCAAATGCATTAGAAAATAGGATTTTGAAGTACTTTTAACAATAATAAGAAGTATTTTCTCAGAAGACTATTACCATGGCTAGAACTACATTTTTTTAAAAGTTTACTTTTATCTTTAACACAGTGTATATTTTACATAATGTATTATATTATACATAATAGGAAAGAATTTAATTTTAAAAACTTGGTCTTACCTCATTTCTCTCATCTACATCTTTGCATTTTTCAAGAAGTGCTTTCAGAGCAGGAATGTTTTCTTCTTCTACATAATTTATTACACTCTGTGATATCAGAACTGACATTTTTGCAGAAAACCGCAGATATCTTTATTCCAGTACCTGTTAAAAGTGACTAAAGACACATAATTCATTATTAGAAAAAAAAAACACCCACATTATGCTAACTATATTATCATCATTCTTAAGCTTAAATTTGTATTTCACTGGCAGGAGTGAAGACAGTCTCATAACTCAGCTTCAAAAACCCCTCCCTCCTTTAGAAAATTCACACTCATCTCAGTATGAGTTCACCTGAACCCAAAATCCCCGATTCATTCTTCCCTATCCTCACCCCCCAAATAAAGTGTCTTGCTGCTCCTCCTGCAGGTTTCTCCATTTAAGCAAATAGCAACTCCAACTCTTTCTCCCAAGGCCAAAATCTTAGAATGCTCTATGATTTATCCAATTCTCTTACACTCTACATTCAGTCTACTAGCCAATCCTTTGGCTTATTGAGATCTCACAATTACTCACCACCTCCATCACTAGCACCTGATTAACATTACGAGGAGCTTCTACCTAACTCCCAATTGCCTTCATACTTTCATTTTGCCATCTCCATTATCTCTCATCCACCACAAGGTAAGGACAGTGATGTTATGAGAACATAATTAAGACCACAGATTCATAAACTGTAACATACATCAGAATCACTTAAGGGGTCAAGTGATAGATCACTGGTTAAGGCGCATGTCTTCTCCTTATATATCTGAATGGAAATGTGGCCTGGCAAAATGAAATCACACATGTGCAAGGATCCAGCTCTGAAAAAGAAACAAAAACCTTTTGCTATTAAGAGAATGAAATTTCTTGGAATAGTAACTTCTTTTCTCGATGACACCTTCTTAAATAGGAATGTGTGTAGCTGGTATATGTCTGTCCTGCTCATTGTATTTTTTTTTTTTTTAACCAGAGCACTGATCAGGTCTGGTTTATGGTGGTGCAAGGGAAAGAAACTGGGACTTCGGAGCCTCAGGTAAGACAGTCTGTTTGCATAACTATTATGCTATCTACTCCCCCCCCCCCCATTGTATTTTATAGCACATAATTTGTTTCCTAAACTTTGCTGTTTTATCCGGGCTGGCTTCACGGGGTGGGGGGGGGGGGTAACAGAAACGACCAGAGACACGCGGCTGGGCCAGGACGCTGTATTTCTTTATTCATGAACAACTATTCATAAACTAACCCAAACTAATCACCAAACAGAACTCTCCTGCATCCTTCTCACATGGTGGCGCCAAGAAGTCTTGAACTCTGTCGGGGTTCTTTGGGGCGGGGACAAGCGGGCCACAAAACTAGCAGGACTAAACCAATTTTCCTGGCAGGGGGAGAGCTAGACCAAACCAATGTAAAGCATACAACAAACTTCACAGATGGATAGGAAATGTGCCCCAAGGAAGACCTATATCCAACCTCATTATATGCAATTTAGGTGATGAGATTCAAAACTTTTAGCTGGTTAGATGGAAATGAGACTTTGGACTCTTGAAGCAATGCTGTAATGAATTGCAATCTTGGGAGGGGTATTGGCATGGGGTGAGTATGTTTTATTTTTTTATATTTATTTATTTTTTCTTTTGTTGTCCTTGTTGGGGGTGAATATGTTTTATATGTGAAACAGAAATCAGTTTGTCAGGATTAGAAAGCAAACATAATTGTTCGTATCATTCCTTTTCTACAATATAATAGAAAAGAAAAGCTACACCGACAGAAAAGAGATCAGAGGCTGTCAGAGTCTGTGGTAACAGGATGAGGGAACTCCGGTGAGATGTCAGAGAACCTGGGGAATCATGAACTATTTTATAATATACTGTTGTGGTAGGTGTACAATTATAAAATAAACATGCTATATTTAAAAATCTTTGAAAAATGGTATTTGATCAGGTAACTTCACTTCTAGGAGTCAATTTGAAAAGGACAAGAAACATAAAGAGTTTAAATAAACAAAATTTTATTTATAAAAAAAGTAGAGATAGGGATATATATATATATATATATATATATATATAGAGAGAGAGAGAGAGAGAGAGAGAGAGGGAGGGAGAGATACATAGGATTCACACTGTGAAATAAGAGAGTCACCAAAATATTAATTGCAATATATAAAGTAGGAAGAAATTTGACTCACAGATGGGGAAATAACTCCATTGGGAGAACATCAATCTTGCGTACCTTCATATGGTGCTATGACCTCTCTGTCTCTGTCTCTCTCTCTCTTATGTTTTATGTGAAACTCTTTCTCATATATAATAAGTAAATAAATCTTTAAAAAACACATTTACAGACTCAACTATTGAAAATAAATGCACTAAAAAATTCCCAAATAAAATTCAATGCTGATTATATTGATGAAAATTTTTTAATATTTTTATTTCCTAATTTTCTTTTTGAGTTTCTTTTTAAAAATCTTTTTAGTTTTATATAACAGTGGTTTACAAAATGGTAAGACTTCAGGAGTACAGCACCACACGTTTATGTGTGTGTGTAATTACCACATCCACCACCAGAGTTCCTTTCTCACAAAGTCTGGTTACTATTTATTTTGCATGTTGGATTGCTTTAGTTGTCTATTTTCTACATATGAGTGAAATAAGCCAGGAGTTAGCTGTCTTTTACTGTACTCCCTAATCTCCGAGAATGTGATACTTTTTATCACTGGAAAACAATAAGATTTTTTTAAATGAATAGTTGTCACTAGCATCCAACACCTTCATTTGTTCCCACTTCTATTATTATTATTAGTGATTTAATAATGATTGACAAGACTGTAAGATAACAGGGGTATAACTCCACACAGCCCCCAACACCAGAGTTCTGTGTTCCATCCCCTCCATTGGAAGCTTCCTATTCTTTATCCCTCTGGGAGTAGGGACCAAAATTCTTTATGGGGTGCAGAAAGTGGAAGGTCTGGCTTCTGTAATTGCTTCTCTACTTTGTTTCCACTTTTTGTAGCATCAAGTCCAATACCAGTAGGGCATCCACAATCAGGCTCCACCCAGCACTACACTCTCTATCAGCTCTACCCCACCCCACAGCACCAGCCAAGAAGAAGCACTCCAATTTGACTCTACCTGTCAAGCTGTCTGGGCTCAACTAACTCTCCATTTTCAATGTCGCCTTCTTATCCATTCAAATGCAAAGCATCTACTGCTCTCACCAGTGAACAACAGTTCTGCCCAAGTCACTTATTAACCTCTGAGATCAGTAAACCCAACTCAGTGACTAAGTATGAGGCCTTTGCTGTCCATGCTAACAAAGACATAGGTGCAAGAGACAATTTTAAGCTAATAAATAAAACAAGTCATTTATTTTAATGATATTGATTTATTTCCCATAATCATGTTTGGGGAAAAGTGCATTGTATCTCAAAGGCCAGTAGAATTCTTATTCCATACTAGCTTAGTCTACTTTCACTAGGGACCAACTTCTACACAAATGGGAATACGGGTGCCAACAGAGATCTGGACCCAAATTAGACAGTGTCTAAAACCAGCTAGAGCAGATAGTTCTTAGTACCCAAATCCCAAAAGCTCCAGGAAAGGACTCTGCCCCCCTCCCCACTGGGCTAGTGACAACCTAAAACGAATCAGTTATAGACACAGGGTTGGGAGGAGTTTATAAAGCCACTTAATACCAACACTGTTTATGGAAAAGGGGAAACCATTGTGATCTGGGTACCAGGCCTAAAAATGGCCATTGCACCAACTTTCACTTGGACCATTCCATCCTGTGCCTTCTCCCTCCAGTCTTTCCCTTCTCCTTCCAATCTAGCTACCATATCAAAGGTGATCTAGAACTGCACTCCTCTTAGAAACCTTCCATTAGTTCCCCCATAAAAATCAAGAGGGAATACAAGATGACTTTACTACTTAAAAAGTAAAATATGCCTACTAGCTATCTACAAAATGGAGGACCCCCCCCCAACTCTTCATCTTCACTATTCCAGCCTTTAGGTCAATGATTGCTCAACAATTTGTTTGGCTTTGTATGTTAACTCTGCCGGGCTAGCGCTGCGGGCAGGGGAGAGGATCCAGGGACTCGTGGCAGTGTGGTAATACAACTCTTTATTGATGCCGGGTCCCAGAGTCAGGCATGAGCACAGAGGGTTAAGCCACATGGTGCCAAACCGCAATGGCTGCCTCCTGCTCTGCACACCAGCCCTTCTCCAGGTCAGGACACAAGAGGAAAGAAAAGAGAGCGAGGAAGAGAGAGCGAAACCAGGAACAGAAGTGGGCTTTATAGGGTAAAAACTGGAAGTGGCAAGTCGGGAACGGAAATGGCTGGGAAAGGGGGTGGAGAAAAGAGAGTGTGAAGGTGAAAGCCTACATAGCAACTGTTGTGATGGTTTTAACTGGTGGGATTAATATACCCTGCAGGCAGGGCAGGTCTCCAGGTAGAAAGAAGATAGATCAGGCAAAACAATGATTATGTAAATAGGTCATAGTGTCAGCAATGGAGGATAGAGCAGGGGGCGCTGCCCGACAAACTTTATTTTCAATCACCAGGTTACAGATGCTAGCATGATGCTGACCAGACTTCCCTGCACAGACAACCCCACCAATATGTTCTGGAGCTCTGCTTCCCCAGAGCCCTTCCCCACTAGGGAAAGTGAAAAACAGGCTGGGAGTATGGATCAACCTGTCAACGTCCATGTTCAACAGGGAAGCAATTACAGAAGCCAGACCTTCCACCTTCTGCATCCCACACTGACCTTGGGTCCATAATCCCAGAGGGTTAAAGGATGGGAAAGCTACCAGGGGAGGGGACGGGATACAGAGTTCTGGTGGTAGGAATTGTGTGAAGTTGTATCCCTCTTGTCCTATGGTTTAGTCAATGTTTCCCTTTTATAAATAATTAAATATAAAAAAAAAGTATTCAAGGAACTGAATGTCGAGTAAAGTCATTACAAAGATTCAGTTTCTAAAATTCCAATGATAAGCTTTGCTCACCGCAGTGCAGTGAAGACTCCTAAATTGAATTCTGGGCTATAAAGATAAGAACATGCAGACCCTTCACAATCTGGACCCATACAGTCACACCAGCCTCATCCCTCTCTCTCTTCCCCCACCCCTACCCCATCAGATAGCCACAATTGCAGCTCCAGCCAAGTTAATTTACTTACAGCTCATTGGCTAACCCACATTTTATTTTTTCCAGTCTTTTGTACCTACTGTCCCCTCAGTTTAGAAAGACAGTTTCAACAGATCCTCGAGACTCTAACCTAACATTATCTTCTTCTGGAACCCTTCATTTGGCTGACTGTCTACTCTAAACTGGGTCAGTGCCCCTGCTCTGGTCTCCTCCACACACTGGGTATGCATCTAAACTTAGACTGCTCATACCACCGTCAACTTTCCCGTTACTCATCTTTGTCCACATCTCACTAAAATGACAACTTCCTGAGGCAGGATCCGTCTATATCTAGCATACACAGCTAGACCTTGGTGTTCCTATGTGAACATAATTTAACATAAATATCAGATTAAGATAACTCCATCATCATGAAGTCAAGACAAAAACAAGACAACCTGGAAATTATACATGAACACAGGCAAGAACCATAAGCAATATCCAACTTTTAGTTTCAATGTCATCTCTCCAAAAAGACCTTCTTCTTAACAGACAGCTTAGTGAAGAAGTGAAAAATAGGAATCCTAAAACCAAACTGTCTTAGCTTGACTCCTGACTTGACTTCTCAGTTTTATCACATTGGGTCAGTGTCTAAATGTAACCATCTTCAAAAAAGTGCAGTTATTTACAAAGGGATTAAAATAGTGTCTAACACACAAACTCACTATTGTCTAGTATACATTATTCTAGAATATCTTTATTTTACACTACTGATTTGTGATTAATAGTGGATTACAAAATTGCAAGATTACAGTATACAGTTCCATACCACACCCATCACCAAAGTCCGGTGACCCCACTTTTTGTAGCATCAAGGCCAGTACCTCAACAGGGCATCCACAATCAGGCTCCACCTAGCACTCCACTCTCTATCAGCTCTACCCCACCCCACAGCACCAGCCAAGATGAAGCACTCAAATTTGACTCTACCTGTCAAGCTAGAGTCTAAAATATCTTTAATTAAGGTTGAGCCTAAATGGGGGTGGGGGGTAAAGAATAACAAGGGGAAGAAGAGAAAGTAGGTGAAAACAGAGGAGGTCCTCAGCTAACCCCAGAGCCAAGGGAACGTCAGAAACGCCTTGCTAGTAAAGTTCATTTAAACTGAAACCAGAGGTCAAATAGGTAAAAGTTGTGTGTAGGAGTGTGTGGGGGGGTTGCTTGCTGGTCTTTTTGAAGCTGAAGGGACAACTGACATGAAGATCATAGAGGATGTTTAGACGTAAGAGAAAAGGATCAAATGTCGGACTCAGAATATGTGTTTTAAGACAGATGACAGTGCAATCGAAATCATCTACTGATTTCTATTGAATCTACTGTCCAAAGCATTTGATGTCTAATGAGAATATAAGGTTGTATGTTCTACACATTAGTAAGAAAATTAATATATTTACATCTTATTATAAAATGGCAGGTATAGCCAAGAGCAAGCAAAACAATAATGCAAAATAATAGTAATAATAGTAATAATCAGAATGCATTAAGCTCTCTTTTTGAGTATACAAACTTAATAGGCTAGCAATTTTTCTAGCATATTCAAAATGCTTTCACCAAATGATTAGCATGTAACTATAACTTTTCACCCATTATAAATAGCCTATATCCAAGAAACAACAGTGACCATGTTATCCAGTGCTTACTATTTTTTTTTATCTTTCAGATATAATACAAAAAAATCCTGAATGGCCTTTCCCATTGTTCCATTTATGCCAGCCTCTTCTGTTCCTCTTTTTACATAAGTCTCTGGTAACACTGACCCAGTTATCTTCAACCCTGTGCAAAATGACAGTTTTGAGACATGCAATCAGCAGGAGAGGGGGCAGGTGAGTGGTGCACCTAGTTAAGTGCACATACTACAATGTGCAAGGGCCTAAGTTCAAGTCCCTGGTCCCCACCTGCAGAGGGAAAGTTTCATGAGTGGTGAAGCAGGGCTGCAGGTGTCTCTCTATCTCTCTCCTTCCCTATCCCAGCCCCCTCTCAAATTCTCTGTCTCTACCCAATAATAAATAAAAATAAATTAAAGAGAGAGAGAAAGAGGGGAAAAAGACATGTAAACAACAACAAATTACTCCTCAGTAAGGAAACAAATGTGGCCCCAGAGGGATGAAACTGCCTTGAATTCTCATCTCTTGATGATTCTTATTCAGGCCAATATGCTTTTTCCCTTAAGTGTAAGAGTAAATCTCTATTCCTTGTCTTCCAAACAGCCCTAATTAATATAGCAACAGATGAGTGGAGAAACTGACTGTTCTTGAGCAAAAGCAGGAAACAGGGAATGTACACACATATGATCCCAGGAAAATCAGTCTCCCAGTAGTGTATGTAGCCTAGAAACACACACACACACACATACGACCAAGAAATAGCATACAGACCTAGAGGAAGTGGCAAGCTGTGGGATAGGGAGTTTTAAAAAAAAATGTAATGACACTTTGGCCCATAAAAATATCCAGGAGAGTGATTCTCAGTGTAAAAATAAAAGAAACTATGACTGGTTGGAAATAAAAGAACATAGCAGAGATAACTAAATAGCAAGTTAAATATAACTAAATACCAAGCAAGCACAGGTCCTGGAGGATGGCACTATGATTAAGGGAAGGGGGAAGATAGAGAGGAAAAATGGACTTCTCTCTGCTTGGTTATCAACCTCCCCCCTTCCTCCTTCGGCACTTCCGCGTGGTGAATGAGGTTATGGAGACTGGTTTTGTAGACTGAATTTAAGGTGCTCCAAAAAAATGACAGGGTTGGGAGAATCCACCCATTATTTGGAACTAAATGGCTCTGGAAGTCATTTACACAAAGTATGTAAAATAAGGGTTTTCAAACTTGAGTGCATCAAATTTACTTGGAAAGCTTGTCAAATACACGTACACCCTCCTCCCCCCTCCCCTCCGCAATTCCATTTAGTCTGAGATGGGCCCAGAAACTGACATCATTTTAACAAAGCACTCAAAACTGATTCAGATGCAAGTGCCCCTGCAGCTGAAGGAGAGAACAAAGAACGCCACCTGGCTGTAGTATTTCCAAGCATCAGACCTCCTACAGTGTTTAAGGGGGAGGGAAAAAGCAAGCTTAGATTCCTGGTCCTCAGTGATAGCAAAGCGATCAAATAACGTAAGGGAAACACTCCTTCAAGTGCAAAGGGGGTGATTCATAAACCACATCTCAGGTCAAAAGAATGGGCAATCTGTGAGGGTAAGGCTACCTTTTCACCAGCTCCCCTAGTGGCCAGAAGATATGGTTCCCTACATATTGTGAGTTAATAAAATGGGTTTAAATCTGTCCCCGTGTCAAAGCAACTAAAAAGAAAATTAATGCAACATGGCGGGCTGGCAAATAGTTTCCATATAAAAAATAACTGAAGAGCAGCTTCAATAACTTGCTGACCACACACACACAGTTTTAATGATGATATTTTGTCTGCCATTTAAAAAGAATGCACAAGACAATGGAGTCATGGAGCCCAACATGAAAGGTTAGAAAGAAAAAAAAAAAAAACTGCATCGCTTCGACCTTGGGAGAAGGAAAGAAAAAAAAAACACTCCAACGCCTGCTTTCGTCTTGCTAAAGCGTTTTGGAACTGAGTCAGCTGCAGCTCGGTCAACGAAAAAGGCCTCTTTAGCCGGTCACCCCCCCCCCCACACACACACACACACACACACACACCAAACACACACAAGCCTCACCTGCTGAGACCCAGCCGCTGAGACAGCAAGTCCCGGAACGGCCGCCGCTCCGCAAGCCCGGTCTCGCCCGGGAAGCCGGACCCTGGGCCGCACCGCCGCGGACCACCCGCCCCCGGGCTCTCCCCACCTCCCCCGGCCAAAGTCAGCCAACACCGGGCCGCCTGCGTGCCCCCTGCCCCTGCCCCAGGCCGCCCTCGCCCCATCCTCACCTGTCCACAATCGCTCTGCACCGCACCCACCCTCGGCCCTTTCCCATTATCTTCCCTACATCACCCCGCCCAGCCCTGCCTGCCGAGCACCACACTGACCGTCTCACAGCTTCGGGAGGAGGACGCCCACCGCCCCGGCGGGGAAAGTCCGCTTTGCCGCTGACGCTGTCAGAAGCCGGTGAGAAGACAGACCGCGGCTCTCAGTACGTCGCCCTTACCACACCCGGCGGCCATCTTCCTCCATCTCAACAAACTGACAGATCACATGACCCTGGGAGTGAGGGGCGGGGCGATGTGTGGCCACGCCCCCACCGGGGCGGTGAGATGGCCCACAGGGGCAGGAGCAAACAGTGAAGGTTGCTTGCGACAGGTACAGAAGAAAGCCCTCTGGCCTCCTACTAGGGGGTATATGGTGGGGTGTGGTATGGTGTGTCCTACTAGGAGGTGTTTGTGTGTGTGTGTGTGTGTGTGTGTGTGTGTGTGTGTGTGTGTGTGTGTGTGTGTGTGTGTGTGTGTGTGTGTGTGTGTGTGTGTGTGTGTGTGTGTTTTGACAAGCGATGTGTGGTGTGTGTGTGTGTGTGTGTGTGTGTGTGTGTGTGTGTGTGTGTGTGTGTGTGTGTGTGTGTGTTTTGACAAGCGCTCCAAACAATGTTTTCTTCGGTATCAAAATCACTTATGTTATAATTAACATATAGTCCCCATTCGATGTTGTAATCAAAGCTTAAGCACAGAAAGAAAGCACAATTATAACTTCAGAACACACTGCAATTACTTTGCAAATGAAAGTCAGTTCAAACCCTTTCTCTGGAACACAGAAGGACTGTGGGATTTATAATCCTGGTCTTGCAGGAGAATCCAGGACTTATCTTCACTTCCGTGTTGCACTCAGCAACCCAGAAGTCTGGCTTGCAACTACCCAAACGCTCTTGACAGCATTCGAGTCACAACCATTTGACACTGTTTAGAACTCTAGCTATAAAAAGACATTGTGCTTCTTTCTGCTCCTACTAGTTTTCCCTTCTATTAATCCATATGTTCCTCTCAAATTTCATCTCCATTAAAGTACTTGAAGTTTCCACAACTAGGCATAAAACTGAACCAGTGGGCTGGGGAGATAGCATAATGGTTATGCAATGAGATTTTCAAACCTAGGATTCCAAAATCCCAGATTCCATTTGCAACACTAACATGAACTGAGCAGTGCTCTGGTAAAATCCAGACCACACTAGTTACCTTCCGCAGCCAATGTGTTTGCCACCACCCACTAAGCCGGTATAATCCAGCAGGAGAGAATACATCTTTATTTTTAACTTAGTCGCTTTACCCTGGTCATGGCCTTCATTCATGCTTTCCTATGCTAGCTTTACTACAGTAACTAGAAAGGAATTTGCTGAGTACCTGTGTATGTACACTATGTGATAAACAAGGGGCCAGCTACCAATGAAAAGCAAAGAACAGACAAGTAATATCTTCAGGGCAGTTTCTGATGCCCAGCTAGATCTCTAAATGCAAACACAATAACATCATCTTAAACTTGTTTTTGAACCATTTAACAGAGGCCAGTGGTGCCAAAGAGGTGCCCATACTACTGGAGCCTTTGACCTTCACTTGTACACTGCCCTTTCTCAAACTCCTACTCCTTTCTACCCCTATAAAACCCTAAAAACTGTGGTCTGGGAGGTGGCACAGTGACAGGGCCTTGGACTCTCAAGCATGAAGTCCGGAGTTCGATCCCTGGCAGCACAAGTGCCAGAGTGATATCTGGTTCTTTCTCTCTCCTCCTATCTTTCTCATAAATAAATAAAATCTTTTAAAAAATCCTAAAAACCCAGCCTGAGAATTAGTTTTATTTTGGTTTTGCTTGTTTGGTTGGTTGCTTTTTTGTTTTGATGGAGTTTTTGTTAGTTGGTTTTATTTTAAAAGTGAGTCTGTCTGACCCCACCAATGTGTCCTGGAGCCCCACATCCCCAGATCCCTAGCCCACTAATGAAAGAGAGAGACAGGCTGAGAGTATGGATCAACCTGCCAATGCCCATGTTCAGTGGGGAAGCAATTACAGTAGCCAGACCTTCCACCTACTCCACCCCATAATGATCCTGGGTCCATACTCCCGGAGGGATAAAGAATAGGAAAGCTATCAAGGAAGGAGATTGATTGCAGTGTTTTGGTGGTGGGGATTGTGTAGAATTGTACCCCTCTTATCCTATGGTCTTGTCAATATTTCTTGTCAATAAATTAAAATTTTTTTAAAAGTGAGTCTGCCATTTTCTCAGGTTTCAAGCACTAGATTAAAGCTGATTTTATCTCAACAATCCCTCTATATTAAATACTGGCTTCACCCCATCATCCAGAGCCCTAGTCAGGGAATCCTGGGATTCCTACAGAGATATGACAGGTCTAGACCTCTTAACAGATTCCTTTCTCCACCATCATTGGTCATCTTCATCAGGAACATCATAAGCCCTCTTGTGGGCTTCTACAGGATCTGGCCCTCAATGTAGAATAACAGTGGTAGAAACTGCCCCACTCTCCAAAGGGAAGCTGGGTCAACATACTCTGCCACCTAGGAAGACTGGTCCTGAAATGAGTGCAGCTTAGAATGTTCCTAGCTATGACCATGGAATGTGAGCTCAGATGAACAGGCATGCAGAGGTTACACAGGCTTTTGTGCTAAATATGAATAGATATGGACCCTAGATCCAGTCAATGGGGTTCACAGTTAATGATGCTTATATACTTTTTCCATATTTGGGATCTACTCTCTACCCTGATGCAGCTATCTAGTCCCATTTCCAACTGCAACACCATCTCTCCAGATAATTTAACCCACCTGTATGTTAGCTGTCAGGATCAGACAAAAATTAGTCAAGTCATGAGCCCCTTGGAAAATAGACTTCCCAAAATAGTGTTTTCCAAAATGGAGACCCCAAATCTCATCTGCCCTATTCTTACCTTTGGGTTCCTGATTACTACATTAACCCACTTAATAATAGTAGTAATAATAATACTAACTATTATTATTAAGGAAGAACGTTCTAATAGGTTTTAAAGGCAAGACAAATTAGCATATTACCTGAAACCAGGTTCGAGGCCCTGAAAACTACATGGGAATACTATGGCACTGGGAGAAACTTCCATGTTCTGGTACCTTTCCTTCTCCCCCTCTGTCTATCTGTTTATCTCTCTTGGTCTTTCTATTTTTTAGATAGAGAAGGCTGAAAGGCAGAGAGAGAGAGTGAGAGAGAGAGAAAGAGAAGGAGAAAGAGACCACAGAACCAAATTTTCCTTTGATGCCATGAAGGCCAGATCTGAGCTGTGTACACAACAAAACAGCACACTTTACAGATGAGCTATTTTGTCAAACCTCTTGCTTTATTTCTATATGAAAAAGGAGGAGGAAGGGGGGAGGAGGAAGAGAAGAGGAAAGGCATGAGGTGATGACCAAAAAATAATTAACAATAAATAAATAACGATCAAGACTTGGTTATTTGTTGGAATTTTTTTTGTTTGGATATTTAAACCTATATTACATACATATATATATATATATATATATATATATATATATATATACACATATTCCTAGATAATGCCAATGAAACAACATTCTCAGATCTGAGTTTGGTCCCATTGTGTCCAAATCAGCAATTTCAGATATAAACATGTCTTTATAATGCCAATTTTCCTCACATGCATAGTTTCTTTCCTTTGTGAAAGAAACTAAGACTGATTGTGAAAATGACAAGGAATTTAGAATTTGTGTTTTCACAGAGATCAATCCATAGGGATGGGTAGTTTTCTCCTGTTCCCTGATAGTTCCCAGATAATAACAGTCCACACTACCTGAACCTCATCCTCACCCTTTACCCTCAAGTTCTTCTTCTAGCGTTTGCCCTTCTTCCGTAGCCAGTCAACAGCGTCAGGTTGAGCCTGATGTAAAGTTTCGAGACCTCCTTTGAATCTGGAGAGGTGGCAGTCGTTGACTATGTGGGTCATAGTCTGTCTGTAGCCGCAGGGGCAGTTCGGGTCGTCTCTGGCCTGTTCGATAGCGATTGAGGAGAGCCCAATCATAACGTGCTAGGTCAAAGCCGGGTTGACGCTTGCAGGGGTCTGTGATGAGGTGTTTGTTCTTTACCTCAGCTGACTGCCAGCTCTGTTTCCAAGAGACTGGAACAGAGAAGTTCAGTGTAGGCGTAGGGGATCAGATTGGGTGACGAGACGTCAAGCGTTGAACAGGGTGGGCGAAGATATCCGCGTATATTGGCAGGTCCGGTAGAGCATAGACGTGGGAAATGAACTTAGATGATGCCGCATCCCGACGAATATCTGGCGGGGCGATGTTGCTAAGAACTGGCAGCCATGGAACCGGGGTGGAACGGATGGTTCCAGAAATTATCCTCATGGAGGAATATAATTTGGAATCGACCAAGTGGACATGGGGGCTACGGAACCATACTGGGGCACAGTATTCTGCAGTGGAATAGCATAATGCCAGAGATGATGATCGTAGTGTGGAAGCGCTCGCGCCCCATGAGGAGCTGGCCAGTCTTGCAATGATGTTATTCCTCGCGCCCACCTTTGCTGCAGTTTTTATGAGATGTTTGTGAAATGACAGAGTGCGATCGAGAGTAACGCCAAGATAGACTGGCTGGGCTTCATGCCGGATTCTCGTATCGCCAAGCTGCACATTAAGCTCACGCGAGGCCGAGGCATGGTGTAGATGGAAAACAGATGATACCGTTTTTGCAGTGCTAGGGATTAGTCGCCATTTTTTACAGTAATCAGATATCAGAGACATGTCTTTCGTGAGTGTTTCCTCAAGGATGTCGAACTTGGATGCCTGAGTTGCACAGCAGATGTCATCGGCGTAGATGAACTTCCTTGAAGAAGTTTCTGGGAGGTCATTGATGTAAATATTGAATAGCATAGGAGCCAGAACAGAGCCCTGGGGGAGGCCACTTGAGACAAGTCTCCATCTGCTAGACTTGTCACCCAGATGCACCCGGAATCTTCTGTTTTATTCTTTTAGGAATATTTTTCAAAGCAATCCAGATAACAAACAAGGAACTAGACACAGACATTATTTTAACCCACATTTTTCTGGAGGAATAAAAGTCGATAAGATTCCAAGATGGCCTCCTGGGAACCAAAAGGAGGATACACACACACACACACACACACACACACACACACACATCCCATAGCAGGTCTGCACCAGGAAAGAAAGTAACCTAATGTTTAAGGGGTTTATTATTTTACCAGACCAGGAGTTTAAGCACTGTATTTAAAAAGAATTTAAAATGAAATCTAGAGGAAAAATCTCCCAGACCTCTGAGTTCTTCTTGTGGGTCAGTAACAAAGCAAACAGCATCAAATGGGTTAGCAAAGAAACAATTTAGTAGCATGCAAGAGAGAAGTATAATAATAATGCAGATCCCAAATTCTGAAAGAGAAAAATTAAATGAAGTGTTTTGGTCCCTTGTTTTGGAGCCTGAGGCACTAAAGACAGAGAAGATTTCTAGTGACAAGGGGGAATGGCTTCATTTCACTCTGACAGTTGAGATGAATTTCTCAGATTCAATGAATCTGTGTCTGGATGAGTGCTAATTCAACCTAAACTACATTACTCTAAGAATAGGGCAAACACTTAGGCAATGACCATCTCTTCCTTGTTTAGGGGGAAGCTCAAAATAATCTGAATGTCAAAGTATTTTCAGGAGACCAATTCTGAGAGCTCTCAGGGTGGTGGTCTGATGTGGGTACCTATAGTAGCTAACATTTTGTGATCTGAGTGATGAGAAAAATTATGAAAATTGTGAGACTTGGTCAAACATTATCTTGCAGTAGGGAGAAAGAAGATATAAATCAGTGATAGGAAGGGGAGAGGAGATAGCATAATGGTTAGGCAAACAGACTCACAGGCATGAGGCTCCAAAGTCCCAGGTTCAATCCCCTGCACCACTATAAGACAGAGCTGAGCAGTGCTCTGGTGTTTCTCTCTGTGTCTCTATCTGTACCTCTTTCTCAAAAATAAATAAATTTAAAAATAAAAATAAAGAAATAAATAAATTTTAAAAAATCAGTAATAGGAGCAGACCAGAGGAAAAAGTAAAGTTGTCCAATTGTACTGTATCTCTGTCTCCTCTTTCAACATAATAGTTACTTTTAGTAAATTGCATCTACTTTGATAAGCCAAATGCTTTGTTTTCTTTCTATTTATTTATTTTATTATTTTTTTTTACCAGAGCACTGCTCAGCTCTGGCTTATGGTAGTATGGGGGATTGAACCTGGGACTTGAGAGCCTCAGGCATGAAAGTCTCTTTGCATAACCATTATGCTATACCCCACCCTGTTTTCTTTCTTTTTAGACAGAGCTCTGATCAGCTCTAGTTTATGGTGGTACCACTGATTGAACCTGGGACCGCGGAGCCTCAGGCATAATAGTATTTGTGCATAACCATTATGCTATCTCCCCAGCCCAAATACTGTGTATTCTTTTCATACTTGTGGATTCTTAACTCTTACAATTTGCAATGATGTCACTCTTGCAAAATATACTGAAATGCTTTCTGCTCAATTTGTTTGGATATATCACTCTTCATATTAATTGGTGTCTTCACATTTTATGCAGCTTGTCTAAATCTTTCTGGAAAATTCAACCTAAGGGTTTCTTGCTTCAGCAAAATCAGTCAAATCACTTCGGGAGTCTGGGTTTCTACACATCATGTGGTGTCATGTAGAAGGGAAAATATGAGTTATCATTCCATGCCTCACCACTCTGCATAAAAACTGTAATTTTAATCACTCTTTCATCTTTTTAACGGTATCAACATGTTGGGATGATGATTTCAACTGTTCAATCTTTTTTTTTTTAACTTGGCTTCAACTTTCATTGTATATGAAATTTCTTATAGAACTCTTAAGATGTTTTGCACACCATCTCGCTCCAAAAATTGTTTCTCTCTGATAACAAAAGTAGCTATGAAAAATGCAGAAAAATCTCAAGAAATATTCTCTAATCTTACCATTTAGAGTTCCTTGACTTTTTTTTTTTTGCCTCCGGGGTTATCACTGGGGCTCAGTGCCTGCACTACAAATCCACTGCTCCTGGCAGACATTTTCTTCATTTTTGCTGCCCTTGTTGTTATTGCTGTTGTTGTTTTTCGATAGGACAGAGAGAAATTGAGAAAGGAGGGGAAGACAAAGAGGGAGAGAGAAAGACACCTGCAGAACTGTTTCACTGCTTGTGAAGCGACTCCCCTGCAGTTGGAGGGCCAGCGCTCCCACCTCCCCCAGTCTCCTGACTTCTTAAACAGACTTTAAAAGAACTTTATTATGGTATTTATATACTTTTCCTGTATATAAAGATATCTAGTCCCATTTCCAACTCTGACACCATCTCTCCAGATAATACCTTTAACCCATCTCTATGTTAGCTGTTAGGCTCAGACAAAAATTAGTAAAGTCATGAGCCCCTTGGAAAATAAGACTTTAAAACAGACTTCCAAAAATAGCATTTTCCAAAATGGAGACCCCAAATCTCATCTGCTTTATTCTTACTTTTTGGGTTCCTGATTATTAAACAATTTTTTTCTGCTTTATATCTTTTAAAAATATTTATTCCCAAAATCATTATTTTAAATAGTCGTTGTTGAAAAGGTTAGGGGAAATGGTAAGGTTTGGATGGTCAAATAGGGAGAACTTGTGTGTACCTACTCCTGCAGTCACAGAAAAAAACTTCACCAAAACTGCAGAATCACCACTCACATATACAGACCTGAAACTCAGATAAAGATTTCACAGAAAAAAAAAAAAAATCACAGCAAGTGACAAAAAGTTAGTGTCCAGGTAGTAAGGAGACCAGATATTCTCTTCCCAGAACAAGAAGCTACAATTGGAAAGATACCTCTAAGATGCATACTATTTACTCCAGGGAGCAGGAGGACAAGTTATGCAAACATTTGACACCCCAATTCTACTCGGATCCTATACTTTCAACACTGGGAATGACAGACAGGCAAGAAGATACAGGCTATAAAGTGGGTGGGAGTCCTAGCAGTCACCTTCCTGACAACCTCTACAAATCTTCCCAAGAGTGAACTAATGGAATTCAAAGTATGCAGTAACAGACCCTGGGGCAAATTCTAAATTCTAGGAGGAGAGTTCTCCCCAACTCCAGTAGCCAACAGACTTTAGCTGGGGACTGAGATAATTAACCAGAGTGCTAACTCCTGGCAGACAAAATAGACCCATCCTATTCAGCCCAAACTTAATTGCTGGCAAACAAACGTCACCCTTATAGTCAACAGGAACACTGAGGGTCTCCCAATGCATAGCCAGATAGCTCTAAGGATCACAGTCTGTCAGACACTACTGCCTACTACCGTGGGAGTATGTATCATTTTATATCATTCTTATTTCTTCATTCAGCATTTACTTATTGTACAGTTTGAACTGGAAATATCATGGTGAGAGACACAGTCTGTTTCTTGGGGAACTCATTGTCTAATAAAAGGAGAAAGATACATAAACAAACATTAAAGTAAAATGTTAAGATTCTGCCAGTCATATATACATGAAAATTGGGGATGTCAGGTGGTGGTGCACCTGGTTAAGCACACACATTATAGTGTGCAAGGACCCGGGTACAAGGCCCTGGTCCCCACCTACAGGGGAAAGCTTTAGGAGTGGTGAAATAGAGCTGCAGGTGTCCCTCTGTCTTCCTACCTCTGTATCTCCACCTTCTCTCTCAACTTCTGCCTCTATCCAATAAAATAAAATAAAATAAAACTGAGTGGCTGCACATTGGCACACTCAGTTGAGCACACGTTACCATGTGCAAGGACCCAAGTTCAAGCCCCCAGTCCCCACCTGTAGGGCGAAAGCTTTGTGAGCAAACAGTGCTATAGGTGTCTTTCTCTCTCCCATTCTATTTCTGCCTTCCCTCTCAATTTCTCTGTCTCTAACCAATAAATAAATAAATAAATAAATATTTAAAAATAAACTTCAAACCTAGCTCTTTAAGAACGTTTGTGGGTCTCTCCAAAAAATTATTTAGAAAAACAGAATTAGGAATGATTTCCAGGGAATGAGTAAAACTTACATTTCAGGGAGAAACAGTATGGACTACATTTTATGAATATATTTTAAACTAATTTCATAAATAAGAAATTAAAATTTTGTATAATACATGGGCGATTAAAAAATTTTTCTTATTACATAATATATAAAATAATAATTTTTATTTTTATATGCTGCATACCCTTCTTGGTTTTGGGGTTTGTCAAGAATTTGGTCTGTCTGCAGTAGGGTGTGGGGGGTAAGGGGGGTTTGAGCTGTGAAAGCTAATTACTTAAAAGGTGTAGGCTCAGGTGCTTGCGCTCGCGCTATACGCATATACGTACACGTAGATGTGTACGTCTGGGTACGTGGATACGTCTACGTACAAATACGTATAAACGTATGAAAGGGGGGATAACTCAATATAGAATTGTATTATGTCCGTCTAGCATTAACGATATTGTCTAAGAAAGCATTAATAACATGCGCCTAGAGCATTTCACTCGTTAGATACTCTTGCATCACATTAATTGTCCCGTTACCATTAAAAGAATTTCCTAGCATGCTTGGACTCAGCTACGGCCGTCAAGGGCCTTAACACAAATGCATGTATTGTAGCTGGACTTAACGTGTACCTCCGGTATCCTCATAATGGTTAGCATGGAATTTTAGTGAATGATGCTAGGAAATTCTTTTAATGGTAACGGGACAATTAATGTGATGCAAGAGTATCTAACGAGTGAAATGCTCTAGGCGCATGTTATTAATGCTTTCTTAGACAATATCGTTAATGCTAGATGGACACAATACAATTCTATATTGAGTTATCCCCCTTTCATACGTTTATACGTATTTCTACATAGACGTATCCACGTACCCAGACTTACACATCTACGTGTACGTATATGCGTATGCAGACGCAGACGCATACGCATACACGAGTGCGAGTGCAAGCACCTGAGCCTACACCTTTTAAGTAATTAGCTTTCACAGCTCAAACCCCCCTTACCCCCCACACCCTACTGCAGACAGACCAAATTCTTGACAAACCCCAAAACCAAGAAGGGTATGCAGCATATAAAAATAAAAATTATTATTTTATATATTATGTAATAAGCAATTTTTTAATCGCCCATGTATTATACAAAATTTTAATTTCTTATTTATGAAATTAGTTTAAAATATATTCATAAAATGTAGCTGACTATACAATTTTATAAATTAAATTACCTAATTTATATATCCCAAATATTGATTTTTAAAATAACCACTTATTAACTTATAGGAAACCAACTATCTAAATTTATATATATAATTTTAATTAGAAGTATATTCTATATTAATAATTTACTAAATATAAATTATTCTATTTTATTAAATTAGACCTGAATAAATAAGCTAGATCTAATTTATTTATATTCCTTATAAATATAAAATACATTCACAGAGTAACGTTAACGTAGCTTAAAATTAAAGCAAAACACTGAAAATGCTTAGAAGGGTTTATACCCCGTAAACATATACTTAAAGGTCTGGTCCCAGCCTTCCTATTTTCTATTAGTAGAATTACACATGCAAGTATCAGCTACCGAGGGCATTCGAGGGCATTAACAATCAAATTAAACCTTCCAGGTCAAAGGATTTTGTTGAGTGAAACAGTAGGCTGGGCATTCTAGGCAGAGTAAAGCTCTCGAAACCCAAAAAGGCTGAGTTAAATGCTGCAACATATTCTTTCTTCCCTTCTGGAATTGTTCCTTTTTTTTTTTTTTTCCATAGTAAAGGGAAAAAAAATTTTGTTGTCAAGATACTCAAATGGAATTTTACATGATGTTTTACTTAAAACAATGATGAGTAGAGGTGTTTTTTTTTTTTATAACTATTTCATTTATATCATTTTCACCTAGTTTCTCCAGTTCATTTGTCCTAACACCTTGACACAGAAATGACCCGGCTTAAAACAAAGGGAAAATATTGTTAAATCAATACACAGCATGCATTTTCAAAGTGGCACAGAGCTATACCAACTCATGAGATGACTAAATATAATATTGATTGTTATCACCACCCAAGAGACACGAGGCTCCAGCTTCCTTTCAGAACTGAATCTATGCCTGTGGTAGCTTTGTTGCTATTGGACACTTAACTCCTAGTTACCACCCAGGTTCACTTAACCTCAGTGCTATAGCTTTTGCTGAGCACTGATGAAGCAAGCCCCTGGTCATTGCTAGGGTCTGCTCAACCACTGTGATTGAGTGGAAGTTTCCTTTAATTCCTCAGCTTATGTTTGTCAAGTCACATCTATTCTCAGCTGGTTTTCCTCTTGTCCCTAGGTCTAGAGATAAGATAGGTGCACCCTTTTCTTCTTATTGTCACAATAAGACAATTGGCCCTACTTCCTTTTTAAAGTACCACCTTCTGGGGTCCAGTTATTTTGTTTGTTTTGTTGTTTTTTAAACCAGAACACTGCTCAGCTCTGACCAATGGTGTTTAAACTTCCACACAATCACTGGCAGCATGAAGCTCTGATTGTTTAGCCAGCTACACTGGAAGTTCCACCAAGCAGCACTATTCTCCTAGACTAGAAATAAATATGCACTTTGTGGTTTTATGAGTGTAAATTCCCAGTGGAATAAAGTATTAGGAACACATGATTACTGTCAAAAAAATTTCCTTAGTTACTCATGAGTAAGTCTGTTTCTCCCTAAGTAAATGGACTCAGAATCAGGTGATAGTCATCTCAACTATTTCCGTAGATGGAACCTAAATTACTCCATCACCTACTTTTCTATTATTCGAGGTAAAAATCAATGATTTTTTTAAAATTTTATTTTATTTATTTTTTGAGAGAGATGTAGAGAGAGAGACACACACAGAGAGAAACATCAGAGCACTGCTCAGCTCTGGTTTATGGGGGGGAGAGCTTGAATTTGGGATTTAGGAGCCTCAGGCATGAGTCTGTTTGCATAACCTAAATGCTGTCTCCTCGCAGGATTTTTTTTTTTTTTATGCTCAAAGGGGCAGAGTGGATATAGTGTTGAACCTAAGCAACTTTTTTCAAAGTTATGATTTTTTTCTTTTTTTTAGGGAGACAAGGTAGTGATAGACCCAGTTGAGCATACACGTTAGCATGTGCAAGGACCTGGGTTCAAGCCCCTGACCTCCACCTACGGGAAAGGGGTCAGCTTCACAAGCAGTGAAACAATGTAACATGTTTCTATTACCTTTGCCCTCTCAAATTTTTCTGTTCTATCAAATATAAAAGGAAAAACGGCCATCAGGAGCAGTGGATTGTTTAGCCACCCACAGTGGAAGTTCCTCCCTTGTGCAGTCACCAAGCCCCAGTGATAACCCTGGTGGAGAAAGAAAAACAATTTTTAAAAAAGACTTAAAGAAGGTGGGGCCGGGTGGTGGCACACCTGGTTGAGTGTATGTTACAGTGCACAAGGACCCAGGTTTGAGCCCTTGATCCCTACCTGCAGGGGGAAAGTTTTGTGAATGGTGAAGCAGTGCTGCAAGTGTCTCTCTGTGTCTCTCCTACTCTATCTCCACTCTCCCTCTTGATTTCTTGCTGTCTCTAAGAAACAAATATAATCAAATTTAAAAAAAAAGACTTAAAGAGGGGACCAGGCAGTGGCACACCGGTTAAGCAAACATAGTACAAAGTGCAAGGACCTACTCAAGGATCCAGGTTTGAACCTCTGGCTTCCTCTCTGAAGGAGGGAAGCTTTGCAAATGGTGAAGCAGGTCTGCAGGTGTCTATCTTTCTGTGTGTCTGTCCACCTCCTCTCTCAAATTTCTCTCTACTAAAATGGAGAAAATGGCCACCAGGAGCAGTGGATTCGTAGTGCCGGCACAGAGCCCCAGTGACCCAGTGATAACCCTGGAAGCAAAAAAAAAAAAAAAAAAAAACTTAAAAAGAGAAAGAGAAAGAGAACCTAAGCATCACTCAGGCACATGTGATATTGGAGATCAAACTCTGGGCCTCATGCTGGAGAATCCAACACTTTATCCACTGTATCCCCTCCAGGGCTGCTATTAAAGGAAGTTTTCTTTCAATTTTTTTAAATCTTTATTTATTTATTGGATAGAGACAGCCAGAAATCAAGAGGGAAGGGGGTGATAGGGAGAGAGAGAGAGAGAGAGAGAGAGAGAGAGAGACACCTGCAGCACTGCTTCACCACTTGCAAAGCTTTTCCCTTGCAGGTGGGGACCGGGAGCTCGAACCTGGGTCCTTGCACACTGTAACATGTGCACTCAACCAAGTACACCATCACCTGGCTCCAGGAAGTTTTCTTTCTTTCTCCCTTCCTTCCTTCCTTCCTTCCTTCCTTCCTTCCTTCCTTCCTTCCTTCCTTCCTTCCTTCTTTCCTTCCTTCCTTTCCCTCTCTCTTGCGCTCTCTCTCTCTGTTTTGCCAGAGCACTGTTCAGTTCTGACTTACAGTGGTGCTGGAGATTGAACCCAGAACCTTTGGTGCCTCCAGCACGAACATCTTTTTTTTAAATTATTTATTTATTCATTCCCTTTTGTTGCCCTTGTTTTATTATTGTAGTCATTATTGTTGTTATTTATGTCACTGTTAGGACAGAGAAATAGAGAGAGGAGGAGAAAACAGAGAGGAGGAGAGAAAGACACCTGCAGACCTGCTTCACCACTTATGAAGCGTCTCCCCTGCAGGTGGGGAGCCGGGGGCTCAAACCGGGATCCTTACACGGGTCCTTGCACTTTGTGCCACATGCGCTCAACACTCTGCACTACCACCTGACTCCCCATGAACATCTTTTTGCATAGTCACTGTGCTATCTTAGCACAATTAATAAAGTTTTTAATTAAGTTTGTGTTTATGACTTATCTGTTTATGACTTATATTAATTATGTGTTTATGACAGAAAATTACTGTCAGTGGTGGAGGGGGAGATAACTATGTAAAAGAAATCTGAGACTCACAGGTGGATTCCCAGCTGAGTGATGGTTTGATCTCTCTCATCAAAGAGTTTTTGTTTGTCAAATAAAGCCCCTCTCCTTGATCTGTAGATGGGAGGGAACCTTCCTGTTATGTAACATGTCCTCATGTGGCTTTTTGCTCTGTGTAGGTAAGGCTCCTTGGCGTCTGCTCCTCATTAGCTCAGCCAAGTTCTGCATCTTGAAGACTACTGATCTTCCCTATCTCATCACCTAGTGGAAGAGTAAGGGCACTTATTTCATTCATGAGGACTCTCCATCATGAGCTCATCAATTCCAAATAGCTTTACCAAACCTTGGCCAGTAGGATTTCAACATAAATTTCACTTTTTTTTAAATTAGTGATTTAATATTGATTTACAAAATTACAAGATAACAAGGGTAGAATTCCACACTGTTCCCAGTGTCCTGTGTCCCCATTCTCTTCACTGGAAACTGCATTAGTTCTCCAAGGTCACAGATATAAGTAGATTATTATTTCTATAATTATTTCTCTATCCTTTCCCCCATTTTTTAAAAAAGACTTTATGAGAAAAAGAGGAGGAAAGAAAGAGCCAGACACCACTCTGGTACATGTGCTGCCAGGGACTGAACTTGGGACCTCATGCTTGAGAGTCCAGTGCTCTATCCATTTCACCACATAACAAAGCATCCCATTTTTTTTTTCTCCTTATAGTCTTGCTTTCTCTTCCTAAGTCACAGCTACACCAATTACTACTTCTGAATGTCATTCCTATTATTCCTCTTCTCTCTGGGTCCTGTTGGAACTGGGTTTCAAAGCCCTCTAGTCATCTTTCCCTAAAATATCTCCCCCTCTGGTAGTTTGGACCAAAATTCTTTATGGGATGCAGACAGTGGGAGTTCTGGCTTCTGTAATTGCTTCTCGGCTGCACATGGGCATTGGCAGGTTGATCCATACCCACAATTAATTTCATTAAAAAATTTTTTAAAATTTATTTCTATGAACAACTATATGCCACCAAGCTAGAGAACCTGGGAGAAATGGATGATTTCCTAGATACCTACTAACTTCCAAAATTAAGTAAAGAGGAAGTAGATAACATGAACAGGCCCATCACAGCTAATGAAATTGAAAGTCATCAAAAATCTTCCCCAAAAATAAAAGTCCTGAACCAGATAGTTTTACAAATGAATTCTACAAAACCTTCTAAGAAGAACTAATACCTTTACTTTTAAAAGTCTTCCAGAAGATTGAAGACACTGGAATACTCCTTTCCAGCTTCTATGAAGTCAACATCAGTCTGATACCAAAAACAGACAGGGACACAACCAAAAAAGAAAACTACAGACCAATATCTCTGATGAACATAGATGCGAAAATATTGAACAAAATTCTAGCCAACCAGATACAGCAGTATATCAAAAAGATTGTTCATCATGACCAAGTGACATTTATCCCAGGCATGCAAGGTTGGTTTAATATATGTAAATCAATCAACAGGATCCACTACATCAACAAAAGCAAAACCAAAAGCCACATGGTCCTATCAATAGATGCAGAGAAAGCCTTTGACAAAATCCAACATCCCTTTATGATCAAAACTCTACAAAAAATGGGAATAGATGGGAAATTCCTGAAGATAGTGGAGTCTATATATAGCAAACCTACAGCCAACATCATACTCAATGGTGAAAAACCAAAAAGATCTGTGTACACATATGTTCTTGGCAGCACAATTTGTAATAGCCAAAACCTGGAAGCAACCCAGGTGTCCAACAACAGATGAGTGGCTGAGCAAGTTGTGGTCTATATACACAATGGAATACTACTCAGCTGTAAAAAATGGTGACTTCACCGTTTTCAGCCAATCTTGGATGGACCTTGAAAAAATCATGTTGAGTGAAATAAGTCAGAAACAGAAGGATGAATATGGGATGATCTCACTCTCAGGCCGAAGTTGAAAAACAAGATTAGAAAAGAAAACACAAGTCGAACCTGAAATGGAATTGGAGTATTACACCAAAGTAAAAGACTCTGGGGTGGGTGGGTGGGTGGGGAGAATACAGGTCCATGAAAGATGATGAATGACATAGTGGGGGTTGTATTGTTAAATGGGAATCTGGGGAATGTTATGCATGTACAAACTATTGTATTTACTGTTGAATGTAAAGCATTAATTCCCCAATAAAGAAATAAATTATTTAAAAAAAAACTGGAAGCATTTACCCTCAGATCAGGTACTAGACAGGGTTGCCCACTATCACCATTACTATTCAACAGTGTTGGAAGTTCTTGCCATAGCAATCAGGCAGGTGCAAGGAATTAAAGGCATATAGATTGGAAGAGAAAAAGTCAAACTCTACCTATTTGCAGATGACATGATAGTATCCATAAAAATACCTAAAGAATCCAGCAAGAAGCTTTTGGATATCATCAGGCAATACAGTAAGGTGTCAGGCTACAAAATTAACATTCAAAAGTCAGTGGCATTCCTCTATGCAAACACTAACTTAGAAGAAATTGAAATCCAGAAATCAATTCCTTTTACTATAGCAACAAAAACAATAAAATATCTAGGTGTAAACCTAGCCAAAGAAGTGAAAGACTTGTATACTGAAAATTATGAGTCACTACTCAAGGAAACTGAAAAAGACACAAAGAAGTGGAAACATAGTCCATGTTCATGGATTGGAAGAATTAACATCATCAAAATGAATATACTACCCAGAGCCATCTACAAATTTAATGCTATCCCCATCAAGATCCCAAGCACATTTTTTTGGAGAATAGAACAAATGCTACAAATGTTTATCTGTAAACAGAAAAGACCTATAATTGCCAAAACAATCTTGAGAAGAAAGAACAGAACCAGAGGCATTACACTCCCAGATCTCAAATTGTATTATACGGCCATTGTCATCTAAACTGCTTGGTACTGGAACATAAATAGACATACTGACCAGTGGAATAGAATTGAGAGCCCAGAAGTAAGCCCCCACACACATGGACATCTAATCTTCGACAAAGGTGGCCAGACTATTAAATGGGGAAAGCAGAGTCTTTTCAACAAATGGTGTTGGAAAACATGGGTTGAAACATGCAGAAGAATGAAACTGAACCACTACATTTCGCCAAATACAAAAGTAAATTTCAAGTGGATCAAGGACTTCGATGTTAGACCACAAACTATCAGATACTTAGTGGAAAATATTGGCAAAACTATTTTCTGCATAAATTTTAAACACATCTTCAATGAAATGAATCCAATTACAAAGAAGACTAAGACAAGCATAAACCTATGGGACTACATCAAATTAAAAAGCTTCTGCACAGCTAAAGAAACTACTGCCCAAACCAAGAGACCCCTCACAGAATGGGAGAAGATCTTTACATGCCATACATCAGACAAGAGGCTAATAACCAGAATATATAAAGAACTTGCAAATCTCAACAAGACAACAAATAACCCCATCCAATGGGGCAGGGCATGGGCAGAATATTCACCACAGAAGAGATCCAAAAGGCCGAGAAACACATGAAAAAATGCTCCAAGTCTCTGATTGTCAGAGAAATGCAAATAAAAACAACAATGAGATACCACTTCACTCCTGTGAGAATGTCATATATCAGAAAAGCTAACAGCAGCAAATGCTGTGGGGTCAAAGGAACCCTCCTACACTGCTGGTGGGAATGTAAATTGGTCCAACCTCTGTGGAGAACAGTCTGGAGAACTCTCAGAAGGCTAGAAGTGGACCTACCCTATGATTCTGCAATTCCTCTCCTGTGGATATATCCTAAGGAACCCAACACACCCATCCAAAAAGATCTGTGTACTCATATGTTCTTGGCAGCACAATTTGTAATAGCCAAAACCTGGAAGCAACCCAGGTTTCCAACAACAGATGTGTGGCTGAGCAAGTTATGATATCTATCTATCTATCTATCTAGATATACACACAATGGAATACTACTCAGCTATAAAAAATGGTGACTTCCCAGGTTCCAGGTGTCATCAGGATGCCAGCCAGACTTCCCTGGATTGAAGACACCACCAATGTGTCCTGGAGCTCAGCTTCCCCAGAGACCCATCCTACTAGGGAAAGAGAGAGGCAGACTGGGAGTGTGGACCGACCAGTCAACGCCCATGTTCAGCGAGGAAGCAATTACAGAAGCCAGACCTTCTACCTTCTGCAACCCTCAATGACCCTGGGTCCATGCTCCCAGAGGGATAGAGAATGGGAAAGCTATCGGGGGAGGGGGTGGGATATGGAGATTGGGCGGTGGGAATTGTGTGGAGTTGTACCCCTCCTACCCTATGGTTTTGTTAATTAATCCTTTCTTAAATAAAAAAAATTTTAAAAAAAATGGTGACTTCATTTTTAGCCAATCTTGGATAGACTTTGAAAAATTCATGCTAAGTGAAATAAGCCAGAAACAGAAGGATGAATATGGTATGATCTCACTCTCAGGCAGAAGTTGAAAAACAAGGTCAGAAAAGAAAACACAAGTAGAACCAGAACTGGAGTTGGCATATTGCACCAAAGTAAAAGACTCTGGGTTGGGTGGGAGAGGAGAATACAGACCCAGGAAGGATGACAGAGGACCTAGTGGGGGTTTTATTGTTATATGGGAAACTGGGAAATGTTATGCATGTACAAACTATTGTTATTTACTGTTGAATGTAAAACATTAATTCCCCAATAAAGAAAAAAATAATTAAATACAAAACATTTTTATTTTACCTTTTATTGCTCTTGTTTTTTTATTGTTGTTGTTGCTACTGATGTCGTCGTTGTTAGGACAGAGAGAAATGGAGAGAGGAGGGGAAGACCGAGACGGGGAGAGAAAGACACCTCCAGACCTGCTTCACCGCCTGTGAAGCGACTCCCCTGCAGGTGTGGAGCCGGGGGCTCGAACCGGGATCCTTAAGCTGGTCCTTGCGCTTTGTACCACATGCACTTAACCCGCTGCCCTACTGACCGACTCCCTTAATTTCATTTTTTAAGACAGGATTTACTGCACTAGCAACATCAATTCTACGGAGATAGATTTAGTCTCAGGCAGAGTGTGTATACTGGAAGGACGGTAAGTCAGGAGAGAACAGCATGATAAAGGACAAGCATGAATTTGATAACAGAAACTTAACAATAACCCATGGCTAAGTTTTAGAGAATGGATTGGAGAAAGATGTCTAGAAGATGCACAACCACCTGGGAGGATGTTGGTATGAATTATCCTTTGGACTTCCAGGACTTTCCTTACATGGAAATCAAGTTATCTTAGCTGCTGGACTTACCTGGGTGAATAATTACAAGGGCTATTCTGGCAGGCAGATCTTGGGAGGTCTCTGTACTGTTCTTGGTCAAGGTCAATTTTAGCACAGCCCTGAATCTCAAAAAAGGGTCATGTAAGCCTGCTAAGATCATCATCTTCTTCTTCTCTTCCTTCTTTTTAATTAAACAAATAGTATTTATTGGTATTGGAACAACAGGTGACTAACCGAAGAATCAATGAACATATATGAAGTGATAGCAAAGATATCTACACTTTGATAGAAAAGCAAATTTGAGTACAGGAACTTCAGGTGTCCAGTATTTACACATTATTCCAGAGCTTCCTGAACATCAGCAAGCTTTTCCTTATTAAAATTGTTTTATTTATAAAGTGGAAACACTGACAAAACCATAGGATAAGAGGGGTACAACTCCACACAATTCCCACCACCAGAACTCTGTATCCCATCCCCTACCCCTGATAACTCTATTCTTTTTTTCTTTTGCAGAATTTTTTTAAAAAAATTTTTTATTTAAGAAAGGATTAGTGAACAAAAGCATAAGGTAGGAGGGGTACAACTTCACACAATTCCCACCACCCAATCCCCATAACCCACCCCCTCCCATGGTAGCTTTCCCATTCTCTATCCCTCTGGGAGCATGGACCCAGGGTCGTTGAGGGTTGCAGAAGGTAGAAGGTCTGGCTTCTGTAATTGCTTCCCCGCTGAACATGGGCGTTGACTGGTCGGTCCAGACCCCCAGTATGCCTCTCTCTTTCCCTAGTAGGGTGTGTCTCTGGGGAAGCTGAGCTCCAGGACACATTGGTGGGGTCTTCAATCCAGGGAAGCCTAGCCAGCATCCTGGTGGCATCTGGAACCTGGTGATTGAAAAGAGAGTTAACATATGAAGCCAAACAATTTGTTGAGCAATCATGGATCCCAAGCTTGGAATAGTGGAGAGGAAGTGTTAGGGAGGTACTCACTGCAAACTCTAGTGTAATCCTGCTTTCAGGTATATATTTTGCAGTAGTTTATGGATACGTGTGCACATAAGCTCTCTCTCACAGAAACTGTTGTGTATCTAGGTTATGGGACTTTGTTAGAAAGTGAACTACCTGAGATGAAATTAGAGTGTACTATTAAAGGAAAGGTCTCACCCGAGTAATGAAGCTGAAGGGTTGTCATTCCACACGTGAAGTCTCTGGATACAGTCTGAGGTGAAGCATGTTGAGGTGGCAATCGTTGCTTTGGTTAGGTTGTGATCGGCGGATGCAATATTATTTGGTTTGGATTGGGAGATGCATACGGGAAAGTGGGCCCTATCCAAGGGTTCCAGGACTGGGGCAAGTAGGGGCTCTATAGTGAAGATGTGAGGTTCCTGCTGTCTTAGGGTTCAAAAAGACAATCAATAGTTAATATTATCATCACATTATTTGTTAATTGGGTTAACTTTGAAAAGTCCCTTTGTTATGGTTTGCTGTACAGTACCCAGTATCTTGTATATAGCTGTGCTATTGGAAGCTTCTAATCTACTTGGTCTAGGCTTTTGAGAAAGTCCGCATATCAAATACATAGCCTATATATTAAAAAGATTCAGTTTGTCTTTTGAGAAACTTTGAGACATACAATTGATTTCCCCCTCTCATATTAATTAACTACTGATTTATATGTCTACATTTTGCTAGGAGTGTACATAAACACCATTCCCACCACCAAAGGATTAATGCTTGTCAGCATTGCAGTTCTCCAGATAAGGATAGTTTAGACTCTTAACCTAAAAATCAAACAACTAATGAAACAGCAGAAACAACAAAAACAACCAGAAATTAGTTATGTTCTATGTAGTAGCTTAGTTCCTATCATTCCAATATCCCATTCTTCCTATCAAAGCTACCTATCAAATCTGCCTGCTAATTTGGATCCACCTGCATATCAGACTTCAGGCTCAGGGAAAGAAAATAAAAAAAAACTAGTATAGCACACAGCCCTTTGGAATATAACTAAAATATGCCTACTAGCTATCTACAAAATGGAGGATCCCCTAATTTTTCATCTGCACTATTCCAGCCTTTAGGTTCATGATTAGTCAACAATTTGTTTGGCTTTATATGTTAATTCTCTTTCAGCCACCAGGTTCCAGATTTTACCATGATGCCAACCAGACTTCCCTGGACAGACGACCCCACCAATGTGTCCTGGAGCTCCACTTCCCCAGAGCCCTACCCTACTAGGGAAATAGAGAGACAGGCTGGGAGTATGGATTGACTTGTAAACGCCCATGTTCAACGGGGAAGCAATTACAGAAGCCAGACCTTTCACCTTCTGCATCCCACAATGACCTTAGGTTTATACTCCCAGAGGGTTAAATAATAAAAAAGCTATCAAAAAAAAAAATAAATAAAAAAGCTATCAAGGGAGGGGTTGGGATACTGAGTTCTGGTAGTGGGAATTGTACCCCTCTTATGGTTTTGTCAGTGTTTCCATTTTATAAATAAGTAAATTAAAAAAATAAAAAATTCCAGTTTTATATATTCAATTTAGTACTACTCTACAATTTAAAAAGATAATATTGTGTCATTATGGATGGAACTTGGGATGCTTATGCTTAACTAAGTAGGTGAGGAAGTGAAAGACAACTACCAGATGCCTATATTCTTGACCAACTTCTTAAGGGAAAGCACCAGGCCTAGATTTACTTGTACATGTACATGTCAGCATCTTCACTTTATATGGGTAGGAGAAACTACAAGATACTAAACACTAATTTAAGGTAGCTTGAATTGCCTTCCAAAAGGTTTATTATATAAGAGTAAACTCCTTTAAATAAGGATTCCTTAGACTACTAACATCAAATTAAATAACACTTCAATAAAAGACCATTAATTCTCATGGTAGACCAAGTATCCAGCTCTATAGGTGGAATTTAAGGCTTCTGAAATTAGCAAACACACACATGTTTTTAAACTACTGTTTAATCAGTTTTGAAGACATACACATTAGAAAAAAAAACATTTATATGTAAGTTAAAAACATCTCTGAAAGTCGGCCATAAGCCACCAGTGTAGCTCTGAGGACAAAGACTAGAAATGAGAGGGTATGAAATCATCACATCACAGTGTGACTGACACAGTGGTTTTAATTTATCATATGACAAGAACTAAGTAATGGATTTGTTGAAAAATAACACTTCTTTAAAAAATATTTTGGAGTAATAAAAACAGAAAGCACAGAACACATTCTACTTTTACCTAGGGAAGGCAAATGAGTACTGTGAATACTGGCTGCTGGAGTTGGGTCCCTCCTTATGTTTGAATAAAAATGGTCAACTATGCCTTTTCCAGGTGTATTAAAACTTTTAAAGGAAGGCAGGAATGACTTCACACCTTTTCACTCTGTCTATAGTTAGGCTTCCTTATTTTACCTACTTTATGTTTTTACTTTCATTCCTATTACTTTATATCATGTCTCTTCTGGTAGAAGTAAGGTGACAGAAGATAGTTAAGATTGGTTTGGAATACATTTGTATTGGAAATTTGAAACTTTTCTGCTTGTGATAAAGGCAGGACTTAAATGTACTTTACTGGCAAAGCCATATTTTAGAGACAAACTGCTTATAATTGATGGAGGTATATTTAAAAGTCTGTTAAACTGTCTACAGGTTTATCCTTTAGTAAGAAAGAATGAAAAAGGAGAATTAACAAGACAATTCTTCAAAATTCAAAAACTACAAAATAAGGACCAGACAGGACACAATGATCATGAATCCATTAAAAGTAGTCATTCTGTCCATTTCAAACATGTTTATTAAGGAAATGATTAGACACTGGACTCTGTAACTTTCTTTGTTTCTGTTTCTTTTTATTATTTTAGCTTGATGAGAGAGAGAGGGAGGAAGGGAGAGACTGACCAGAGTCCTGCTCAGCTCTGGTTTATGGTAGTGCTGGGGATTAAACCTGGGACCTCTAAGCCTCAAGGAAGAGAACCTTTTGCCTAAGCATTATGTTGTCTCCTCAACCCTCTACTTCTTTTTATAGTAGCAAAATCTGGTAGAATCAGATTGGAGAAATGGCTATGCATCACTAAATTTTAGATTGGCTTTGCATGGTGGATCTTTCTTTATAGAAAATAAAGTCTTAGAGCTGTTTTTCTTTTCCTTTTCCCCCTTTTCCTTTTTATTTTTTAATTTTAATTGAATTTTTATATTTATTTTCCCTCTTGTTGCCCTTGTTTTTTTAATTGTTGTTACAGTTATTATTGTCATTGCTATTGATGTCATCATTGTTAGATAGGACACACAGAAATGGAGAGAGGAGGGAAAGGCAGAGGGGGGAGAGAGAGATATCCGCAGACCTGCTTTACCTCCTGTGAAGCTGGGGGCTCAAACTGGGATCCTTAAGCTGATCCTTGCACTTAACCCACTGCACTACTGCCTGACTTCTCTTCTAGTTTTTATAAAAGATTATTAAGGAAGAAAGTAGTAACAGGTTTTAAAGACAAGAAAAATTAGTCTAAAAACACCTTTAGACTCTGTTTCAGGTCTTCCCAATCAGTGATCCATAGAGCTAGTCAGTTCTTTGCTGGGGTTTGCATAATGTCAAAAACTTAATAAATAAATATTTCAAAACATATAAAACTTTATTAAGCATCCCACCAATTAAAATGTAATTGGCTGCATCCTCTGCACAAGAGCCTGAAAAAGTTGCTTTATTGATTATAAGATCATTCCTACAAAATGCCAATGTGGAAAGTTTAATTTAAACATTTTCTTTTGCAATGAGTTACTAGAAATAGATTTGATTACATAGTGCTCCAGAAAAATACTGTGGAGATCCTCTACCTCCTAATCTTTCAAATCTAAGCTTCAGGGTGGAATTGTAAAATATACTCTTTCCCTTCAGCATTAGAAGAATCAACTGACATCCACTTTGGGGAAGGCTGCTGAATGCAGAACGTTCAGCATCTAGTAGGTGTATAAATGACCAGTCATTCATTAAATGTATATTGGGATAAGTGTAAGTTTCATAAGATACTTGAGGACAGTTAAGATTACATTTCACAGTGTTATTCAGAATTCCACACCTATGTTAAAATCTGACATATTCCATTTCAGTTACGATGGAGTACTACTGGCTCAATAAAATTTCACAAAATGTTGGTTTCTATCTAAAATTCTTGTCAAATCCTTCACTGACATAGCAATGATAGACACAACCCTGGAACAGTTATTTTCTCTTTCAACTATAATGTAGGGCTCTTTAAAAACTCATCTAATAATTTTGAAATTTCTAATAAAGAAGAAAATAAAAAACGTCTGAATGTTCATCTTTGTTCAGGAATATACAAGTGAAATATTTACATGGTATGAATTTCAAAATAAGGAAGACTTTTGTCCCAAGTGCAATCTAGTCTTCAAATGAAAGTGTACATTTTGTAGTTATTTGATGACAAAAATTAATTAGTTCTGTAGTTTAAAATGAGGTGCAATTAAATTAAATATGTTCTTGGAATGAAGTGACATTTGAAAAGTTATATGGTGGTAAACCCTGCTCGTAAAGTTAAAATATTTGTAGTGTAGATCTTCAATTTTATTGTCAGCACAAACTGTAAGAGCAGAGAAAGCAAAATGAAAAAATATATATATTTTAGCAGAACTATTTCATTATGAAAGATTCCTTTTCAAGGATATATTCTATAGAAATGCCAACAGGCCATGCCTTCTGATGTAATGAATCCAAAGTTTTTCTCTGTTGTCACACCAGAGAAGTTGAGAGGTTGAGATCTCATGACCATGACAGTAATTTTGAGACTGAATCTGTCCTTGTCCCTGCCTCTCACAGATGGGAGAAAAGTCTTTTACTCATTACAAGCAAAACTGGTCATAAACTTTAGGCTTATTGTGGACCTTTTGTCGAGAGGATCAGTGACTTGTCTAACTCATATGGCTCATGGAAGACTAAACCAGAAGAGCCACGGTTCCTCCCAGGATAGTGTTTCAGTGTTAAGTTGCCTCCATTTTTCAAAACCATTCTATTAAATGCAAATCTTTCTCAAAACTGCTATCTGTAAAAATCCTGTGAGTGAATGTCATACATGGTAGGGGTCAATAGCAAAAATACTTTTCAACCAAATGTATGCTAGTGGCTGAACATTTCTGATTCTCTATGTTGCAGGCCATTTTAGAAGTTAAATAAATTTCCCCAATTATCCTGAGTTCCAACGAAAATGCTTATTTTACAACTGCGAATAAGTCACTTATAAAATGTTTATAGCTGAGATACATCAAATCAAATTAATTGGTTTCAAGAACAAGGAATCATGGGGAGAATAATTATTTTCGTCTTTTTTCCCTGAGTAGTATGTAGATAATCGAAACTATAAGTGTGATGCTGACTGATTATCTCAAGTTATTTCATGACAACTGAAATACGAATAACTTTATCCTACTTTGCTGACTGAAAGCAAGCACATATTAAATGAGTCTTTCTATACTTAACAGTAATAGAGATATACCAGTTTTCAATGATTCTACTATAAGTAGTAGCAAAATATTAATCCTCACAACACTCCCAAGTATATTCATTTGCTAGAGCACAAAAAGCTTCTTCTTGAGGACAAAAGCCAAGAATTAGAATTATCTCTTATTTTTTCTTCTAGATTGCATACTTGTGATTATAGTTTCTTCAAAGTAAAAGAGAAGCTGTTTCAAAACCATTCCATACAAAACCTAGTTGATCTAAGGTGGTGAAAATTAGCTACAACTCTGTATGCCATAGGACATAGGAAAAATTCACTGGTTATCTTGCTTTCTGACGATAGGGCCATGATTATACTCACTGAAAGAGGTAACAGTGATTTAGGTTTACCAGCTGAGACAACACAGCTAGGTAAAGGTATCAAGAGTGACATTTATGGCTTGGTGAATTGAACAGCAAGAAAAATGTTTCTAAGTTTTCTTAGTTTCACTTATGACATGTGTAGTCGTATTTTTTAATTTCTAAATCAACTTACTTTCCTTAATCATGATTGGATTCTCCAGCATTAATTAGAAGCTGAGTAGACATATATGCCCTGCAATTATTCTTTTCTATCTTTTAACATTACATAGTTAACTTCATTTTATTTATTAGCTAAAGAAAGTGAGGAGAGATAAAAGTAAGAGACCACAACACCAAAGCTTTCTTCAGTGCTGGGGGGGGTGGGGGTGGGGCTGGGCTTAAACCTGGGTCACATGCATGGCAAAAGCTAACTTAATTTTAATGAACAGAAAAGAGAGAAATCTATTTAGCTATCTATCCTTTTCTGGGAGATAAAAAAAAAAAAAGCATGGTTAACCTCATCAGGCAGAAACAATTTACTTTTAGAAAAATAATGCTTCATAAAAACAAAGATTAGAATTTTTGTTTGAAAAAGACACAATGACATTTTTGCTGATTGAGTGACACCTCAAAAATTCCAAGTATATTTGCTTTTACTTTATCTATTTTTAAGAACACTGTTCTGGTCTGGCTTTTGGTGGTACCAGAGATTGCAACTGGGACCTCTGGTCTCTCAGATATGAAAGTGGTGCTATCACCTTAGCCCTTTTCTCTTTCTTCTTTAAAAAAACAAACCAATTATGACAGATAATATTTCTGTCCTTAATTGCATTTGCAAATTTAATGACAAAATTATCCACCATGATTTATAATAGATAATTTAGCATTTCTTTAAGAAATTTAAGGCAAAAAGAAAAGATTTTCTACAAAAGACTGGTCACATAAAGGTATAGCCAAAGGCTCTTCTCACCTTTTCTCAGAGCCCTGATTTTGACCCGTGTTGAGGTGCTGGGCTCTAACCACAGCTTTGCCTGTATCTGTGGCACATATCCTGAGGTCAGGAGAGTCTCATAATCTGCAATTCTGCTCTCAGCTACTGCAGCCATTGCAACTCTGGGATAAAGGAAATGCCTTTATGAAAATGAAAAGGGGCCATAAAAGAAGAAGCACATTTTCCTACATTTACAGCAACTAGAACCCGTTAAAGAGTTCATAGTAAAATTTAATGTGAAAAGAGTCTGTAACCTACCTTTAGTTCTCTAGAAATGCAGTTTGAATTCAGTGATTTTGAATTTCCCTTTCCCTAAAGTTGTGTCATATATAAATTAAGCTATCAAGGATAAGGTCCTAAGCCAAAAACAGTAACCCTACACAGTGATTTTTTTTTTTCCCCAAAAAAACACTTTTGAGCAAATCTACCACTATCATTTTCATAATTTAAAAAAATTCTATATAATTTAAGTTTGAAAATTTCATTTTAAAGTCCAAAGTATTAAGTTATTAAACTTTTCTATGTCTTACTTGATCATTAAGAACACAGATACACAAGGGTGAGAAGCACTTCCTCTAAGCACTTGGACCTGTGCTGTCCTTGTGCTCTGCTAGAGCTGCATGTGATGCTCGTTCTGTATTCAGTGCTTTCTTCATTCATGCCTTCCTTCCTTCCTTCCTTCCTTCATCATCATCATCATCTCTCTTTTTTTTAGAAAGTAAGTTTAAAATATTGCATTACCAACCATTAATTATGTTTAAGAAATTCCTCCTTGAAGTGCTTTTTGACTGTCACAAGTGATTTAAAAACTCTCATGGAAAATAAGTCACCTGCAATTTGGCATTCATTAATTGTTTACAGTCCCACTATGAGCTGTGGTCATTTGAGATACTTCCAAATACTGAGATGTTTATTGCAGTTAAGTATCCAAAATCTTAAATGTCCTGTTTCAAATTCATCCAAAATTCTTTTACAGCATACATCATCAAATAGTGAAATAGTGTTCTCACAATATTACACTTGAAAATACCATTTACGAACAGTATTTTAGGAAATAGAGGATTTAAGGCAAGACATTCATTTGGAAAAGTTAATCTCTTTCAATCATTCAGATTGACACAATTATGCTTCCACCTCTTCAGTGCCTTGGGACACGCAACGTACATTCAGCAACAGGGCACACAGATGACCCTATAGACATGTGCTAAGGTCCTGAGTGCCCATTGAAATATGGAGATATTTTTATATAAGGCGCAGCCCACAGGGACATGGTATGGGTGGGGTTATTTCACTCCATTTCCAATCACAGGTCTACAGGGAATTCCCTATCTGTAGCTGTCAGATTTCCCCCAACTGAATCACTTTTCAAGCAAACACAAACCCTTTGAGAAGGTGCTAAGATTGGTTTCTGTTACATACAAAAAATAGCCATCAGAGTGTTTTCTCATCATTGCTTTAATGATGAATGTCTAAAGGCTTTTTCTTGATTCTGATTGCAAACACTGTTTGTTGTAGAAAAACTATTCTGTCCCAAAGAGATTTCTTTTTCATCAAATTTTTTAGACCGGAACAGCTGAGCATTTTCTTGTGTATTCATTCCTCTTTGAGTTTTTTTCAGCGGCAACAACAATAATACTAAGATACCAATAATGTGAAGGCAATAATACCAGGAGCTAAAAGAAAAAGAAAAAAAAAGCTTAAACTTTACAAAAAAATTGAAGATTAAAAATATTTAGTAACTGTATACTTGTCAAAATGTCACAAGATACCCCCAGCCCCCACTAGATGAAATTCTACTGATGAGAACAATATTTACAAAGCAATGTATAAACCTAGGGTGCTTATCAGCATACTAAGTTTCTTCATAATACTACATTTCCTTATAAGGGTCATAAAAAGCCATGGTTAAACAGAATAAAAATAAAAAGGTACTTATTAGTAGTTGCAGGCACCAATCTGAAAATAACATCAAATCTGCAGGGTCAAATATTGAGCTAGTAAAGAAAATGCAGGAATAGTAAAAACTTCTATTCTGGGAGCAGAGCTATGGTGACCTATTCTTGGGAATTTGGCTTTTCCCTAGAAAGCAAATATTAAAATTAAATATCTCGGCGAACTTCATCAGAGCACAGATGAAATTTCTGGTGAAGAAAAACACAATCCCTGTCTGATGATTTGTGGTTGCATATGGACAGTGAAAATAAGAGGTGAGGGAGAGAAAGGCTGAAGTGGAAACAAGGTACTGTGTTACTGTCAGGGAACCATATCTACAGCTGCTTCAGATCCATGCAGCGATTTAAAGAACCTATGTGGAACCAGTAAACCATGCGGCTTAGGAAAAAGGAGCTCTGAATGGCTCTTTAGAGCTTTAGCAGCCACAGGCTCCTGGCTGAACCCCAGGGAACCATGGAGCTAAACACTGTACTCTTGTGGTGAACAGGGAAGCCAACCGAACTCTAAAATATCCCAGCAGCAACAGAGACTTGTGAATGGCAGGCAAAGTGACCTTGACCGCACAGCAGAGTCTTGACTTTCAGAAAGTTTGGCAAAAACAGGAGGTGTGGGATGTCTCCTTCTCCCCCCTCCCCCCCTACTAGGGCTCTGTGTAAGGGATATCAGGCATCATTATTGTGGTTATTACACACCACATCTTCAAAACTCCTCTCCTCTTCTGAAACACACATATAAAGCAGAACCCAGCGCCACCTGCTGACCAACAGCAGAAACTAAAGTAGATGGGCAAAACTAGCAAAACACCTCATCTTGAAAAACATAGTGCCCAGACAATGATGCTGATCTAGAATAACCATCAGAGAAAGAATTTAGGAAATAAATTGTCAGGAAATTTGAAGAAATACAAAGCTCTCAATTTAATATGGGGAAATAGATTCATAAAGAAATCTATTACCTCAAAGATTTATTCGATACGAAAATGTAAAACATGGAAACAGAGCTACAGGGTGTGAAGGACACTTTGAATACATTCCATTCTCAACAGTAATCCAAAGAAGCAGGCTTATCTGTGTAGAAGACATAACATCAGAAATAGGAGATAGAATAATCACATACGCTGACTTCAAAGTAGTAGGAGGAAAAAAGGTCTAGAGAAAATGAAGCAACTCTTTGAGAGAATGAACACTTCATTAGAAAAGTAAGTATCAGGGTATTGGGGTCACCGGTGGAAAGTAAGGAAAGAATGGAACAGAAGTCATAATCAAGGAGATAATGGGGAAAATGCCATATCTGGGGTATGGTCAGGATGCAGATTTCTGGAAGCACTGAGAACCCCCAAATTCCTAGCTCAAACAGACTCACACCAAGACACATCACTGTGAAATTATCAAAAGTCATGGACAAAAAACCATTTTTTTCTTGTAAGCTTTAAGGGGATAGAAGAAAGCAATTTATAAAGGTAGCATAGTCAAGATTAATCAGACTTTTCAGCAGGAACTATGAAGGCAAGGAGAGAGAATACTACTTACCTATAAAACATGAGTGATGGTTTTATAGAAAGAAGTACAAATGGCACAACTGTGTAACTTATTGCTATTTGAGTTACTATCCATGTTATAACATCATACAATGATTTAAGGTAGAGAGGTTCAATGAAATAATGTCTAAAATTGTTTCTCATCTGAAATAAAGAAACAAAAATATTGTTTTATCTTTAACATTGCTTGTAAAATGAGTGACTATAAATCAATTGTTTCAAGGACATGAAATAAGTGGAATGCTTATGTATTCCTAGTAGTTTAGAATGACACTTTTCACTATAGAAAATGCCAGTTTAGTAAAAACTATCACAAAAAAAAGAATCAAAACCAATACACATATGTGCAAATTATCTGTTATGAAGAGGATTGAGACACATAGGCAAAATGTGTGAAATAGGGTAAAGGTACAGAGGCATTTTTTGCCATTTTCTTTTATAGATGTGAAGTTGTATTAATATTCACCCTCAACAGAAAAAAAATACTGTCTAGTACACTTAAATCATATTAGGTAAATGAGAGTACATGAATAAGGTGCAACCTATTTTCACTTTTTCTCTGCTCTTGTGAAGTGAAACCTCCTCTTAAACCTCTGCATTTGTGAAAAACAATCAAATATATTTGACTGTTTGAGTTTGGGTCAAACAGTACTTTTTTCTGTTGTGTTCCTTGCTTTTCTTGTCTAATACGGTTTTTGTAAAAAATTATCTATTTACTTTATTATCTTATTTATTTACTGAATGGAGATAGCCAGAAATTTAGAGGGGAGGGATGATAGAGATGGAGAGAGATAGAGAGACACCTGTAACACTGCTTCATCACTGGCAAAGCTTTTCCCCTGCAGGTGGGGACTGTGGACTCAAACCAGAGTCTTGTGTACTGTCACAGGTGCACCATTACCCAGCCCCTCTCATGTGATTTCTAGGTGAAACATGCCCTGCTTTGAGGAAGCCAAAGGGATCTTTCAGAAGTGATCAACTGTATGGTTAATGGAGTTCTCATAAAGAGACCATCATTCTTAGTGGCCAGAACTGAATTCCGGCACCACCCAACTTTTGCCTAGCTTACTGCTACAGTAACTACTCTTTCTCTTTCTATTCTACTCTGACAACTAATAGCAAATCAATTTTCCTTCAGCATGGCTTTCAGCATTCCATTCATATGCTTAGAAATGTTGGCTGAGCCTTGATGTTCAGACTAACTAAGGAGTAGGCTCTTTTCCAGCTTGATATTCCGGTTCTATTATTGACACGTCTCACTCCTGGTTTTCCAGAATTATTAATTATTTATACATAGGTGAAGTTTCCACTTCAACAGATCTACCTGTCATCCCCAAATACATCACACATTTACAAACATGGCTTTGCTAATGTCATTTCCATGCAGAGAATGTCACTTTCTCCTTCCATTACACTTTACTGACAACTGAAATAATGTTTATCTTTTAAAACTCAGATGAAACCACACTTTCCTAAGGAAAGTCACTTCCAATGAACCCAATTAAAACAAATTTGTATCATTTCTAAAAACCTACGATACTTATCATATATACAGCACATGGGTCCTATCAGATACATCATGTGGTATATATACATTTACATATAAAGATAAACATATATACCTTATACCCCTAAACAGACTATAAACTACTAGAAGATATAGCTGTTAGTTAATACTTCTCAGTATTTTCCCAAGTGCCTTAAAATTAAATATAGTAAATGTCTGTTTGTTAAATAAAAGCTATCTTATCTGTTAAGTGCCTAATAAACTTGTTTAAAATTATTTTTGTCAAGTCACTTTCTTCCAATTTACTTTCAAGAATTAACACTAAGTCATCTATTATTTCCTACCCATGTCATCAGTCTAATCTCTCAACTGTTATTACTCCAGATTCCAACCGTGTAAATATTCTAATGAGCTGTACCTTGTTCTTTGTTTAGGTGGTTGTTGTCACAGAACCATAGTTCTACATCTCAGGATGAGTGTCACCATACTTCACCCTCCACTGTAGGGCACTGGACCTTAACACCACTGCCAGTGTGTGAATGTGGTATCTACCACTGGGGATGGCACACCCATGTCGCATGACTACTACATTACCTCCCAGGTTGCACTTCGCCTAGACCTATCTGTAACCAGCTCTTCATCTAAAAGAGGAGTCAAAGGTGACAACCTCCAGGAAACATTTCTAAAATCAACCTATTTGTCCAGTCACCTTCATCTAATTCAATTTTTAGCTCCCCTTCAGAAAATTTTATGAAGATAAGACTTGTGTGCCAAGTCTTCTCAGGTAAGCCAAGTGTGGAGCTCATGGAGACTACTCAACACTGACACGAAAGGTGCAGGTCTCATTTCCAGCCAAAGACCAGTGCTAACAAAGTAAGCTTTTGTCTAACGACAATTGAATTATGAAATGGAATTCCTAATACTTACAGCTCGTGCTGCTAATGTCATGACCACTCCTGTCAGAAATGTCAAGTAGTACCCTGGGTATACTCCATGCCAGATGGCAGAAAGAATGAATGTCTGGATAGTTGGACTTAAGGAAGCTCGTTCATAACACACCCTAAAAGCCATGAGAAACAGAGTGCTAAGTGGAGTGACCAGTCTATACAGCTCATAGTGATCAGTCATTACCCAGTAAGATTTACTTTAGGCAATATCTTAGTCATTAAGTGTCGAATTTAGGGTAATAAATTTACATATTTTTACTGGTATGTGTAATAGCTCAAATGATTACTTATAGTTTTGGTAAGGCTATGGTACTTACAAAATCAAGCTTAATGTTAGTTATTTTTAGTTTACATTATTTTTTGTTTTCTTTCTTTTTTTCTTTGTATTGCTACCAGGGTTATCACTGAAGCTCAGTGACTGCACAATGAAAACACCATTCCCAGTGGCCATTTTCTCCTTATTCCTCCTCCTCCTCTTCCTATTCTTTTTTTTTTTTTTCTTATTTGATAGGACAGAGAAATTGAAGGTGGGATATACATAGGAAGAGAGAAAGAGAGACACCCGAAAGTGGGAAGCAGGGACTCCAGTCTGGGTCCTCCCACATAGTAATATATGTGCTTAACTGGGTGTACCACCAACAAGCTCTCTATTTTCTTTTTTTAAAAAATATTCTTATTTATTTATTCCCTTTTGTTGCCCTTGTTGTTTTATTGTTGTAGTTATTATTGTTGTTATTGATGTCATTGTTGTTGGATAGGACAGAGAGAAATGGAGAGAGGAGGGCAAGACAGAGAGGGGGAGAGAAAGATAGATACCTGCAGACCTGCTTCACCACCTGTGAAGGGACTCCCCTGCAGGTGGGGAGCCGGGTGCTCGAACCAGGATCCTTAAGCCGGTCCTTGCACTTGGTGCCACATGCGCTTAACCCATTGCGCTACCACCCGACTCCCAAGCTCTCTGTTTTCTTTATAACATTGAGAATTTTTTTTCCCACCAGGGTTATTGCCATGTCTGCTCCTGGTGACCTCTCCTCCCACACACACTTTTTCTCCTCTCTTCCCCCAGCCCTAATTTTTATTAGATAGGACAGAGAGAAATTGAGAGATGAGGAAAAGGTTAAGAGGGGGAGAGAAAGATACCTGCAGACTTGTTTCACCATTTGTGAAGTGTTCCCTATGCAGGTGGGAAGCAAGGTCTCAAATCTGGGTCCTCGCACTTGGTAACATGTGTGCTGACAAGTGCACCATGGCCCAGCCCCCATATGCAGAACTTCTAACTTTCCAACAATTTCATACATTTTGATTAGGCTAAAAGTTTTCCTGTACCAGGGTAGACAATTCAGATGAAAGTAATATTTTCCAAAGTTATCAAAATTAAAACATAAAACAAAAATCAACAGATGAACTCAGAAGAGGCATTGGGGAGATTATAAAGCATCATAAGGTGATAATATATTTTGGGACTGACAAAACAGTTCACTTGGATAGTGTGTTGCTTTGTCGTATGTATAATTCAGATTCAAGCCTAACCCCTAGTGCATTGACAGAAGTTTCAGTGCTGTAGTTTCTTTTTCTTTTTCTATGCCTTTCTGTCTTTATCTGAAAAAGTCCAGAACAATGAAGCCCCAGAGATGACCCAAAATGTTTAATAACACACAATATATCTTTTTATATAGAAAGTAGAATTTATTAGTGGATGGGATTCAAAAGAGGGCAGCTCTGTGAATCTCATGAGTGCAAGGTCTGCTGTTTTCTTCAGGGGCTATAATTAGTTGTGTATTTGATCTCACAGTCATCTGCAATGAATTATTTTTCAGCTACTATGTCTTCAAATTCAGTCACATTAAACTTAGCCAAGCAAGTCCCACTTCTGAGAGATGTAGATCAACCAGGGAACTTGAACTTGGCCCTAAGTAAGGTCTCAATCACATACTCATTATTCTGCAGGTTGGTGTGGATGGACCTGATGACCAAGCCAATGTGGGCACTGTTTTCTATACCTAGGACTTTCCAAAGGGACCCCACATATCTGTGACAGCTTAAAACTGGGCATAGGAGGTCAGACATTTATATACACTGGGGGTGGGTGGTGGCACACTGGTTGAGTGCATGTTACAATGCACAAGGACCCAGGTTCAAGGCCCCAAACCCCAACTGCAGGGGAAAAGCTTCACAAGTGATGAAGCAGGTCTACAGGTGTCTCTCTCCCTATCTTCCCCTTCCCTCTCAATTTCTGGCTGTCTCTATCCAATAAATAAATAATGTGTGTTTATGTGTTTAATGTAATTCATACACTGGAAAGGGCCATCTTCAAGTTCTCTTAAAGGAAACCCCCATATTATTATTATTATTTGCAGCAAATGCACACTGGGCATGATGGAGAAAAACATCGTAGTTGGCTTAACGAGTTTCAGATGTTTGGTGATATACAAAGGATAAAGATAGTCAACTTGTCATAAAATAGGGATATTACAAGAGAGTAATACTTTCTACAGAATGATTCTTAGAGCCCCACAGTTACAGAGTAAATACTTCATAAAATAATTTCAAAAGAGGGTAACATGATTTAGTGGGAATACTGAGACTTGCTCACTGGAAGTTCTGTGGGATTACCAAACTCTGTCTTGTGTGTTAATTGGTCTGGGCTGTCTTTACATTTCTATGTCCTACTCATGTATTTCAGTCTAAGTATCTCTTTTCCCTTTGTGCCCTCACATACTTCCCTGTGTGTGACTGCTTATGCTTTCTTATCTTCACTGTAAGAAACAGGACATCTCAGATCACTATGCTGTAGTTTTAACAAGACTCCAAAGTCTTTGCAGAGTCTGGGTCTTTTTGTCTTACTGATCGATACATCCCGTGCCTAATAGAGAAAGACTTGTTGAACTGAAGTATCTTAAAACTGGAAAATCAAGGAAATATATAGGAGTTGTATAGTAATTCTTTAAATTAACTAATCAATCTATTTTTCTTTATTGAGGGGGTTAAAGGTTTGCATTTGACAGTAAAATATAGTAGTTTGTACATGTGTAACATTTCTCAGTTTTCCATATAACAATTAAACCCCCTCTAGGTCCTTCTCTGCCATCATGTTCCAGGACCTGAACACTCACCCCCCACCACCCCAGAGTCTTTCGCTTTGGTGTAATATACATTTTTAGTTTTTTAAAAACAAAAATGCCCAATATAGAACAGCAGGAGGTATGATCTCAGACTGCAAAGGTACATTTACAGGCAGACTGAGAGGTCAGTGACAATTATATTCATGACTCAAGCCAAAACAGTTCTCAGATTTGATAGTATCTTTCTTGGTAGAATGGCAATAGTATTTTCCTGGTGAATATCAAGGTCACAATGTCACTCAACATATTAATACATTTAACCAAGAACTTGAACTCAGTGAAGCTCAGCCTTAAGTATTAGATTCCAAAAGTATAGCTAAAGCCTGTTCTTGAAGGAACATACCTTTTGAGCCAAAGAGCTGTTTGAATATTCCAATTATCAAGAAACATCTTGAAGCTTGTTGACATCTGAAAAACAAAGAAACTTTGTCTTTGGCTGATAAAACAATAAAACTTTAAATCTAAGTAACATTTTATTTATTGTGGTAAAGATGAACTACTTGACAATGATGGCGGTATACTGAGTTTTCTCAATACTGTTTTTCTAATACAAGAGCAACATCATACCATAAGAGAAATCATTGTTATAGGGAACCTAAATTACCCCCCATTTTCTCCAATGAATTAGTATTTTTTTCCTTTCTTTTTTTTTTTTGCCTCCAGGGTTATTATCTCTGGGGCTCAGTGCATGCAATAGGAATCTATGACTCCTAGTGGCCACCTTTTTTCCACTGTTGTTGTTGCTGTTATTGTTGCTGTTGTTGGGTAGGATACAGAAATTAAGAGGGAAGGGGAAGACATAGATAGATAGATAGATAGATAGATAGATAGATAGATAGATAGATAGGTAGATAGATAGGGACAGACACCTGCAGACCTGCTTCACTGCTTGTGAAGCGACTTCCCTGAAGGGTGGCTGAGTCTAGGGCTTAAACTAGGATCCTTGCTCCAGTCCTTGTGCTTCACACTATATGTGCTTAACCTGGTTGTGCTACTGCCTGGTGCCCGAATTAGTATTTCTAAGGGTTATTGAGGAACTATCCAAAAATCCAAGAGAGTATGCAAATGATCTTTCATTAAATGACTTTAAATAACTACATGTCTACATCAATGACTAAAGTTAGTTTCTCAAATCTTTCACTTGCACACATTTTTAGTTGTCTCTTTCTTCTGTGAATCTTGGTCCCATCTGGAACTGCTACCTCAGAAAAAGTAGATCTGTATATTAACTCACACCTTTCCAGTCTCTTCCCTCAAAATTCTTACACTAAAGCAGTCATTTGACATTAGAGGGAGCCTTTGGTCTTCCGGCCTCTATGTCTTCCCGACCTATCTTTATTGGCCCTCACTTCTACCTTGCTGATATGGATTCCATGATCCATTATTTACTACTCTCCTCAAAATACTTGATATCTCTGTTCCTTTTAACTTATCTACCTGCCAAAATCTCAACTTCAGATCAGCCATGCTTCCCATTAGTTCTGCTCACAGTATCTGAATGCTAAATGAGAATACCACACAGCTATTGAGACCTTTGTCATAAACTCATGACTTTCAGCTTCAACTACATGCTCAACCTACCAACAGCTATGTGGCTGACATGTTTAAAATTGTCTTTTTGTTGGTAAGTGAACAATAAGGTAGATATCTTCTGTAAATCAGTACTGAGTCACTAACAAAAAATAAAAATTAAAAAAGGGTCAGTATCAGCATTCTCATGAGGATGAAGCAATTACTTCGTAAGTTCCATGCATTCACACAGGCTGGTCCTATCACTTCCCATCCCCATAATAGGCAAGTCTGCCTCCTACTTTATAGAGATGTAAACTATCAGGTTCCAAATTCTCATCATCAGAACTACAAACTCAGCTACAACCACACAGACCCTTACTTCCTTGAAGAAGTTCTGACCCCTCTTTCATGAGGGCAATCTCATATTCCCTCCTTCTGTCCTTTTAGGGAACACAAACACCCATAACTATTTCTCCTTTCCCACTGTATTTTCATATTTTTCTTTTCAAATATTATTCTGATTAGTAAACTTGTTTCACTCTCTTCATTAAAAAAACAAATTATACAGCACAAATATTCCTCTTTCAGTCACCTGTTCTCCTCAACTATTGTTTTACCTCTCATGCATTTAGGTTTATTCCTCTCTTTCTCTCTCTCTTTTATTGTTGTAGTTATTACTGGTGTCATTGTTGTTGGATAGGACAGAGAGAAATGGAGAGAGGAGGGGAAGACAGAGAGGGGGAGAGTAAGATAGACACCTGCAGACCTGCTTCACTGCTTGTGAAGCGACTCCCCTGTAGGTGGGGAGTCGGGGGCTTGAACTTACTCCAGTCCTTGTGCTTAGTGCCACCTGCGCTTAACCCACTGCACTACCGCTGGACTCCTGGTTCATTCCTCTCTTGAAACTGTTCCCCAAATCAGTGCTACTTCCCCACAGTAACAGTACACAGTGCTTGTGATTCTATACTTCATTGGACAACTCAGCAGCTTTCAACACAGACCACCATTCTCTCCTCCAGAAACAATAACTCCCTTCTTTTCTTTTTTTTACTTTTCTTACACTTTGTATTTTCAACAGAGGTGATACTACCTGCAAGAGGATAAAAATCAGTTCTCAGAGGGAAAAACAAAAACAAGACACATTATTCATTATGTACAAATCACATGAACACACAGCACATGAATGCAGTGTCCCTATGGCATTAAGTTTCATGTAAGGGGTGCTTGGGAAAACATGTCTCATAAGCCTCCTGTGAGTAGCAATAAAAAACAAAAGACTAGAAACACTACCATATACTTATCTCCTGATGTCTATACTCATCAATTGTTCCTCCCCCTTCTATCTTTTACTTTTGAAATTATCCAAAGTATTTCAAAGTCAATACCAAACAACTTACTTGACCTGTAACTAGTTCACAATTTATGTTCAATAAATAAAACTTAAAAATATTATTAGGCCTAACAAATGTAACAATGATTCTTTAACATCACCTAATATCCATTTGTATTGATATATTCCGGATCCCCACAAGGTAGGGTGTGTGTGTGTGTGTGTGTGTGTGTGTGTGTGTGTGTTAAGAATAGTTATTAGAGAAAGGACTAAGTGGGGCTAAGTGGTGGCACATCTAGTAAAGCACACATTGCAATGTGCAAGGACCCTAATTCAAGCCTCTAGTCTGCACATGCAAGGGGGTGGGGGGGGAGGGATGCTTTACTAGTGGTGAAGCAGAGCCGCAGGTGTCTCTTTCCCCCTTCCCTTTTAATTCCTCTATCAAAAATAAATAAATAAATAACAGAAAAAGAAATAAGGGTACAAAAGAATAAGGGTAAGTTTGTTTAGGAAATAGTGCTTGCCACCCACTCCCAAGAGGGTCCCTGGGTGGAGCCAAGGAAGGAAAAACAAAACAAAACAAACCAATATTCATCTAGTTCTATATAGTTAATTTGGCTGCTATCTTTTTAAATTTATAATATACCCTTTCTGCCTTTCACTTTCCCTATGTCATTTATTTGTTAGGTAAAATTGGGCCACTCATCCCTAAGAAATTCCTACTTCTCGACCTGGTATTGCAGCATCATGGTATCTTTCACTTTTGCTCTCTATCTAACTGAGAAAGCAGCATAGAGGGGTGAAGCTGTGCATGTGCTAGGCCCCAGGTCTGGGGAAAAAAAAACCATAAAAACAAGTACATATGTGGGAAAAATAATAAGCAAGCAAGATTTATCCCTATGCTGGATTTAATAATGCCAAAAGCCACTGATGGAATAAATCTATGCCTTTAAAGTAAGTTTTATTAGTATAGTAACTAACTCTTTAATAGTTTACTAACCTCTATTTTCTGAATTCTCAAATTAGAAATTAAGTCCCAACGAGCTTCTCCATTTCTGTCGTATCCTCTGAAACCAAAGCCTGCAGCATTATTAATAGCGTCAGCTGAAATAAACAAAAGGGGAGGAGATAGCATTAAGTGATAATAACCAATGCAACCATCTCCCGTGTTCTCCCGGGAGGCAGATGTTATTATATATTCTGACTCAGGTGACAATCTTAAATATTATTCCACATTACTACTGTACCAGAGTGACATTGATGCAGCAGTGTACAAGAACATGCATGTGGGCACTCCCAGGTTCAATTCCCAGTACCACAAATCTTTTTTTAAAGTTTTTTTTAAATTATTATTTTTGTTTATTGGAGAGAGGCAGCCACAAATCAAGAGGGAAGAAGGTAATAGAGAGGGAAGGAGACAGAGAGACACTTGTGACACTGCTTCACCATTTCCAAAAACTTTCCCCCTACAGGTAAGGACTGGGGGCTTGAATCTGGGTCCTTGCACACTGTAACATGTGCTCTCGACCACGTGCACCACTACCCAACCCCTAGCCACAGATGAGAGGTACTCTGGTCAAAAGCAAGCAAGCAAACAAACAAACAGAAAACATATAATGAAAGGAATTATACCATGAAGGATGATTTAAGGTTAGACAACAAAATGCCAGGTGTTAAGCATGAGTTGAAGGCAGATGGAGTTTCAAAGTTGCTAAGGGCTGATGGACTAATGTTGTAGACTGAATAGAGAAAAATCACATTTAAAAAAAATTTTTTTATTAGGAGGGTTAATGGTTTACAGTAAATTGTTAATACACGTTTACAATTTCTCAGTTTTTCAAGACAGGCTGGGAGTATGGCTCGACCTGTCAATGCCCATGTTCAGCGGGGAAACAATTACAGAAGCCAGACCTTCAACCTTCTGCATCCCACAATGACCTTGGGTCCATACTCCCACTGGGTTAAAGAATAGGAAAAAGCTATCAGGGAGGGGATAGGATACGGAGCTCTGGTGGTGGGAATTGTACCCCTCTTATCCTATGGTCTTGTCAGTGTTTCCATTTTATAAATAAATAATTTAAAAAAATTCTCATTCTTTGTACAAAACACTTTTACCTAGCTTAAAGGAATCATATTAAGTGACATTAGCCAGAAAGAGGAAGAAATGACTTCTCAAAATCAGAATGCTTCAGTGATGGGGTGCAGAACAGACGGTTCAGCTGTCACAGAATTGCTGGGGGAAACTGTTCCTCTAGGATTATATTTTTTTCAAATCACATATTTAATCCTTGTGAATAAGACTGCAAAAATGAAACTAAAACTTGTTACAATTGTTTACTTGCTTGATTCCTCAGAATCCACGCCATGTATACATTTCAAAATTGTTTTGTCATTTTTATCATTAAAATGTTTGATTAGTTATTTTCTGTTGGTATGCTTTTAAAAACCCCTTCTGTTTCATTTGGTTTAAATCCCCCCCTGCTTAACACTGCATTCTATTTACATAACCACTGTATTCTATTTACATAACCTCTGTTAACAAGCACCACCTTCCCTCCAGGGCATTGGTGGTTTAGTGGTAGAATTCTCACCTGCTCCACCCCCTCTCCTTGTCATACCCTGATTTTCACCAGTCACTTTTCTCTCCACCCTCTCTGCGTTGCATCCTGTTCCCACCCTACTGGGCTAGTATATTTATAAAGACAAGATTGTTTGTAGTTAGTTAGTTTAGTTTAGCTTAGCTCGGCTTAGATTGTGCTGCGTCCTGCATGAATAAAGAGATACTGCATACAGCTCAACCATGAGTCCCTGGTCGTCTGTTACCCGCCCGTGAAGCCAGCCTGGCGAAAACAACATAATGGCGCCCGAACAAGGGACTGACATAAGCCCTGAAACAGGGACTGGCACTGACGTGGGACCTAACCCGCCCATCACCCAGATAAGTAAACTTGGCTACCCATCCGCCATGGGTTGCCTTTCTACTTATGAAGAGGTTTGCCAAAGCCTCTACTGTTTCATCATGAGACAGTTACTCTGTCTCTGGAACATTTTGCTCTGGGCCACACTTTGTTTCCCTGACCGGGAACTTTGGTTTCTTGTGACTCTAATCATAGAGCTTGGGAGATGCACTGAGATTTCTTCTTGGATTTTCTGGATTCTCTCTCCCATGTTTCCTGAGGAAAAGGACTACATTTTGCTCCGGGCCACAATTTGGTTCTTTATGACCGTGATCGTAGACCTTGGGATATGAATGGAGATTTCCACTGGGACTTTCTGGACTTCTTCTCGCATGTTTCCCATGGAGAAGGTCTACTTTAATTTGAGGAGCGTTCTCCAGTACCCTGGCAGTCCCCAAGAATGGAGACACATGGTTAGTTCTACTCTCCTGATTGGATTCTTTCTTCGATGGGAAGACACTTTTAAAAATGGGTGCCTGAAGCAATCCAGCAGGAACAGTCAGAAGCACCCTAAATGGAATTTCGAGGAGCTTTTTGGACTAGGACGCCCTCCGGGGACTCATGATACTACATGGTGAGATCTGCATAATCTGGTTCAAGTTGCGTTTCGTAAGAGAGTGATTTGAATGACTGAATTTTTGTTTGACATTGACTTAAAAAAAAAAAAGCTAGACGCAGCGATGATTTCTAGAGACATCCAGAAACATTCCAAAAAATTGTTTTTTTCCTCCTTTGATTTCTTTTTTACGTCTTGGCATAAATCTGAAACGTTTAATCCTGAAACAGTATGAGTTATGGGTGGGGCAGATAGTGGAATGCTTATGTTAATTATTCTCATGCCTGAGGCTTCTACCGTGGTTCTTCTGTATACCTTTCCACATTTTATTGAGTTTAAACTGTTTAAACAACCTTAAAATCATACTAGAAAGGACTTCCAATTATAATGGAGTTATAAATTATAGTAAACTTCTATTCTGCTACAAGTTTTGTTTGACAAGTAAGTGAATTTCTGTCAAAGTCTTCACATGAAAAAGCATCTACTCAAATGGAATTCCTGGAAATCCATTTGGATCCTGTTCTCTGACATTGCCCACAAGAATGGAATGACTACAACACACCCCCAGAAACCAATGATGTGACCTGGCACAACCTGAAGAAACAGATTCACAGACTCCAAAGCTCACTCTCTACAGAAAAGCAGAGTTCTGGTGGCCGACATTCCCCATCGAGACAGACATGCAGTGTTTCATCCCCTGGCATTTTCTTCTGTGGTCAGCTACTTTGGACTGACACCTCCATCAGACTTACTGGTACACGCTGCTGTGTTTCTCAAAGACTAACTTCAGCCAATTGCCTTGAGACTTTATAGACCATGTCCCCTCGCCTGCAGGCTCTGTTCCCAGAGGCAGAAAACTCCCCCTCCTTATTAGGTTATGCCCACAGAGGCATGAAGCGCCCCAAGAGGCATGAAGCGTTCCCAGAGACAAGAAATGCCCTTTCGCCTGCTAGGCCTTGCCCTTTGAGGTAAGAAACGTTCCCCTTGGCATCACACTGGTTATTGCTGCTTGCCTATTTTGTTTTCCATGTCTTATGCCAGTTTTTTTGAAAACGCCTGTATGATATAGGTTTCTGTTCACTCCACAATCCTGATACTATGGTCATTAGTTAAAAAGAAAGGGGGAATTGTTGGTATGCTTTTAAAAACCTCTTCTGTTTCATTTGGTTTACTCCTCCCTGCTTAACACTATTCTATTTACATAACCACTTCATTCTATTTACATAACCGCTGTTAACAAGCACCACCCTCCCTCCAGGGCATTGGTTCAATCCCCACTGGTTCATGATATGTTTTTGCTCCGCCCCCTCTCCTTGTCACACTCTGATTTTCACCAGTCACTTTTCTCTCCACCCTCTCTGCGTCACATCCTGTTCCCATCCTACTGGGCTAGTATATTTATAAAGACAAGATTGTCTGTAGTTAGTTAGTTTAGTTTAGCTTAGCTCGGCTTAGATTGTGCTGCGTCCTGCATGAATAAAGAGATACTGCATACAGCTCAACCATGAGTCCCTGGTCGTCTGTTACCCGCCCGTGAAGCCAGCCTGGTGAAAACAACAATTTTCCCTTTATATACAGTTTAATGAAGCTGTAAAGGAATTTTCTGTTTCAAAAAAGGTTTTTCCCAGTCCATTCAATAGCTGTTTCTAATGTATGCTGCTTGTGTCACAACCAAAGAATAGTCAAGCCGAGGGTCAGCAAAATAGCTCACCTAGATAATGCATCTGTTTTGCCATGGGCCCAACCCACAATCCAGCCCAGCTTCCCCAGGACTAGAGGATACGTTGCTGTGTGCTGTGATGTTTTTCTGTCTTTGCTTTACTTTTTAATCTAAAAATTCAGCTCAGAGCAATATAGTCGCAGTAATTACAAAGCAATACTAACAGTCAAACTGAAATCCATTAAAATCCAGCAAAACAATATACCTTTATGAAGATGTATCCTTAAATTGTATTTATTAGTGTTGTTTAGGAATGAAAAATAATTACATCTGGGAGGGCCAGCAGAATGTGTTTCTTTCCTTGCATACAGCTCAGGTTCAAGTCCCAGCACTATACAGGAAGTAGGATGCTCTGGTGTTGTGGGGTTAGTCTCTCTCTCTCTCCCAGTACAAATGAGTGTGTGTGTGTGTGTGTGTGTATGAGAAAGTCTCAAGGAATGGTGAAAATGCACACGTGCAACGCCCTGTTGCTCTGGAAAACAAATCTATAAAACCAACAACAAAAATTACATCTGGAGGAGAAATCACAAATAAGCAAGATTTAACCATTCTATTTAATGAGGTCAGAAGCCACTAGGCAAAAATAATATGCTTTTATAGTAAGTTTTTTTATCAGTATACTATCACTAATATTCAACAGAATTAAGCATCAAAAGTATGAACAAGGGGGTCGGGGTAGCGCAGCAGGTTAAGTGCACGTGGCGTAAAGCACAAGGGCTGGCGTTAAGGATCCCGGTTCAAGCCCCTGGCTCCCCACTTGCAGGGGAGTCACTTCAAAGGCAGTGAAGCAGGTTTGCAGGGTTCTGTCTTTCTCTCCCCCCTCTCTGTTTTCCCCTCCTCTCTCCATTTCTCTCTGTCCTATCCAACAACGAACGACATCAACAATAACGATAATAACCACAACAAGGCTACAACAACAAGGGCAACAAAAGGGAAAAATGGCCTCCAGGAGCAGTGGATTCATGGTGCAGGCACTGAGCCCCAGCAATAACTCTGGAGGCAAAAAAAAAAAAGGGTGAACAATACAGGTAGTAAGTATATCCGTACAAATGGATGCTAGAGAACTACTACTCCCTCCTTGTGGTTACCACTATTTCAGACTTCATTTCCATCTTCTTCACCTTTTTTGGATTACTCTTATTTAAGCTCAGCTCAACCCCTTGCCAACGTTTGATCTCACAGAAGGGCATGGTCAACAGTGACATAAAGAAAACTGAGGAAATCAATCTGCTGGTGTTATCCTTCATGTGCCTTGATGCCCAACTCCTATCATAGACCCAGAATGATCTCAGTAACCTAGCCTCTGAAAACACTTGTGAGTTTCCACTAATGTAGATATATATAACAGTCTGTGATTTAAGAAAAAAAACTTCATCATTAACACCCATTTAAACTTTACTCAATCCTTACATGAGCTAAGTTAAGCCACTGTTTTTTCAAATGTGTGTTAAAGAGGAAAAACACCTCAGGCTCCAAAAAAAAAAAAATCACATTTTTTAAGGGATGAGGAGGAGTCATCCTCTAGGGTTACAAGTGTAGAGAGAACTAATAGCTTAATTCTTCTCTTTTGAAAACCTCAATTTAAAAAGTTAAATATTACTCTAAGTGACCATTTAGTCAGTGCCAGTAAAACTGCAAGTTGTGCAACCTATAACATCAGTAAAGAGATTATCCATGATCCAGAATATACTTACATTGTTCTTAGTAATTTGATCAATATGCAAAACCAAAAAATGAGAAAGAAATATGCTGGGAGTCTTAAGAGTTTCCCCAGCCCCTCAAATACATTCTTGGGCCTGCAGAAATATTTACTTAGGATATGAGAGTCAATTATAAAAAAGGAAATTTAAAAAGGTGGTGTGGGGTTAGGAGAATTGCTTAGTGGTACAACATAGGATTTGAATACCTGAGAGCTCGTGTCCCAAATCCAATCCCTGGCAACACCATATGCAGAATAGTATTTCTGCAGAGTGGTACACTGAGCTCTTCCTCTGTTTCAGATAAAAACAAATAAACCCTAAATGGGAGGCTTGGAGATTGTTGGTAAAACATATGCCTTACCTTACTCCTCAGGCCCTGGGTTCAACTCCTGGCACCCCACGGAAGTACCATGGACAACACCATAGACGGTAAGAGTGTTACTTTGATATTACTCCTAGTCCTTCTTGTTCTCTCTCTCTCTCAAAATATACAACAGAAATTGTGTCAGGGAGGCACCTCATTAGCATACCCCATATTTGAGGCTTTGGGTTCATTTCTAGATCCATAAAGAAAAAAAGGATGGAGAGAGGAAGAGTTGAAATTGTACATGTAAGTACTGAAGTAAGCCTGTTTTGTTTTTTTTTTTTGCACCTCTTCTGGACAGTGTAGAATATAGTATAGAGCAGGTATTCAATATATATATGTATCATTGGTTCACTGAATTTTATCTGATATTGTAGTAAAATAGGCCACGATATAGTTTGATGGCTATTCTTACGGTTTTTTGGATATATTTTCTTTTTTATTGGGGGGGGGGTCTTAATGGTCCACAGTAAATACAGTTCTTGATGCATGTGTAAAATTTCTCAATTTTTCTGCAAAATACCAATCAAAAATACTCATCCAAAAAGATCTGGGTATACCTATGTTCATAGCAGCACAATTTTAAATAGGTTACATTCTTTTACTTAGTACTTGTAAGGCTTATTAGTAATTTAATATTGATTTACAAAATTGTGAAATAATAGGAGTATAATTAAAAACATATGGTTCACACCACCAGAGTTCTGTGTCCCCATCCCTTCCACTAGAAACTGTAGTAGTTCTCCCAAGATCACCGATATGGGCTGATTCTTTAATTATCTATATCTATAGATTTATATTGTGTATAATTTCTCCCATTTTTTCAATAGTCCTGCCTTCACTTCCTTTCTAAGTAACCCCTATACCTATCACTACTTTCAGGTGTTTTTCCTTTTTTCCTCTTCTCTCATATATGAGAAACAGTGCCTGACTTTCTCTGGTGTTTTCCAAATTCACTTTCCTTTTACTGACTGTATAAAACAAGATTCCCAGTGACAAATACTTCAGGTCTTGGTGGAATGTGGGTGTGGAGCTGTCTGGTTTACTTCCCCTATCACTTACCCCTCTGGGAGTATAAACCAAAGTTCTTTTTTGGGGTGTATTTGGTGGGAGGATCACCCTATTTTCCAACTGATCTTTAACTACACATCCTCAAGAGGGCACTCTTATGACTACCTTTAAGTTTGATACACATCAACATGGCAAAAGTCTACTCACACATTACTTACCTAATGTCCATGCAAAATAGTATTTGGGTCTAGCAGCCAAAAGAGAGACATACAGATAGATAGCCTTTGTTGGCCATGATGCTGTAGCCTGAAAATGCTCATCAATGTTGTACTCCACAGGTAATGTTTTAGAGATGGTCAAGTGGAATAATAAGGAAATCCCACAGATTAAAAGCTTCTGAATAACTGCAACCTAAAACGTTTAAGATAAGACTTTATCAGATGAATCCATACTCCTCATTCATTCTATCATCATATTTAGTCTACTAAATAGAGGACTGACTTTCTACTAAAAAGTCTTAAGCTATACTTATCAGCATTTTAAGGCCTTGTGGTCTCACTGTAAGAACATTTTCAGCTTTATATCAAACTACTACCTTTGATTTAAAACTCCAAATCACGACACAAACCCTAACTTGTGTTTTTAGAGAATTTTAAAAACTGAAAAAAATCATAGGTGCAAAGGTGTGAAAACACAAAAATATGGATATTAATAGCCTTTGGTAATGGATTTTACATGCTTATATATACAGCTTGGTTTTTCACTGCATTTTGGAATGCTAAGCATTTTATGGATATTACTTTTGCAATAAACTCTATAGTTCTTTCCCCCCCTTCTGTTGTCCCTGTTGTTTTATTCATTGTGGTTGAGGAATCTAAAACTGGGAAGTCAGAAATAATCTATTCCAGCCAGGTGGTGGCTTACCCGGTTAAACACACTCATTACTATGTGCAAGGACTCAGTTTCAAGGACCTGGTCCTCTCCTGCAAAGGGAAAGCTTCATGACTGATGAAGCAGGGATGCAGGTGTTCCTCTGTCTCTTTCACTCTCTATCACTCCGCCCCCTTTCAATTTCTCTCCGTCTTTACCCAAACATAAATAAATGAAAATATTTTTTAAATAATCTATTTCTCAACTTCCATTCCTATAACTTTGTGCTTATAAGGTAGAAACTTTCCACCATTCTAGTAGAAGATCAAAAGTTAACTCTCAGAAGCCTGCCAAAGAAGAACCAACATGTAGATATGGATCCAGGGTAGGTCTGGGATAATTGCTGGAATAAAAACATCATGACTCTGGAAAAAGTGTGAATCCTAGCACTTATGTCCTGCCCTATTCCAGAAATCCCAGATAAAAGATTTTAGGATCATTCACTCAAGAATATGAACAGACTCAAAGAAAAGACCAACGGACATAATGGCAGAGACTGACAGATGTCCCCAGCACTCGTCCTCCCTTTCTTTCATAGAGTGGCCTCTCTGGTTCAAGAGATGAGAATGCAAAGAACATATATAATTCCTGTGGAGAGTCATCTGCCACCATATAGATCAAAGCGATGCTCCGAGGATGGCAAAAATGGCAGCCCTTGGATCTCTAACCCATATTATCCATGCAGAACTTAATAGAGTGAAAAATTAACATCCACCTTGCTTAAGCCCTTGTTATTTTGGTTCTTTTTCCAGCATTCAAACCTCTTTTTTTTTTTTTAAATAGATTTACACAAGATAGAGAGATATACCAGAGCATTTCTCTAGCACATGCAGTTCAGGGGACAGAGTTTAGGATCTCTCCCATTCAAGTACTGAGCTCTACCACTTAAACTAACTCTGCAGCCTCAACTAAACTTGTATTAACTAATGTACATATTGCTTCAACCCCTGTGGAAAATAGTCTGGAGGTCCCTAAGAACACTAGAAATTGATCTTTTCTGCGGTTCAGCAGTTCCTATACTAAGAAGCTATCCAAAGAACACAAAAAAAGACCTATCAAAGGAGATCTAAGTATACATACTATATTCATAGCAGCACAGTTTGTAATAGTCCAAACCTGGAAGCAACCCAGATGTCCAACAACAGACGAGTGGCTAAGAAAGCTGTGGTACATATACACAACCGAATGCTGCTCAGCTGTAAGAAATGATAAAAATCTCCATTTCCATATCTTACATGGAGCCTGAGGGAACAATATTAAGTAGGATAAGCCGGAGGAGATGGATGAATACTTTATGATCTCACTATTAAGTGTTAACTTAAGAAGCAAGGAAAGAAAAGGAATATACAGGGTGAATCTGGGACTGGGTGTATATTGAAGCAAAGCAAAGGACTCTGGGCTAGGAGGAGATGAGAGTGAGGAGAGCACACTTGGGTTAGACTGGGTTAGTGGTGGGAGTGGGATGCAGACACCTATCACAGGGAGAAAAGAAACATGTAGGGTGGGGGTAGACATGATGGTTATGCAAAAAGACTCTCCTGCCTGAGGCTCCAAAGTCCCAGGTTCAATCTCCCACACCACCGTAAACCAGAGTTGAGCAGAGTGCTCTGGTCTCCATCTCTCTCTCCCTTCCTCTCGTCTCCCCTCCCTCTTATTGAAATAAAATAATTTTTAAAGAAACGTGTCAACAATTGTCCTGTAAGTCATAATTTCTCCAAAAAATGATTTGGGGGGAAAATTAGGAGGCCTCTAACGGAGAAGCTATTCACCACCTCACTATCATATGTTGGATCCTCAAAATCTACATTTTTGTAAACTGATGTACAAAAACTTCCTAATAGCTGTGACAGATTTTTTTTCCCTTTTGTTGCCCTTGTTGTTTTTATCGTTGCTGTGCTTATTGTTGTTGTTATTGATGTTGTTGGATAGGACAGAGAGAAATGGAGAAAGGAGGGGAAGACAGAGAGGAGAGAAAGATAGACACATGCAAACCTGCTTCACTGACTGTGAAGTGACTCCCCTGCAGGTGGGGAGCCTGGGGCTCAAACCTGGACCCTTACACTGGTCCTTGCACTTTGCACCATGTGTGCTTAACTCGTGTGCTACCACCCGACCCCAACAGATTTATTTATTTATTTTTCCCTTTTCTTGCCCTTGTTTTTTATTGTTATTGTAGTTATTATTTTTGTTGTTACTGATGTCATTGTTGTTAGGACAGAGAGAAATTGAGAGATGAAGGGAAGAGAGAGGGGGGAGAAAATAGATAAGACACCTGCAGACCTGCTTCACTGCCTGTGAAGTGACTCCCGTGCAGGTGGGGAGTCGGGGGCTCAAACCAGGATTCTTAGGCCGGTCCTTGCACTTCGCAGAATGTGCACTTAACCCACTGCACTACCGCCTGACTCCTAGCTGTGACAGATTTTTAAGTAACTGCTATTGCTTATCTATGTGAAATATATATATATATATGTATATATGTATCGAATTTAAATAGAAATAATAGTGAAATATCCTTAATACATTATTCTATAAAATTATGGTTATCTCTTTATCACTCTCTGAAGTAGGGAAGATATCAAGATTTGCCTTTTGAAGAAGAAAATGCATACATTAAGTGATATGCAAAACTATACAGCTGAATTGGTCAGTGAAAAATCCAATAGAACCACTCACAGGCCAACTTATATATGGAGCAGTAGGGTGGTAGGCACACCACAACACCAAAGCTATTTCTGGTGCCAGGGTATTCCCATGTGCTTCTGCGGCATGAACCTGGGTCATATGCATAGCAAGACACACACCCAACCTGGTGAACTATCTGGTCCTGACTACTAGGTCTTAATTCTCTTTCTAATATTTGGAATAAACTTCTGAAAACATAAGCTATAACTATTTTTACTTTCTCATATGACAATGAGGCCTCTAAAAGTTAAATGGTCAGCATGGAGATACAAATAGTCAGTGGGAGAAACTCCAATAGACCTAATTTTAACCCTGAAATTCAGCCTACCTAGTATGATAGAATATTTCTCAATAAGCATTTAACCAGTAATCAACACAGATCTTCATTCAGTCAGTTGGCAATAACTAGTAATGGAGGGTGAGTCTTTGTGCCAAACTCCATATTGAGATAAAGCATATTAGTCCTTTTTTTTTTTTTTTTTGCTGATCTGAGGCTTTTATTTATTTATTTATTTTTTATTCATTTATTATTATGTTTAAAATTTATTTATTATTAGATGGAGACAGAGGAATATTGAGAGTGGAGAGGACACAGAGAGGGAGAGACAGACAGACACCTGTAGCCCTGCTTCACCACTTGAGAAGCTCTTCCCTTTGCAGGTGGGGACCAGGGGCTTGAATCTGGGTCCTTGTGCACTGTAATGCAAATGCTTAACCAGGTGTGCCACCACCTGGCCTTTATTTATTTATTTATTTATTTATTTATTTATTTATTTTGTGTGTATCTCCAACCAGATATATGAGAACTACTTTTTATGTATACGAAAAAAATTTATTTATAAAGAGGATACACTGACAAAAAACATAGGATAAGAGGAATACAACTCCACAGAATTACAGCCTTTCTTTATGAAGCAGCACCTCAGCAGTTCCATGTATTCCAGCAGTTCCAGTGGAAAGAGATTATGTTCTCTTGTAAGACAATTTAACACAATTTTAGACATTGCCTGGTCTGAATTTCAATTTTCCTACAGCCAGTGTAGGGAGTCTTGATCAAATCACATAGCTGTTGAGTCTGAGCTTCCTCAACTAAGATGGTAAGAATATAGACTATTTTATAAGACTGCTGTGAGAGCTGAGTGAGTCAGGTACTTATAACAGTATCTGCAACATCATGGCAAGTACTATCAAATTGTTAGCTATCAAGATATTTTTACTCTGGGAAATGAAAGGTGGTCTTTAAAGCAGCCCTTTAGTGCACTCCACTGGGCACACACATCACCAAGTCCCTGGTTCTCACTGGTAAAGGGCAAGCTTCAAGAGTGGTAAAGCAGTACTATAAATCTCTCTTTTTCTCTCTCTCTCTCTCCTTCCTCTTCCCCCTCTCTCTTCCTCTCTATAGCCCTCTATTTCCAATTTCTGTCTTATCAAATAAAATAAAAATAAAATAGTGCTAAGGAGATAAAACAGTGGTTATGCAAAAAAACTCTCATGGTCCTAGGTTCAACACCCAGCACCACTATAAACCAGAGTAGAGTAGTGCTCGTGTGTGTGTCTCTCTCTGTCTCTCTCTTATGAAGATAAAATATTCATTAAAATGAAGACATTGCAAAATGAACCCAATTACCAAATAATTTGGGAACAGCTATAAACTAGCCATTGCCTTCTTAAACCCCAAAACAGCAGGAAACTTTCCCTTTCTCTATAAAGCCATATTTCTCCCAGTCCTGAAACCTCTAGGGTGGAGCTCACTTTCCTGTATGCTTCTCCCAGTGCATAGCAACTGATGCACCTGCTGATCCCAAGCCAACCAATACAACCAGTATCACCTTGGCATGTTTTATTTTGGACTGCATCCAGAGACATCAGGTGTGGAATGTCAACTCTTCAGATTCATTACTGTGGAGAGAACTTTCCTAGCTCACAGGACTCCTTAATTCCAGTTCAGGTGGTACACTTTTTTTTTTTTGCCCCCAGGGTTATTGCTGGGGCTCAGTGCCTGCACCATGAATCCACTGCTCCTGGAGGCCATTTTCCCCCCTTTTGTTGCCTTTGTTGTTGTAGCCTTGTTGGGGTTATTATTGTTATTGTTGCTGTTGTCATTGTTGGATAGGACAGAGAGAAATGGAGAGAGGAGGGGAAGACAGAGAGGGAGAGAGAAAGATAGACACCTGCACACCTGCTTCACTGCCTGTGAAGCGACTCCCCTGCAGGTGGGGAGCCAGGAGCTCGAACCAGGGTCCTTATGTCAGTCCTTGCGCTTTGCGCCACATGCACTTAACCTGCTGTGCTACCGCCCAACCCCCTGTACACTTCTTAACAAACGTCACTACCTACATATAGACCAGGGCCCATGACATAGGGCATATGTACATGTATCCATAAGTTAGGGGAAAACATATACCTTAAAGCAAAAGTGCACAATAGTTTGCAGTGACTCAATAACAATTAACAAGCAAGCAGAAAGACCTAAAAAGACACCATAGGGTACCTAATGAAACAGTTTCTACTTCGACCTTGATACCATCTTCATCTACCTCTGATTGCATGTCCCTTAATCAGTCCAAAGCTAACCTTGTCAGACAGCATAAGGACTACAAAAGCTGAATAAGGGCAAGAGACTGACATACTTACTGATGACTCTTCAGTCACTACCAGGCCATCCTATCACCTGGGGTCCTGGTCAGGGAGTCCTGGGATTCCCACACAGACATGGTGGGCCTAGACCTCTAGTGGATTCATCTCACCACTGTTACTGGTCATCTCCATCAGGAACAACATAATGGACTCCTTTGTGAGCCCCTATAGGACCTTGCCCTCAGTGTGGACAAACAAGGGTAAGGAATGTTTCATTCTTGAAAGGGAGGTTGGATACCATACTCTATTTATCACCCAAGGAAGATGGGTCCTGAAATTAGTGCAGCCTGGAACATTCCTAGCCATGACCAAAGAATGCCAGATCAGATCTACAGAGATGCAGAGGTTACATAGGCTCCTGTGCTGACTATGGGCTCCAGATCAAATCTATGGGGTTTACAGTAGATAATATTTATATGCTTTTCTCATATTTGGGAGCTACTCTCTTCCCTGATCCAGCTTTCTAGTCCTTTTTCCAACTATGACACCATTCTCCCAGACAATAACTTAAGTCACCTGCATGTTAGATGTCAAACTCAGGGAAAAACTAGTAGGGTCACGGGCCCCTTGGAATACATCTAAAATAGACCTACTAGCTTTTTCCAAACAGAGACCCCCAAATCTTCATCTGTAATATTTTTGTCATTAGTTTTGGGATTAGTGAACAATTTGTTCTGCCTTATATCTTAACTCTTTTTCAGACACCAGGTTCCTGATGCCAACCTGATTTTCCTGGGCAGACAACCCCACCAATGTATCCTGGAGCCCCACCTCCCCAGATCCCTACCCCACTAGGGAAAGAGAGAGACAGGCTGAGAGTATGGATCGACCTGTAAATGCCCATTTTCAGCAGAGAAGCAATTACAGAAGCCAGATCTCCCACCTTCTACACCCCATAATGATCCTGGGTCCATACACCTAGAGGGATAAAGAATAGGGAAGCTATCAAGGGAGGGGACTGGATATGGAGGTCTGATGGTGGGAATTACATGGAATTGTACCTCTCTTATCCTTTGGTCTTGACAATACTTCCATTTTATAAATAAGTAAGTAATAATAAAGAAAAACTAAAAAAAAAAAAAAACCAAACCATTTCTTGGATGGAGCTTGAAGAAATCATGCTAAGTGAGTTAAGTCAGGAGCAAAAGGATGAATATGGGATAATCTCACTCACAGTCAGAGGTTGAAAAATAAGATCAGAAGGGAAAACACTAAGCAGAACTTGGACTGGGTTTGGTATATTGCACCAAAGTGAAAAGACTTTGGGTGGTGGGAGGGTTCAGGTTCTGGAATGTGATGGCAGAGGAGGACCTAGTGGGATTTTTTCATATTGTTATGTGGAAATGTTATGCATGTACAAACTACTGTGTTTTACTGCCAACTGTAAACCATTAATCCTCCAAAAAAGAAATTAAGAAAACATTAAAAAGTCTTTTTTTTAAAAGTAGTCCTTTAAAGAGGAGTAAAATCTGAATTGATAGGGACAGTACACTAGCTAGAACACACACATTACCATACACAAGGATCTGGGTTCAAGCCTCTGGTCCCCACTTGTAGTGGCAAGCTTCACAAATGGTGAAAGAATGTTGCAGGTATCTCTCTTAATCTCTATCCCATCTTCCGTCTCATTTTTTTCCCTGTCTCTATCAAAAAATATAAATAAAGAAAGACAGGGCAGAGGTAGATAGCATAAAAGTTACGCAAAGAGAATCTCATGCCCGAGGCTCTGAAGTCCCAGATTCAATCCCCTGTACCACCATAAACCAGACCTCAGTAGTGCTCTGGTCTCTCTCTCTCTCTTTCATTAAAAATAAATAAAATATCCTTGATGGTCTAAACCTCAAAAGGATCCCTCTCTCCACCACCAATGGCTGCTTTCACGAGGAATGGCATCTTATGGGCCCCTCCCAGGACCCTGTCCTCACCATAAAGCAACAATGGTAGGAATAGCCCCAGTCTCTGAAGGGAGACAGAGGTATCCTATCCTGCCCTACCACTTGAGAAAGAGTGGTCCTGAAATAAGTGGCAGCCTGCAATGTTCCTAGTTGTGACCATGAGCTATAATCTCAGACCAATAGGGATTTAGAGGTTACACAGGCTCTGGTGCTAACTATATATATGGGCCCTGGAGGGAGGTAAATAGTTAATTTTAGCCACAGATTTTTTTTTTTTCAAGAACAGAAGTTACTCTCTGCCCTAATCTAACTTTCTAGCCCCTTTTCTCTACTCTGACACCATTCTCTCACACAATATTCTTATGTAATTTCAAGCTAGCTACCAAACTCAAGCAAAACTACTATAGTTGTATGCTCCCAGGAACGCGCCTAAAATGGTTCTCCTAGCTTTCTTCTACCCTAAAGTCCCTAATCTCATCAGCTCTGTCTTACTTTTTGGTTCCTATTCATTAACCATCTTGTCTCAACTTAGGTCATGCCACCTTCCAGACACCAAATTACAGATGCTACCATGATTCCATTCCGTCTTCTCTGGCCAGATGACCTCACCAATGTGTCCTGGACCCTTGCATCTCCAGAGCTCTGGCCCACTAGGGAAAGACAGAAATAGGCTGGGAGTCTGGATCAACCTGTCAATGTTCATGGTCAGTGGAGAAGCAATTACAGAAGCCAGAAAGCCTACCTTATGCTACCCAAAAACAAACCTTGATCTAAACTCCCAGCAGGGGAGAAGTGATAGCAAGAAAATAAGAAGGCTCTGAACTCCAACTCCATCACCTCCCAGAGAGAGAGAAGGAAAATGAGAGGGACATATGGAGGCAGTTATGTTGTTATGAGTAGCTTAAAGGGAAAGAGGATTGAATAAAAGAAGGGGGGGGCAATTATGTGTAAATGTGGACAGATAGTTGTAGAGATGATGGTTGGCCCATGTCTACAGCCTTATGGGAACTGTGGTGGATTGCAGTGGGAAAACTGAAGATTCAGAACTCTGGTGGTGGGAATGAGGTGGATTTAAACCCCTGTTGACATTTAATTCTGTAATATATAAAAAGATAAATAAAGTATCTTTTAAAAAAATAAAGAAAGGTAGAAAGAAAATGAGACAAAATGGTCACCAGGAATGGTGAATTTTTTGTGCAGGCACTGAACCCCAGCAATAAACCTGGTGGCAGTAAATAAATAAATCTGAATTGGCAATTAGGAATAAGAGAGGGGAAATGAGAAAGGAAAAGAGAACATTTTCAATTTGATGCAACATAAGGTATAGGTAAGGAAAAGGTTTGGTAAAATTAGGCATGGCCAGGTCTATAAGAAGGGGATAAAGCTTTTAACCCATAATTTTGTAAATCAATATTAAATCACTAATAAAAAACAAAATAAATATAAAAAAGTGAAAAAAATGAAGGTCTTTATTGCTGAAATAGTTCATAACTGTAAACTATTATTTTCACTAAGAAATCCAGGATAGTTTAAGTAACATAATTATTATAAATATTATTATTATCATTGATGTGTGGGGATCCTGAATCCTGCAGTCATTTCTTTATTTCTAGGAGATGCACCTCAGTGCCATGACCAATTCTGAAAGTAAATTTATTTTTACTCTCTAGTTGTGGCTATATTTATTAGGCATCACTACAAGGTACAGTGTGAGGAGTCATTTATCTTGAAAATAGTTTTAAAAGAGGAAGTTGGGCGGTAGCACAGCAGGTTAAGTGCATGTGGTGTAAAGCACAAGGACCAGCCTAAGGATCCTGGTTCAAGCCACCACTATCCACCTGTAGGGGAGTCGCTTCACAAGCAGTGAAAACAGGTCTGCAGGTGTCTATCTTTCTGTCCCCCTCTCTGTCTTCCCCTCCTGTCTCCATTTCTTTCTGTCCTATCCAACAATGACAACATCTATAACAGCAACAATAAAACAACAAGGGCAACAAAAGGGAATAAATAAATATAAAAAATAGTTTTAAAAGAATAGGCAAGTGAATTCAAAATGTGAAAACATTAGTGTCTTTAAAAAACAAGACTAATCAGTTTGGAAAGACTCCAGAAGAATGTCATATTCTTACATTTGGAGACGGCTCTGTTCTTTCATACTGCACTTCTTCTTTTCCATTTTCACCTGATTGTGTCATGTGGTATGATCTGCCTTCAATGAAAGTAATGTAGTCTTTGTAAGAGCACAGTGGGCCTGCCAGGATACCCATGAAGTTGCAGTTGTAACTTAAATACTCCAGTAGGCTTGGCATGCGCCTGAAATCAAAAGACAGGGCAACTTGTGAGAATGGAACGTAAATTTTCAGAAAATATGATAGGAATAACCATCTACCTCACTGCTCTTACTGTTTCCAGAGTAAAATACCTTTTAAGTTTGATTTGCATCTATACAGTAAAGAGTTAAAAGGTTCACGATGTAGTAAGGCTCAATAGTGTTCCTGGATAAGAGAGTTAATCCTTCATGATGAAACAAATCTAAGGTGAATGAGATAGGACAAAGAATCTTTTCTTACCACTCAATCACTAATTCCCTCATTGAACAAACCTGCTTGTGTGCCAACTATGTGCCTGCATGATCTACTGTCTAAAGTTACTGTAGTAAACAACTCAGATAAGTTGTACATTCATGCAGCTCACATTAATAGTTACAGATAACATAAATGAGAGTAAAATACTTTGAAAGATGCAAAGCTATAGAAAGAAGATACAGCTTGTTATAAGTTAGAGAATAAGACTAATCTGATAAGGTGATGTTTATGCAAAGACCACAAGACATGAGGAGGGAAATCACACCAACATTAAGGATGAGGAATCCAGGCAGTGGGAACAGTGAGTGCAAATGGCCCCCCCCATCCCAACTTGGGGGCACAGTCAGCAGTATGGAGATCAGGGGATCAGATCAATGGAAATAGTGGAAAAGTCAGAGAATAGAGGTGAGACCATATAGGATCTATCTTAGGAGCCATGATAACTATTTTGGATTTTATTCTGAGTATGTTGAAAAACTACAGCAAGAACTTAAATAAACTTTGTTTCCAAAGAATCTTCAAATGCTATGTGGAAAAAAAAAGGATAAAGTAGGAAGAATAATCAGGGGGAAGAGACTGTGACTTGGAGCAGGGAAGTAGAAGCAACTGCATATTATGTGGCAGCACTAATAGCTCTTGTTGATGGACTGAAAGACAGGTATGAGAAAGAAAAAAAGAAAGAAAGAAAGAGAAAGGAAAGATGTCTTCCAGCATTCAACTGCTCAGAAGTCTTCCCAAATGACACACTGTATCTAAAGTTTACCAAGCATTTTAGTTACTAGTTCTTAAAATGAGTAGTAGTACAAAAGAATATTTAGAATACATATATTATTACATAAATACATCAGGAGTGCCAGTTTTTATTAGAACCAGCCTTTTCTATTGCCAGTTATAAACTATCATAAAAAGTCATACCTAAAGATAGTCAAGTAGACTTGTCATATAGCACATAGTACCTTCTTCTAATAGAAGCTGTTTTATATTAAAAAGTACAAACTTTCTTTGTGGTCAAGAAAAGTCAACAGAGCTTCCTTATATAGTTTCATTTAAACAAAACAAAAAAATGGGGCCAGGTGGTGGTTAAGCACACACATTACAGTGCACAGAGATCCAGGTTCACGCCACTGGTCCCTACCTGCAGGGGGAAAGCTTCACAAGTGGTGAAGTAGAGCTGCAAGTGTGTCTCTGTATCTTCCACTCCCCTCTCAATTTCTCTCTGTCTCTATCAAATAATAAATAAATAAAAATAAACAAGTTATGGGAGTTGGGTGGTAGCACAGGTGGCGCAAAGCACAAGGACTGGTGTAAGGATCCCAGTTTGAGCCTCAAGCTTCCCACCTGCAGGGGAGTTGCTCCACAGGCGGTGAAGCAGGTCTGCAGGTGTCTAACTTTCTCTCCCGCCTCGGTGGAGCCAAAATGGTGACTTTGGAGCAGCAGCTGCCATGAACTCCAAAAAGAAGCAGTTTGCAACCTGGGATTCTCTGTATAGGGTAGGATACTGGGATGTCTGTAGGAGGGTGATCATGGGCTGGTCAGGGTGACACCAAAATACATTCCTATAACTCATTCTTGGGCTGACAAATGGAGGCCAGGGGAACAAATGAAAAATCTTTTGATTATTTCCGAGTTCACCTCCCACCCCCACCCCAGAACCAGCCCCCAGGGGCTGGACAGCAGCTTCTAGCAGGCTTTCCACTGAGCTACTCTCTTAACCAAGATTCCTGGCTCACCAGGAATATCATTCCAAGACTTTTCCTTTTTGTTTAACTTCTCTTTTTTTTAAGTGGCTGCAGCTCTATTTGATTGACAAATACCTGACCAATCAGAGCCTTATCCCTGCCTGGGAAAGACTACCTGGAGGGTTTCCGTTTTTTTTTTTTTTTGATACTTCTTATAGTTGGCTGTCTCTGCCCAGGCTGCCTGCAGCCAATCCAGAGCGGTTCTAAGCTGCAGACTTACTATTAGGGATTTTTTACTATATTTATTTTATTATTACTATTATTATATACATGTGTCCTTTTTCCACCCTCCTTCTTCAGGTTGACCAAAATTAACTGTTGTTTTTTCCATTGCTAGGTGACAGGGTGTCCTAGCCATTGTGAGAGGAACTTGTCTCTCTCTACCTCTTCCCTCCATTCTCTTTTTTTCCTCCACCTAGGTAAATTAAAAAAAAAAACTCTTTCCTTTCACTGCTCTTCCTTTTCTTTCTTTCTCTTTTTATTCCTTTCTTTGTTCTTTTGTTTTCTAAATTCACTGATACTCGCTTGTGAATTATTTTGGGGAAGAAATCTGACTTGGAGTGGACTTTGTGTGTGTGTGTGTCCTCTCTACTTCCCTTTCTCCTCTTTGTATCCATAGAATTTATAGTGGACAGTAGATTTGCATAATTGTCTATTCTTGCTTTCCCTTTTTACCTTTCTCTTTCTTTTGTTTGGTTGCAATTTTTTCTTGGACTGGAGCCACTGTTTGGCTAACTGGTATTGGTAGAACTGCATCAATCCTTGCTTCCATTACTACTGTTGTAATTTCTGAGGTTGGTGACTGAATTTGTCATAAAGGTCTTCAGTATAGCATGGTTTGTACTCAAAACACAACAACTGAAGAACAACAGAATAGAAAAATAAAAAACACATTAATAAAAAAATGGTTAAATCAACAGCAAATAAAACTGCTACCACAATGAATCAGGACAGGAGCCCAGAAGAAACTCCAAATCAGTCAGAAGTAACCATAGATAAGAAAAGCATGCAAGCAGTAATAAACCTAATAATCCAAGAAATAAAGACAACTATGGAGGAAAGGGCTATCAGAATTAGGGAACAACAGATGAGAACCTCAAATACTAGCTACCTCAATGTAATTTCAGAAATGAAAGATGAAATAGCTGAGCTAAAAGACCAATTAGCAGAACAAGCTAATACTATAACTGAAAAGAAGAAAGAAGCTGAGGGAAGGGAAAGTAGATTAACAGAAGCAGAAACAGAATTATCCAGACAGAGGATGAGCTAGAGAAAACTAAGAAAGAAATAAAAGCTCAAAAAGAGATTGAGAGACACTAAAAACAACAACAGAGATATATGGGATGATCTCAAAAGAAGTAACATTCATATAGCTGGCCTACCAGAGAAAGAAAGGGAGAAAGGGGAAGTAAACATTCTAGAGGAAATAACAGAAAAAAACTTCCCAGACCTAAACAACAGAAAGGACATTAAGATTCAAGAGCCCCAGAGAGTCCCAAACAGAATCAACATGGACCTGAAGACACCAAGACATATCATTGTTACAATGAAAAGAAGTAAGGATAAACAAAGGATCCTAAAGGCTGCAAGAGAAAAAAAAAGTCACATACAGGGGAAAACCCGTATGACTATCAGCAGACTTCTCCACTCAAACTCTGAAAGCCAGAAGAGAATGGAAAGATATCCATTGAGCCCTGAGTGAAAAAGGGTTTCAACCAAGGATAATATACCCTTCTAGACTTTCATTCAAACTAGATGGAGGGATCAAAACCTTCTCAGACAGACAACAGTTAAAGGAGGTAACCATCACCAAGCCTGCCCTGAAAGACGTACTAAAAGACCTCTTATAAATAAGAACGTCATGAAAACACGTTCCATATAATAGAGCAAATAAAAACTGTGGAATAATAGCACTGCAACACCTTAAATCCATAATATAAATAAATGTCAATGGCTTAAACTCACCCATTAAAAGGCACAGAGTGGGAGGATGGATCAGAAAACACTACCTAACCATATGATGTTTGCAAGAATTCCACCTGACCCAACAAGACAAACGCAGACTTAAAGTGAAAGGATGGAAAACTATCATATAGGCTAATGGACCACAAAAAAAGTTTAGACTTTAAATTAAATAAAGTAATAAAAGATAGGCAAGGCCATTACATAATGATTACAGGATCAATCAACCAAGAAGATTTAACAATTATTAACATCTGTGTGCCCAATGAGGGCCAATCTAAATACATCAAACACCTACTGAAAGAACTACAAAAATACATCAACACTAATACAAAAATAGTGGGAGACTTCAACACCCAACTCTCACACTTAGACAGATCAAGGAAGCAGAGAATAAACAAAGAAACAAGAGAATTAAATGAAGAGATGGACAGACTAGAACTCCTGGACATTTTCAGAGTTCTTCACCCCCCAAAATTGGAATACACATTCTTTCCAAATCCACACAGCACATCCTCAAGGATAGACCATATGTTAGGCCACAAAGACAGTATCAACAAATTCAAGAGCATTGAAATCATTCAAAGTGTCTTCTCAGACCACAGTAGAATAAAGTTATTATTCAACAACAAACAGAAAATTAATAAAAGTCACAAAATTTGGAAACTCATCAACATGCTGCTTAATAACCACTGGGTCAGAGAGGCACTCAAGCAATAAATTCAAATGTTTACAGAAACAAATGAAAATGAAGACACAAGCTATCAAAATATTTGGGACATAGCTAAAGCAGTACTGAGAGGGAAACACATAGTCATACAATCACATATTAGAGAACAAGAAAAAGCTCAAATAAATTACTTTACTTCATGCCTTAAGGACTTAAAGGAAGAGGAACAAAGGAACACTAAAGCAACCATAAGGGTGGATATCACTAAAATTAGAGCAGAAATAAACAACATCGAAAATAAAGAGAACCATACAAAGATCAATGAAGCCAGAAGTTGGTTCTCTGAAAAATTAAACATGATTGACAAACCCCTAGCCAAACTCTCTAAAATAAATGGGAGAAGACCCAAATAAATATAATTGTAAATGATAGAGGAGATATCACAAATGCCACCACGGAAATCCAGAAAATCATGCAAGACTTCTACAAAGAACTATATGCAAGCTAGAGAATCTGGAAGAAATGGAAGAATTCCTAGAAACATAGGCCCTTCCAAAACTGAACCAAGAAGAACTACAAAACCTAAATGCACCAATCACAGACAAAGAAATCGAAATAGTTATTAAGAATCTTCCCAAACAACAAAAGTCCTGGATGAGATGGCTTTACAAACGAATTCTACAAAACCTTCAGGAAACAGTTAATACCCATACTTCTAAAGCTCTTCCACAAGGTTGAAGAAACAGAAACACTCCCTTCCACCTTCTATGAAGCCAACATCACCCTGATACCAAAAGCAGACAGGGACACAACAAAAAAGCAAAACTACAGACCGATATCTCTGAGGAACATAGATGCCAAAATACTGAACAAGATCCTAGCCAACAGGACATAGCAGTATATCAAAAAGGTTGTTCATCTCAACCAAGTGGGATTTATCCCAGGAATGCAAGGCTGGTTCAACATATGAAAGTCAATCAATGTCATTCACCACATCAATAAAAGCAAAACCAAAAACCACATGAATATCTCAATAGATGCAGAGAAAGCCTTTGACAAAATCCAACACCCATTCATGCTCAAAACACTACAAAAAAAGGGAATTGATGGGAAATTCCTCAAGATAGTGCAGTCCATATATAGCAAACCTACAGCTAACGTCATATTCAATGGACAGAAGCTGAAAGCATTTCCCCTCAGATTGGAGACTAGACAGGGCTCTCCATTATCACTATTACTCTTCAACATAGTATTGGAAGTTCTTGCCATGGCAATTAGACAAGAAAAAGAAATCAAAGTAATACAGATATGTTGGTATGCTTCTAATTCTGCTTCTAAAACTCCTTCTGTTTCATTGGTTTAATCCCCTCTGCTTAACACTGTATTCTATTTACATAACCACTGTTAACTAAGCCGCACCCTGCCTGCAGGGCACTGGTTTAATACCCACTGGTTCATAATGTCTTTTTGCTCCACCCCCTCTCCTTGTCACACCCTGATTTTCACCAATCTCTTTTCGCTCCACCTTCTCTACGTCACATCCTGTTCCCACCCTACTTGGCGAGTATATATAAGGACAGGATTGTGATTAGAGTTAGTTTAGATGGCGTAGATTGTGCTGCATTGTACATGAATAAAGAGATACTGTTGCCCATTTCAGCCATGAGTCCCTGGTCGTCTGTCTCCCACCTGTGAAGTTAGCCCGGCATAATGGCGCCTGAAACAGGAACTGGCACTGACGTGGGACCTAACCCGCCCATCCCCCAGATAAGTAAACTTGGCTACCCATCCACAATAGTTTGCCTTTTGACTTATAAAGAGGTTTGCCAAATCCTCTACTGTTTCATCATGAGACAGTTTCTCTGTCTCTGGAACATTTTGATCTGGGCCACACTTTGGTTCCCTGACTGGGAACTTTGGCTTCTTATGACTGTGATCATAGAGCATGGAAGATGCACGGAGATTTCTCCTTGGACTTTATGGATTCCCTCTCCTATGTTTCCCGAGGAGAAGGACTACATTTTGCTCCGGGCCACAATTTGGTTCTTTATGACTGTGATTGTAGAGGTTGGGATATGCACGGAGATTTCCCCTGGGACTTTCTGGACTCCCTCTTCCATGTTTCCCAAAGAGAAGGACTACATTTTGCTCCAGGCCACACTTTGGTTCCTTATGACTATGATCGTAGAGCTTGGGAGATGCATGGAGATTTCTCCTTGGACTTTTTGGACTTTTTCTCACATGTTTCCCGCTGAGAAGGACTACTCTAATTTGAGGAACATTCTCCAGTACCCTGGCAGGCCCCAAGAATGGAGACAGAATGGTTAGTTCTACTCTCCTGATTGGATTCTTTCTTTGATGGGAAGATGCTTTTAAAAATAGATGCCTGCAATCCTGCAGGAACAGTCAGAAGCACCCTAAGTGGAATTTCGAGGAGCTTTTTGGACTAGGACGCCCTCCAGGGACTCATGATGATACATGGTGAGATCTGGATAATCTGGTTAAAGGTGAAAGAAGCAAAAACTGCCTAACACTTTTCTCTCAATTCCCCCTCGTTGTTCTCTCTGAATATCTTAAGTTTGCTGTCTGCTTTCAGTTGCGTTTCGTAAGAGAGTGAATTGAATGACTGAATTTTTGTATGACATTGACTTAAAAAAAATGCTGGACGCAGCCATGATTTCTAGAGACATCCAGAAACATTCCAAAAAATTGTTTTTTCCTCCTTTGATTTTTTTTTTACATCTTGGCATAAATCTGAAATGTTTAATCCTGAAAACTGTATGAGTTATGGGCAGGGCAGATAGTGCAATGATTATGTTAATCATTCTCATGCCTGAGGCTTCTAACCGTGGTTCTTCTGTTTACCTTTCCACATTTTATTGAGTTTAAACTGTTTAAACAACCTTAAAAATCATACTAGAAAGGACTTCCAATTATAATGGAGTTATCCATTATAGTAAACTTCTAATCTGCTACAACTTTTGTTTGACAATTAAGTGAATTACAGCTGTCAAGTCTTCACATGAAAAAGCATCTGCTCAAATGAAAACCCTGGAAATCCATCTTGGACCTCTGACCTCTGACATCATCCACAATTACAGCCATCCCCCCGAAACCCATGATGTGACCTGACACGGCCTGAAGAAACAGATTCACAGACTCCAAACTCACTCTCTACAGAAAGTGGAATTCCGGTGGCTGACATTCCCCGTCGAGACAGACCTGCAGCGTTTCATCCCCTGGCATTTCTTCTGTGGTCATCTGCTTTTGACTGACACTTCCATCGGACTTACTGGTACAACTCTTGGACACTTTATACAACTTTACAGCAGCTTCCCTTTATGATGCTGGGTTTCTCAAAGACTGACTGCACCCAGCTGCCTTAGGACTCTATAGGCAACATCCCCTCGCCTGCAGGCCCTGTCCCCAGAGGTAGGAAAGCTCCCCTCCTTACTAGGTCCTGCCCCCAGAGGCAGGAAACGCCCTTTGAGGCAGGAAATGCCCCCAGAGGCAAGAGATACCCACAGAGGCAGGAAATGCCCTTTGAGGCAGTAGATCCACCCAGAGCAAGAAATCCCCTTTCGCCTGCTAGGCACTGCCCTTTGAGACAGGAAACGCCCCCCTCAGTCCTCCCCTTGGCATCACACTGGTTCTTGCTGCTCTCTTATTTGTTCCTCCATGTCTTGTGCCAGTTCTTTTGAAAATTCCTGTACGATATAGGTTTCTGTTCACCCAACACTCCTGATACTATGGCCGTTAGTTAAAAAGAAAGGGGGAATTGTTGGTATGCTTCTAATTCTGCTTCTAAAACCCCTTCTGTTTCATTGGTTTAATCCCCCCTGCTTAACACTGTATTTTATTTACATAACTACTGTTAACTAAGCACCACCCTGCCTGCAGGGCATTGGTTTAATCCCTGCTGGTCTTTTTGCTCCGCCCCCTCTCCTTGTCACACCCTGATTTTCACCAATCTCTTTTCGCTCCACCCTCTCTACGTCACATCCTGTTCCCACCCTACTTGGCGAATATATATATATATATGGACAGGATTGTGATTAGAATTAGTTTAGATGGCTTAGATTGTGCTGCATTCTACATGAATAAAGAGATACTGCTGCCCATTTCAGCCATGAGTCCCTGGTCGTCTGTCTCCTGGCCGCAAAGCTAGCCTGGCACAGATAGGAAGGGAAGAAGTCAAGCTCTCACTATTTGCACATGATATGATAGTATACATAGAAAAACCTAAAGAATCCAGCAGAAAACTACTGGAAGTTATTAGGCAATAAAGCAAGGTGTCAGGCTACAAAATCAATATACATAAATCAGTGGCATTTCTTTATGCAAACACTAAATCTGAAGAAGAAGATATCCAGAAATCACTCCCATTCACTGTTGCAGCAAAATCAATAAAATACCTAGGAATAAACCTAACCAAAGAAGTAAAAGATGTGTATACTGAAAACTATGAGTCACTATTCAAGGAAATAGAAAAATGATACCAGGAAATGGAAAGATATCCCATGCTTATGGATTTGAAGAATTAATATCATCAAAATGAGTATTCTCCCCAGTTCCATATACAAATTTAATGGAATACCCATCAAAGTTCCACCAAGCTTCTTTAAGAGAAAAGAACAAAAATTACAATCATTTATCTGGAACCAAAAAATACCTAGAATTGCCAAAATAAATTGAGGAAAAGAAACAGAAATGGAGGCATCACACTCTCAGATCTCAAACTATATAATAAGGCCATCATCATCAAAACAGCCTGGTACTGGAACAAAAATAGGCACACAAACAAGTGGAACAGAATTGAAAGCCCAGAACTAAATCCCAACACCTATGGGCATCTAATCTTTGGTAAGGGGGCCCAAACTATTAAATGGAGAAAGGAAGCTCTCTTCAATAAGTGTTGTTGGGATAACTGGGTTGAAATATGCAAAAGAATGAAACTGAGTCACTTTATCTCACCAGAAACAAAAATCAACTCCAGATGGACCAATGACCTGGATGTTAGACCAGAAACTATCAAATACTTAGAGAAAAACATTGGTGGAACACTTTTCCACCTAAACCTCAAGGACATCTTTGATGATTCTCTCCCTCTCTCTGTCTTCCCCTCCTCTCTCCATTTCTCTCTGTCCTATCAACAATAATGGCATCAATAACAATAAGAACAATAAGAACAACAACAATAAAAAAATAAGGGCAAAAAAAAGGGAATAAATATTTAAAAAAATAAACAATATATGAAGAAAGTAATACATAGTATAAATCAAGACACTAGTCCGGTCACCGCTTAAGACGAAACACCTAAATTTGTTCCCAAATTATTTCTCTATATGTACAGATGTTTTGAACCTAAGTATTTTCTCTTTGGGGCTCAAAACTCATGAGACCAAAATACTTCTGGCAGATTTTCTATGATACTTCATCTCATTTCATGCTTCTCACAGCCTCTAACACCAGGGGAAGTAAGTATCTTACAATCACAAAGTCACAAAAGCACTTCTTGTGCTCCAGCAACAGAGCTTCATTTTCATCACCAATTATTTCAAGACCAGAAACAATGTCAAGTTATCAAGTACAGCTCAGTCTTACCGTGCTGAAATATGTATCACAATTTGCAAGGACAAGAGATAAGTCTTCACCATAAAAACTGCTGATAAAATTTCTGGCCCAATTGTTATATCAAATGACCAGTCATTTAGTAGAGCTGAAGTAGATAGTTAGAATATTTTATATGAAAATGAGAGCCAGACATAATAATATTTCATTTATATTCCATTCACTCATGTCATAAATATTTGATATCATCTTTGTACTGTAGTATGTTAGGGCTTCTCAGCATTCCTGTATCAGGAGCCCTTGATTCTCTGTTACATGTTACAGGGAATTTCTGCAAGCCTCCCTGGGCCCCACTTATTCAATGTCAGAAGCACCATACCTCTACATTTGTTACAATTTGAGAAGTCTTCATATATTTGCTAGTGTCTCCTGGGAGAGACAACCACTTTCAGTGGTGAGTTACAGTGCAAGCGATAATCAGACCAAGCTCTTTCTTCATAAAACACGTATTTGGGAGACACACACACACACACACACACACACACACACACACACACACACACATATATCATTAGACAGTTATATGTATTAAGAAAATAAAGCAGTGGATCTTGTCAGGTCTAATATATGGAGGTCAGAAGCTTATTAGTTTATCCTTAATTACAGGAGAAGCTCTGGTGAGATTTCATCAGGTAAGAGAAATAATGTCATCTAATACACATCAAAAGAATTTGTTTCCATGTGTGTGACCTAGGTTGAGCCCAGCCCCCGGAAGTTTCAATGATTTCTCCCCACCTCTGTGTCTCTATCTCTAGGAAAAAAAAATGGATCCATTTGATAAAAATTACACTATAAAGGTCATGACAGAAAAGAGAGGTAGGGTCAGGAAAGCTATTGCAACAGACCAGGTAGAAAATGAGGACTTCAAAGAAAACAGATCCCAAAAACCTAATTATGGTTGGGTTCAACAAATGATACTCAATGCTTAAACAAGTAGGAGAAAGTCTAAGGTTGTTGGATAAAGAGAGGACTACAAAAACTGGATAAAGGCAAAAGACTGGCTCACTTAATAATGGCCCATTTGGTCAATATCACACCACCTCATCATCCAGGCCTCTAGTCAAGGAATCCTTGGATTCCCATCCATACGATAGGCCTAGACCTCTAATGGATCGCTCTCTGCACCATCACTGGTCATTCCCATCAGGAACATAAGCCCTCTTGTGGGAGTTCCCAGGACCCTGCTCTCACCATAAAGCAGTGATGCTAGGGACTGCCCTGCCACTCGAGGAAGATTGGTCCTGAAATGAGTGCAGCCTGCAATGTTCCCAGCTACGACCATGAGCTGTGAGCTCAGACCAATAAGGACCAAGAGGTTACACAGGCTCTGATGCTAAATATAATTATATATGGGCCCCGGGTCAGGTGGATGGAGGTAAATAGTTAATTTTATTCACAGAATTTTTTCAGGAATGGGAGCTACTCTCTGCCCTAATCCAACTATCTAGCCCCTTTCTTTACTCTGACACCATTTTCTCAGACAATATATTTATCCCACTTCATATTAGCTATCAAGCTCAAATAAAAAATACCATAGAAACATGCCTACAATGCTTACAATGGACTTCCTAGCTTCTTTCCACCAAGACCCCTAATCTCATCTGCTCTGTTCCCACTTTGTGGTTCCTGTTCATTAGCCATTTTGTCCTGCTTTATATCCTGCCACCTTTCAGCCACCAAGTTCCAGATGCTATCAGGATCCTCTCCTGACTTCACTGGGGAGATGATCTCACCAATGTGTTCTGGAACCTCACCTCTCCAGAGCTCTACCCCACTAGGGAAAGACAGATACCAGGCTGGAGGTATGGATCAACCTGCCAATGCCCATATCCGGTGGAGAAGCAATTACAGAAACAGAACTCCTACCTTCTGTACCCCAAAAACTATTTTGACCCATACTCCCAGTGAGGGAGAAGTTATAGGAAAGAGGATAAGAGGGCTCTGTATGCCAGCTCCACCAGGAGAAAGGAGGAAAAAGGGAGGGACATTTGGATGTAGTTATAGGGCTCTGTGTAGCTTAGTGGGGAAGAGAGGATGGGACCTGGAAGAAAAAGAGGACAGTTATATTCAAATGTAGACAGTTGCTGAAATGACAGTTAACCCATATCTGCTACCTTAGGAGAACTGCTGTGGCTTGCAATGGAGGGACTGGGGATTCAGAACTCTTGATGGTGGGAATGGTATGGAACCCTGTTGACATATAATTTTGTAAATCAATATTAAATCACCAACAAAATTAAAGAAAAAAATGAGGGATTTTTTAAAGTGATCTGAGTGGGAATGATGAGAAGTCATAGTCACATTAAAAGATGTTCATATGCCATGGTCAGATTAGAAAGAAGCTTCAAAGGAACAGCTGATGTAACTCGTCTGAGGTATATTTAGAGGGGCGGGAGGTAAATTTGCCAAAGTATTTCCACTAAGCTGTTAGTAATAAATAGTTTCCCTATTAGCTAAGTGGCAATAATGGCGGTTGGGAAAGAGGAGAAAGAAACTGAAACAAGCAATTCTGTTTTGAACATATTCAATTGAGACACCTGGCCATGCTCCATGCTGAGATGTGAAACAGAAGTTGGATATATGAAGCTTTAGTTTAACAGAGAGGGTAAAGCAGACAGGGAAATTCCTCAGCTGGCACTACACAGAACTCAGATGCCTGAGGCTCCCAGTTTGATCACTGGTGCTTCGTGAACTCGAGTAGCAGTCTGGCTTCTTTCTCTTACTTGTGAAACCCTCTTTCTATCACACAGGAAATAACTAACTGTGCTACTCTGGAAAATGCAAGAAGGCAGTGTCCTGGAAAGTAAGTGAGGTAGGCATTTTAAAGACAGAGTGAGCTATCTAGGTCAAATACTACTTCTAAGTTGAGCAATACACAAGCCAAGGTTGACAATTAAATTTGCCAAGATTCAGGCAGCCTGGAAAGAGTGACATCTGGCTACAGCAGTTGAACAGAGAGTGGGAGAGAAAGGAGAGGAAAGACTGAGAACAGAGTAATTTTTCAGGGACTCTAATGAAAAAGGACTGAAAAGTAAGGAGTGGGAATAAGGAGGTAAGGGAAAGAAGTTGGTGGAAATGATTCGCTAGAGAAAGAAAGGCTGATGACTGATGAAAGAGATGAGATAAAGAAGAAGAAAAATGCTTCGTGAAAAAGAAGCCATTTGGTTTAGGGTAAAAATGGGAAGTTGGTCTTATGTTGGGCTATGGACAGTTAATACTTGGTACAGGAAAAGAAATTAGAATATTTGCTAAGAGATATAGTAAATTTGGTGAATTTGGCAGCTGTGCAAAGATACATTTGCCTTTCTTTTCAATAATAAACTTTGCTACCATTATGTGGAATTGGGTGTAGAGAGGGGAGTATTGTAAGCTTGAGGAGATAGAAGAATAATGTAAAACCTTGTAAAAGAGTTGGACAGGGGGTGGACTAAGAGAAAGTAGTAGAACTTTTGTCAGTACTAGCATTTGATGTCACAAATTCAAAATTAGTCTGGTCATTAAGACTGTATTTTTTAAAACTATTATTTTCTTTCTTTTTAAAAACTGTATTTGTTGGATAGAAACAGTCAGAAATTGACAGAATAGGGGAGATAGAGAGGGAGAGAGACAGAAAGACAGGTGGGGACAGGGGCTTGAACCTGGATCCTTGCACATTTTAATGTGTGCTCTACCAGGTGCACCATCCACCCGGTCTCAAGACTGTATATTTTTCTACTTTACTTACTTCCATTACTCAGGTAGATGAACTGAATTTAAGAAGGTTTAGGATTTTTCTAGGTGGCTATCTGAGAGGCAAAGAGAGTGATTTTTTAAGGTGGAGAAAACATAAGAATTCTAAGATGCGATTGGGGTTCAAAAGTGAACACTTAGAGGAGGGTCTATCTAATACAGAGACTTAATTTAACTTTTCTCATAGGTACACATTTATTAGTTCTATATTTATAGGAGATCATTATTTCAACAGAAGTTTTCCTTCATATAAATAAAATGAGAATATAATTTCTAATTTTTTTTGCCTCCAGGGTAATTGTTAGGGCTTGGTGCTTAAACTCTAAATCCACTGCTCCTGGAGGCCATTTCCCCCATTTTGTTGTCCTTGTTGTTACTGTTGCCATTGCTGTTGTGGTTGTAGGACAGAGAGAAATCAAGAGGGGGGGGGGCAGAGAGCGGGAGAGAAAGACAGACACCTGCAGATCTGTTTCACTGTTTGTGAGGCAATGTCTCCCACCCCCCGCCACTCCCAGAGGTGGGGAGCCAGGGGCACTTAACCCACTATGCTACCACCTGGTCCCCTATAATTGCTAATGTTATTTAGAGTAAGATAAGGTCTGCCAAGAAGTAAAGGTATTTCTAAAATTCATTCACAAAGAATATAATAAAGTAGAGCCTCTCCCAGAATGAGTTCCTCTAATAAAAAGAGAATATCTTACAGGTTCATTATTTCAAAACATTGTATCACATACATGTCATCAGATTATTGGTTGATAAATGAAGGCTTGCTTATTGCTCATAATTACTATGTGGCAGACATGAACATTACATGAGCTTCTTGTTTTTAAGGGACAGAGCATCAGTGGAAAAACAGAAACTTTAGTAGATAGTCTTATTGTTCAAGAGAGGCACATGCTCTATGATCACATATAAAAAGAGCTATAGGATCCCAGATGTGTGGCCTAGCTTAGCAAGACATGGTGACAAGGCAGAATGTGGAGGAAGGAAGATTTAATTTTCATGAAGGAAGTCTCCCTAAAAGGAAATGTCAGTCTTAGTCACTCAAGTATTATGTGTCCCAGAAAGAGATAACTACAACTGTGGTGAGAGATAACTCAAAGGTACCTACCTTACAGCTAAATCTCTCTGTGATGGAGTCAGTTCTTCATCCTTTCGAAACATGCCTAAAACAAACAAACAAAAAAAAAAATAGTACTTGATCAATTTTCTTTCAAGAAAAAAATGCTCCTTTATTCCAGCTTTTGTCATTTGAAACTCACTGTAATCCCAATTTTAGTAATATCACTTGGTATAACTGTTTTTTTCTGTTCCCCTGCAACACAGGTTCAGTCATGTAGAAAGACATAATATAATCCAACATGTCTAGGCCTGTCTAAGGGAAGTAACAGACATCAGGGAACTCAATGAACTCTAAAGGAAATTATTACAAGTTCCAAATACTAGTATGTCAATATCAAATTCTACACTTTTTCAAAACAGGGCATCAAACATTTATTATTGCATGATTTATGTGCCTAACAAGGGATGGTTTCTTCTACATAATTCTAAAGAGTGACAAATAAAATCAAAACTTCATCTAGTTCTGTACTCTTTCTCCCCAAATCAGAGGATATTACTTATGACTAGATATCGACTTGCTAGTAATAGATCACACACTAATTTAAAGACCAATGAAGGATTGAATTAAGAAACAGAGACACTTAAAAATGTTAGTCCTCCTAGCAAGTTATACATGATAGATGACATCCACAGTGGGGTTTCCAAGACTACCACAAATTATGATTCTAGCAGAGTACTATTTTCGTCTATGAAGGAGGACTCCAAATCTAATGACTCAGAGTTCTGTTAGCATTTTCTATGGCAAGGTTTTCATTCACTGAGTATATAAAATAGGGGAAAAATGAATACATATCTATTTTAATGAAAGTGTAACACAGAAATGAAGCAGATATTAGTAAAACCTTATTTAGACCAACTGTCTATTTTCTTTATATTTTTAAATTGCTACCAGTATACGTCATATGACTGAATCACACTGTTTTACTTTGTTTCTGTCAGTAAGGTACAGGGGAAATTAAAAGAAAGCACTAAAAGAAAACAAGTACACATTAATCACCACAGGCAGGGTATTTGAAATTTCCCCTCTAGCTTCACTCCATACTCTTCCTTCATCTAAAAGAGCACATAGCGATGAAAATGAATATAAAATATTATTTATGACCAATTCTTTTAAGAATGTAAAAATAATTTCAAAAGTCTTACCATCATGAATTTCATAAGCCAAACTAGTGATCTTCTGGGTAATTATCATCATTGGGCTGTGATAAATAACAAATATTTTAAAAGAGGAAATCTGAATTAATATTACAAAAGTCTGGCAATATTTTTAGTCCACCTGCATGTTAGCTATCTGGCTCAAGCAAAAATTACTAAAGTCATGGGCCCCTTGGAACATATCTGAAATAGACTTCCTGGCTTCTTCCCACCCGAAGACCCTTAATGTTCTCTGCTCTATTCCTACATTTGGGTTCCTGTTTATTAAACAATTTATCCTGCTTTACCTGTAATTTACCGCCTTTCAGCAACCAACTTGCAGGTGATACTATGATTGTACCCTTACTTCCCTGGGCAAGTGACCTTTCCAATGTATCCTGAAGTCTTACCTTCTCAAAGCCCTATCTCCTAGGGAAAGATATAAACAGAACAAAAGTAGCAGATACAAGTGTTCCACCTCTTTCCAAATGTTGTTCCCTCCATGTGGACTACTCTTCTTCTTCTTCAAGTCTTAGTTTAAGTCATACAGTACTCAGAGGGCTGCTGCGAGCTCAATCTCAAGTAGCCACCTCTGCCCAAATGCACAAGGAACCCTTTCTTTTAAAAAAGATAATCAGGTGATCTGGGAGGTGGTATAGTGAGTAAAGCATTGGACTCTCAAGCATGAGGTCCTGAGTTCAGTCTCCAGCAGCACATGTAAAACAGTGATGCCTGGTTTTTTCCTTCTCTCCTTCTACCTTTCTCATTAATCACCTCCAGAACAGGACACAATATTGCCTTTTAAAGCTGCAGAGTAATATATATATATATATATATATATATATATATATATATATATATATATATATATGTCATAGAGAATATATATACATATATATACATACATACATATATATCATAGTTTATCCCTTAAAAAGCTATTTTATTTATTTATTGGGTAGAGACAGACAGAAAGAAATTGACAGGGATGAGGAGATAGAGAGACACCTGCAGCACTGCTTCACTGCTTATGAAGCTTCCTCCCTGCAGGCAAGGACCAGAGTGCTATTGCTGGATCTCAAGGGATTTTCTCTTTTATTTGTTTGAGGACTCTCTATGTAGACAAGAAACTCTTATCACCTTACTTTTTGTTGTTGTTTGTTTGTTTCCCTCAAAATATTTTCACAAGTTAATATATCAGATGAATCTTCTATATGTTCAAAATCTATCACTACCACTTCTCCATTATCATCTGTTCTTAAAAGCATTTACCATGCTACTTTGTTATTATTTGTTTACTTTTCTGAAAGAACTTGGACACAAACATGAGCTAATTTAACAGTGCAAATACTGTCTTACTTGTCTCTATATCTCTAAGACCTGGTATGTACACAGGCTCAAACCGCTGAATGATTTGCAAAGCATCTGACCACCTTTGTGTATCTTTTACAGGAAATCATTTGCCCCCAAATATTCCCTGTGGTTTGAAATGAGCAGTAGCAAGTTCTTCTGCCTATAGTTTAACCTGTCACCAGAATGATGGATGTGAGAACAGAACAACAGAAGACACAATTATGATGAAGTGACTATGAAAGAGCTTGTTCTATAAGAAAGTACGACAGTAATAATTCAGTAAGGCATGACTAGGTTATAAAGCATTCTTTAAAGTAAACCAGAGGGACAAATGAAAGGCAGGTTCATGATGGGAAAACTAAACAAAGAATGAGAAGGGTAGGCATGCCCCATCCCATTACAGGAAAACCTATTAACGGAAACGCAAACACTGTCACTCTACACAAATAGATGAAGTTTCTTCATAGCTCATATTGTCCATGAATATCCATTATAGTAACAGAGTGACACATGCATTTATTTTACTTGAACCTCTACAAGTTCCAACAAAGTAGATTATGAATAGAGCTACCTGTACCTTCTACTTAAGAATATCACTGTATTTAATGGAAAACAGACACTTTTTTTCAGTAGCACTCTGCTAGGAAAGTGGAAAAAATATAGAATCTAGCTGTTCAATACAATTTATTTCAATAAAATAATTTACAGTCATGTTAGAAAAATCCATCTGATATAAATAACCAAAAGATTTTATAAATCTTGAATTTTTTTTAAAGTGCCAGCATTCCTGTTACTCAACATTTCCTCAATAAAATGGTACTAAAGTTGGGGGGGAGGATGCAAAGCCCAAACACATTTACATGCACCTTTTTTCTCTACAGAGAATGAGAATAGTAGATTTTTAGTTTGATTACACAGTAAACCTCAAACACTGGTAAAGAATGAATGCTAAAAAAAAAAAAATTCTTGGGGCTGGGGTAGATAGCACAATGGTTATGCAAACTGACTCTTATGCCGGAGGCTCTGTCAGGTCCCAGGTTCAATCCCCCGCACCACCATAAGCCAGAGCTGAGCAGTGCTCTGGTAAAAATAAATAAATTAAAAAAAAAATCTTGATTGGTTCATTACCTCGAGGAGAGGGAGGCTGGGTGGTGACACACCTGAATGCGTGTACATATTACATTCTCTCTAGGAGAACTGATGAACTCTACTGGCATCTGTACATTAATGCTACAAAGCAACATCAATCATCTATAGGTGAAAGGCCAGTTTGGAACCAGAGTACAAGTTACCTGGCAGCAAAGGCAAGCTACTAATTCCCCACTCTCAGCCTTTGTAAGTATACAAACAACAAGACTCACTAAAACCAAATAAACTCCACTTATCTAATGCCACATGAATATCAGTGAGAGGTAATAGAAAAGGTCATCAGTTTCTGTGCCATCTATTTAATCATTCATACACTTTATTCCCTCATTCAGAAAATAATTCCTTGATGAACACCTACAGGAACCACTGTAAACTGGACAGAGTTCTTGCAGTCATTATACTACTTTACTTGTTTGTAAATGAATTAACAGGCAAATATATTGTATATCAGATGTTGCTCAGTGTTGAACAGCAAAAGAATACAGCAAGCATGGCAAAAGGAGTGCTGGTACCTAAGTGAGAGATAACACTCCAACAAATAAATATATAGTATGCCAGATGGTACTCAGTGCTCAGCAGAAGCTTTAGGCAGGGGAGGGATAGCGAGAGTTCCAGGATATGGGTGAGAACTGGCCTCACCCAACAGTTAGCATTTAAACAGTAAAAAATTGTTAAATGCCAAATAAGTAATTTGAAGAAAAGTGTAAGACAGATGAGAAATAACTGAGGTGAAAACAACTCAAGTAGGAGTTATTTAATTTGGGTCTTCATCATTATGGAGGATTGACTATAAAGATGTGGTTAGAAAGGGTGAACTGGAGGCAGAGCCAAGATGGCGACTTGGAAACAACACCTGGCGTGAGCTCTAAAAAAAAAGTGGCCTACAACCTGGGATTCTCTGGAGATGGTAGGATAATTGCGCATCTGGGAAAGGGTGACTAGGGGGTGGTCACAGTGACACCAAAAAAAAGTCTTATAACCCACTTTTGGGCAGCAAACAGAACCCAAATGGACAAAGAAAGGAAAATCTTTGGCTTCACTATTTCTGAACTCACCATTCTTCCCCACCCCAGAAGGGCTGGCCAGCTGCTCTTATCAGGCTCCCTGCCAAGTTATTTTCTTTTTTTTTTTTTTCCTCCTCCAGGGTTATTGCTGGGCTCGGTGCCTGCACCATGAATCCACCGCTCCTGGAGGCCATTTTTTCCCCCTTTTGTTGCCCTTGTTGTAGCTTCGCTGTGGCTATTATTATTGCCCTTGTTGACGCAATTCGTTGTTGGATAGGACAGAGAGAAATGGAGAGAGGAGGGGAAGACAGAGAGGGGGAGAGAAAGATAGACACCTGCAGACCTGCTTCACCGCCCGTGAAGCGACTCCCCTGCAGGTGGGGAGCCGGGGGCTCGAACCAGGATCCTTACGCCGGTCCCTGCACTTTGCGCCACTTGCGCTTAACCCTCTGCGCCACCGCCCGGCCCCCAAAACCAAGTTATTTTCTTTACGAAGATTCCTAGCACAGCAGAGGTGTCATCCCAAACCTTCTTCTTTTCTTTTTCCTTCTCTCTCTCTCTTTTTTTTTTTTAGGTGGCTGGAGCTCTATTTGACAAAATACCTGACCAATCAGAGCCTCAGCCCTGCCTGGGAAAGACTACCTGGAGGTTTTTTTTGTTTGCTTTTTTTTTTTTTTTTTGATACTTATTATAACTGATTGTCTGTGCTCAGACGGTGTGCAGCCAATCTGGAGTGGTCCAAGCTGCAGAGTGACTATTAGGGGTTTTTTTACTCTAGTTTATTTTATTACTACTAATGTTATATACGCCTGTCCCTTTTCCCTCCTCTTCAGGTTGACCCAAATTAACTGCTGTTGACTTTTACGTTGATAGGTGACTGGATGTCCTATCCATTGTGAGAGGAACTTGTTTCTCCCACTTCCCTCCTTTTTCTCTCCTCTTAGCTAATTAAAACAAAACAAACAAACAAAAAAAACTCTTTCCTTTCACTGCTCTCTTTTGTCCACCCCCCCTTATTCCTCTTTTGCCTTCTGAATTCACTGACACTTGTTTGTGAATTATTTTTCTGAAGAAATCTGACTCGGAGTCATGTGCATGTGCATGTGTGTGTGTCTTTTCTACTTTACTTTCTCCTCTGGCTATCCCTAGAACTTATAGTGCACAGTAGATTTTGCATAATTGTATACTCTTGCTTTCCTTTTTTCCCTTTCTCTTTCTTCTTCTTTTGGTTCTGTTTGCTATTTTTTCTTGGACTGGAGGTGTTGTTTGGCTAACTGGAACAATCCTTGCTTCAGTTGCTATTGTAATTTCTGAGGTTTGTGACTGTGTTTATAAAAAACATTTAGTATAGCATGGCTAGTACTCAAAACACAACAACTGAAGAACAACAGAACAGAATACAAACCACATCAATAAAAAAAAAAGGTTAAATCAAGAGCAAATAACACTGCTACCACAGTGAATCAGGACAGGAGCACAGAAGAAACTCCAAATCAGTCAGCAGTAACCATAGGTAAGAAAAGTATGCAAGCAACAGTAAACCTAATAATCACGAAATGAAGACAACTATGGAGAAAAGGGCTACCAGAATTAGAGAAGCAAGAGATGAGACCCTCAAGGAAAATACTAGCTACCTCGAGGTAATTAGAGAACTGAAAGTTGAAATAGTGGAGCTAAAAGGCCAATTAGTAGAACACTGAAAACAACAACATAGACATATGGGATGATCTCAAAAAAAGTAAAATTCATATAATTGGCCTACCAGAGGAAGAAAGAGAGGAAGAGGGAGTAAACATTCTAGAGGAAATAATGGAAGGAAACTTCCCAGACCTAAACAACAGAAAGGACATTAAGATTCAAGAGTCCCAGAGAGTCCCAAACAGAATCAACCAGGAACTGAAGACACCAAGACACATCATTGTTACAATGAAAAAAAGCAAGGAAAAAGAAAGGATCCTAAGGCTCCAAGAGAAAAACAAAAAGTCACATACAGGAGAAAACTATCAGCAGACGTCTTCACTCAAACTCTAAAAGCTAGAAGAGAATGGGCAAGATATCTATCAAGCCCCGAATGAAAAAGGGATTCAACTACGGATAATATATCCTACTAGACTTTCATTCAAACCAGATGGAGGGATCAAAATCTTCTCAGACAGGCAGCAGTTAAAGGAGGTAACCATCACCAAGCCTGTCCTGAAAGAGGTACTAAAAGACCTCTTATAAACAAGAACATCATCAAAAAAAATTCCATATATCAGAGCAAATAAAAATTGTTGAATAATAGCACTGCAACACCTTAAATCCATAATATAAATAAATGTCAATGGCTTAAACTCACCCATTAAAAGGCACAGAGTGGGAGGATGGATCAGAAAACACAACCTAACCATATGATATTTGCAAGAATTCCACCTGACCCAACAAGACAAACGCAGACTTAAAGTGAAAGGATGGAAAACTATCATACAAGCTAGTGGACCACAAAAAAAGGTAACAACAGCCATTCTCAGAGCTGACATAATAGACTTTAAAGTAAATAAAGTAACAAAAGATAGGCAAGGCCATTACATAATGATTGGAGGATCAATCAACCAAGAAGATTTAACAATTATTAACATCTTATGCACCCAATGAGGGACCATCTAAATACATTAAACACCTACAGAAAGAACTACAAAAATACACCAATAGTAATACAATAATAGTGGGAGACTTCAACACCCAACTCTTACACTTAGATCAAGGAAGCAGAGAATCAACAAAGAAACAAGAGAATTAAATGAAGAAATGGAGAGACTTGACCTCCTGGACATTTTCAGAGTTCTTCACGCCCAAAAACTGGAATACACATTCTTTTCAAATCCACACAGCACGTCCCCAAGGATAGACCACATGTTAGGCCACAAAGACAGTATCAATAAATTCAAGAACACTGAAATCATCCCAAGTATCTTCTCAGACCACAGTAGAATAAAGCTATTATTCAACAACAAACAGAAAATTACCAAAAGTCACAAAATTTGGAAACTCAACAACATGCTGCTTAATAACCACTGGGTCAGAGAGGTACTCAAGCAATAAATTCAAATGTTTCCAGAAACAAATGAAAATGAAGACACAAGCTATCAAAATATTTGGGACATAGCTAAAGCAGTACTGAGAGGGAAACTCATAGCCATACAATCACACATTAGAGAACAAGAAAAAGCTCAAATAAATGACCTTACTGCATTCCTTAAGGACTTAGAGGAAGAGGAACAAACAAACCCTAAAGCAACCAGAAGTATGAAAATCACTAAAAAAATAAGAGAACTTAAATAAAATATTTTAAAAAAAATCTTAAGTAGGTTTTCAATATTTGTGGTCCAGGAGGTGGCGTAGTGGATAAAGCATCGGACTCTCAAGCATGAAGTCCTGAGTTCAATCCCCAGCAGCATATGTACCAGAGTGATGTCTGGTTCTTTCTTTCTCTCCTATCTTTTTCATTAATAAATAAATAAAATATTTTAAAAAATAATGAGAACCATCAAAAAATCAATGAAGCCAGAAGTTGGTTCTCTGAAAAATTAAACATGATTGACAAACCCCTAGCCAGACTCACTAACAAAAAGGGGGAGAAGATTCAAATAAGTAGAATTGTAAATGATAAAGGAGATATCACAACTGCCACCACAGAAATCCAGAAAATCATGTGAAACTTCTATGAAGAACTGTATGCCACTAAGCTAGAGAATCTGGAAGAAATGGAAGAATTCCTAGAAACATAGGCCCTTCCAAAACTGAACCAAGAAGAACTACAAAACCTAAATGCACCAATCACAGACAAAGAAATCAAAACAATTATTAAGAATCTTCCCAAACAACAAAAGTCCTGGACGAGATGGCTTTACAAACAAATTCTACAAAACCTTCAGGAAACAGTTAATACCCATACTTCTAAAGCCCTTTCAGAAGGTCGAAGAAACAGAAACACTCCCTTCCACCTTCTATGAAGTCAACATCACCCTGATACCAAAAGCAGACAGGGACACAACAAAAAAGCAAAACTACAGACCAATGTCACTGAGGAACATAGATGCCAAAATACTGAACAAGATCCTAGCCAACCGGACACAGCAGTATTATCAAAAAGGTTGTTCATCTCAACCAAGTGGGATTTATCCCAGGAATGCAAGGCTGGTTCAACATATGAAAGTCAATCAATGTCATTCGCCACATCAATAAAAGCAAAACCAAAAACCACATGAATATCTCAATAGATGCAGAGAAAGCCTTTGACAAAATCCAACACCCATTCATGCTCAAAACACTGAAAAATGGGAATAGATGGGAAACTCCTCAAGATAGTGCAGTCCACATATAGCAAACCTACTGCAAACATCATACTCAATGGACAGAAGCTGAAAGCATTCCCCCTCAGATTAGGGACTAGACAGGGTTGTCCACTATCACCATTACTCTTCAACATAGTATTGGAAGTTCTTGCCATAGCAACCAGCAAGAGAAAGAAATCAAAGGAATACAGATAGGAAGGGGAGAAGTCAAGCTCTCACTATCTGCAGATGATATAATAGTATACATAGGAAAACCTAAAGAATCCAGCAGAAAATTACTGGAAGTCATTAGGCAATAAAGCAAGGTGTCAGGCTACAAAATCAATATACATAAATCAGTGGCATTTCTTTATGCAAACACTAAATCTGAAGAAGAAGACATCCAGAAATCACTCCCATTCACTGTTGCAGCAAAATCAATAAAATACCCAGGAATAAACCTAACCAAAGAAGTAAAAGATGTGTATACTGAAAACTATGAGTCACTATTCAAGGAAATAGAAAAATGATACCAGGAAATGGAAAGATATCCCATGCTTATGGATTTGAAGAATTAATATCATCAAAATGAGTATTCTCCCCAGTTCCATATACAAATTTAATGCAATACCCATCAAAGTTCCACCAAGCTTCTTTAAGAGAAAAGAACAAAAATTACAATCATTTATCTGGAACCAGAAAACACCTAGAATCACCAAAATAAATTGAGGAAAAGAAACAGAAATGGAGGCATCACACTCCCAGATCTCAAACTACATTATAAGGCCATCATCATCAAAACAGCCTGGTACTGGAACAAAAATAGGCACACAAACAAGTGGAACAGAATTGAAAGCCCAGAACTAATCCCCCACACCTATGGACATCTAATGTTTGATAAGGGGGCCCAAACTATTAAATGGAGGGAGGAGGCTCTCTTCAAAAAATGTACTGGGAAAATTGGTTTGATCCAAGCAAAAGAATGAAACTGAGTCACTTTAGCTCACCAGAAACAAAAGTCAACTCCAAATGGACCAGGGACCTGGATGTTAGACCAGAAACTATCAAATCCTTAGAGGAAAACATTGGTGGAATACTTCCCCACCTAAACTTCAAGGACATCTTTGATGATACAAACCCAATTGCAAGGAAGACTAAAACAAAAACAAATCAATAGGACTACATCAAATTGAAAAGCTTCTGCACTGTCAAAGAAATCATCACACAAAGAGACCTCTCAAAGAATGGGAGAAGATCTTCGCATGCCATACATCAGACAAGAGACTAATCACCAAAATATACAAAGAGCTCAGCAAACTTAGCAACAAAAAAGCAAATGATCCCATCCAAAAATGGGCAGAGGATATGGAGAGAACATTCACTACAGAAGAGATCTAAAAGGCTAAAAAACATATGAAAAATTACTCCAGGTCACTGATTGTCAGAGAAATGCAAATAAAGACAACAGTGAGATACCACCTCACCCCTGTGAGAATGACATACATCAAAAAGGACAGCAGCAACAAATGCTGCAGAGGCTGTGGGGACAAAGGAACCCTTCTGCACTGCTGATGGGAATGTAAATTGGTCCAGCCTCTGTGAAGAGTAGACTGGAGAACTCTCACAAGGCTAGACATGGACCTTCCATATACCCAGTATGAGTATGGGATGATCCCACTCATAAATAGATGTTGAGAAAGAAGAACAGAAAGGTAAACTCAAAGCAGCTTTTGACTGAATTTGAGTAGGGCACCAAAGTAAAAAAAATCTCTGGCTTGAGGCTGAAGGTAGAAGTACGGCTTCACGGGGGGATGGGTGGGGGGGCACAGTCTTTTGGTGGTGTGATGGTGTTTATGTACACTCCTATTAATTTGTAGTCCTATAAATCACTATTTAATTAATATGAAAGGGGAAAATTGATTGAATGCCTCAAACTTTTTAATGTACAGACGATAGGCTGAATCTTTGATATGCTGACTCTCTTAAAAGCTTAGACCAGGGTGGGGGAGACACCATATAATGGTTATGCAAATAGATTCTCATGCCTGAGGTTCCTAAATGCCAGGTTCAATCCCCTGCACCACTATAAACCAGAGCTGAGCAGTGCTCTGGTTTTTCTTTCTGTGTGTGTTTCCCTCTGCATCTCTCCAAAAAAGGAAGGAAGGAAGGAAAGAAGGAAGAAAGGGAGGGAGAAAGGAAAGAAGGAAGAAAGGAAGGGAGAAATGAAGAAGCTTAGACTAGGGAGAACAGAAGCAACCAGTGGTATAGCTGTATACAAATAATGTCAAAGGACATAAATTATGGTGATGTCATGTATGATACAGTAAATCCTAACAAGGGGATTTTTCAAAGTGAACCCAATTGCCTAATAATATGATTACAGGAATAACTATCTATTATCTTCTTAAACCATAAGACAGCAGGAACCTCCCACTTACTCTGTAAAGCCTATACTCCCCCCAGTCCTGGAACCTCTAGAGTGGGGCTCAATTTCCTGCATGCTCTCTCAATTCATACCAAATGATATTGCATCTGCCAATCCCAACCTAATCAATGCAACGAGTACCACCACAGCAAGCTTCACTTCAGACTGTCCAGAGACATCAGGCGTGAAATGTTAACCCTTCAACCTCATTACTCGGGTGATACCTTTCCTTTCATAGGATTCTCTAATTCCATTTTGGGTGGTTCACTTCCTAACAAAGTCCCAAAACATAGATATAGACCAAGTACCATGAGATAGAGCATATGTTCACATGTATCCATAAATTAGGGCAAAATATATACCTGAAAGCAAAAGTGCACAATAGTCTGTAGTGAGTCAGTATCAAGTTCATAATGAAATAGTGTCTACTTAGACTTAAGATACCCTCCTCACCTACTTCCTATTACACTTCCCTCACTCACTCCAAAGCTAAGCTTATCAAAGCAAGGACTGCAAATGCTGAATAGGGGCAAGAGACTGGCATACTTTAACGAAGACTCTTTAGTCACTATCAGGTTACCCCATCAGCTGGGGCCCCAGATGGGGAGTCCTGAGATTCCCAAATAGACATGATTGGCCTAAACCTCAAATAAATCCCTCTTCCCAATGTTACCGGTCATTTCTATCTGGAACAACACAACAGACCCCTTTGTGGGGCCCCATAGGACCTTGCCCTTAACTTGGATTAGCAACAGTAGAGAATGTTCCACGCTCTGAAGGGAGGACGGACAACATACTCTATGCTCCATCCGAGGAAGATGGGTCCTAAAATCGGGGGCAGCTTGGAATGTTCCTACTCATGACCACAGAATGTGAGCTCAGATCTACAGGGATGCAGAGGTAACATAGGCTCTTAAGCTGAATATGGGCCCCAGATCAGATCAAATCAACGGGGTTTACAGTCAACCATATTTATACACTTTTCCCATATTTGGAAGCGTCTCTTTTTCCTGATCCAGCTTTCTGTTCCTTTTCCCAGTCATGACATCATCTCCCCAGACAATAACTTGTATCCACCTGCATATCAGATTACAGGCTCAGGAAAAAAAAAAAAAAAACTAGTATAGTACAGACCCTTTGGAATAGAACTAAAATAGGCCTACTAGCTATCTCGTAGACCTCGATAAATGGAGACCCCTCCCCTAACTCTTCATCTGCACTATTCCAGCCTTTAGGTTCATGATTAGTCAACAACTTGTTTGGCTTTACATATTAAGTCTCTTTTTAGCCACCAGCTTCCAAATGCTACCACGATGCCAACCAGACTTCCCTGGACAGACAACCCTGTCAATGTGTCCTGGAGCTCAGCTTCCCCAGAACCACTAGGGAAAGAGAGAGACAGGCTGGGAGTATGGATCGACCTGTCAAGGCACATGTTCAGCGGGGAAGCAACTTCAGGAGCCAGACTTTCCATCTTCTGTACCCCATAATGACCCTGGGTCCATACTCCCAGAGGGATACAGAATAAGAAAGCTATCAGGGGAGGGGATGAGATGCAGAGCTCTGATGGTGGGAATTGTGTGGGGTTGTACCCCTCTTATCCTATGGTTTTGTCAATGTTTCCCTTCTATAAATAAATCAAGAAGAAGAAGAAAAGAAAGGGTGAACCAAGCAATGACAATAGGATGGGTAAAAGTATAAAAAGAAGGAAGAAGCTCCATATGGCTGTGGCATCAAAGGGCTGAAAACTGAATGCAGACACAGCTGAAAGACTGGGCAGGACACATAGGATGAAGGGCTCTGAAGCCCAGTGGTGAGCAGTTTTAGATGTTAGATTTCTGTTAATCAACAGACCACACTAAACTAAGTTACTTTTTTGTTTGTTTTCTTTTTTCATTGGATTCAGACAGAGAAATTGAGATGGGGGAGATGAAGAGACAGAGACACACCTGCAGCTTGAATCTGTTTCCTTGTGCACTATAGTGTGTGCATTTAGTCAGATGTGCCTCGTCCTGGCCTCCAAGTAAGCTACTTTGTAAATATAAACTTGGGAATAATACAGGTAGAGTGGGGAACAGACAAATCAACCATATAGAAATAGATCTGTGGGCTGAAGAGATAGCATAATGGTTATGCAAATAGACTGTTATACCTTAAGCACCAAAGGACTCAGGTTCAATCCAACACCACCAATAAGCTAGAGCTGAGCAGTGCTGATAAAAATAAACAAACAAGTAAAATAGATCTGTGCCTTTCCACTCTGGTAAATTGAACTACAATTGGTAGCAGTTAGATAGAATGTTTCTTCCAACCAAATGTAGCTCAGGGTATTGGGAGACACTCCCACAAGAGGAAATAGGATCAATGGAACACTATGTTTTAGTGTGCTGAATAATTTATATCCACCTAGTTACAACACAGTCACCTTTCAAAGTGAGTAGAAAATAGAGGGCAGGGAGGGGCCTTTTAAGCCGTATTTTCACAGATTACAAAGGGGTCTAAAATTACACTTCTGACTTAAACATGGCTTTCTGAAAGGAGTGAATGTGAAAATCACACTGGACGCCTTTGAACTAACTGGCAATCAGTTCTTATGCTAAAAAGACTGTCATCTTCAAAAGTACTTAGCTCTATCTCTAAGTGCTTAGCAAAATGTATAGCTCATGCTCATCAAATTTTTTTTTGCTGAGCACACTTGAGAAACCAGTGTTAAACCACTTACTGTGAATATGATACTAACTGGTTATTTAAAAAAATATATTGGTGATTTGAACAGAAAATTATTTCATACATATCTTTCTTGGTGGATGCATTAAGCTATCCCTTCAGTATCATAAAAATCAACACATTGCAGTCTGAGCTCACTACCTGCCTGCTGTCATCCCTCCCCAAAGTCTATTCTTACTTCTGTCCACAAGATCTTTATCTACAGAGGAGGCAAGCATTGGTTTTTGTTTGGCTTCATTGTTATTTGTTGACTAATCAAGTGGGACTTTTCAATGACTGATTATCCCACCATCCCCTTTTTGTACTTGATTTCTAAGATCTTTGGGCATATTTCTCTGCTCTGGACTCTGATTTGTCTTAATAACTGATGCTTTACAAACTAGTATTGTTTATATGGAAGCTACACATCTCAAGTAATTATTCTTCTAGAAAAATCCTTCAATTTATCTTATCGCCTTCAAAACTTTAACTTGAACTGCATCGTTCCTTGAACTGTATCGTTCATTGCAAGGAGTTAACACCTATACAATACTGTATTTCACTATCTGGATAAACAAGACATTTCTCTAGTCTCCTTTTCTACCCTATAGTACAGTTCTATGGTTTTTCTAAAGAACTTAAAATTTCTTTATGTACATATTTCAAAATACTTAGTTTTTATATACTAGGATTCTTTTTTCTATTATAATGTTTAACTAGTGTATTATAGTCTTCCTGGTGAAAGGTTTTTGAATCATTTTATACTTCTACATCTACTTTCTGAGGCTAACATTAAAGCTAACAAATTGAGTAGCTTTTCAACTTTTCTCCAAAATAAAAATCTTTAACTAAGAGGTTATAAGTTCCTTTGTCTAACCTTATCTTGTGCCTAACTCTACACACACATACACACACAATCAGCTTGCCATATCTAATATCAGAATTAAGACTGCTCAGTACAAAAGAATTCTGTCTCTGTGATTCCTTAACAGAATAACTTCTTTTCTTATGCTTTCTAGTTTCAGGACAATGGGACTGCTTTAACACAAAGGATGTGTTACTTTATTCAGTTCTGCCTTCTTCAGAAATCCAATATTCTGAACAGCTATTATATGTACCCTAATTAGGATCAAGTTAGGATCTTTTCTGTTCAAGTGTTACAATACAGTAAAGCCCTTTTATATGCCAGAATATCTCATTAAGGGAAGATGCTGTTCTAGATTTCTTTTCTCTCTAAGCCCACTATATATGGGCAAAAATTTTCTTCAACTTGGTTCGCCAGGATGAATTCCTTCAGCTAATTTGTCTACTTCTTCTAATTTTTAATCAGTTCAATAGTAATAGTCAATTTTTTTCCTTTTTTAAAAATTTGTTGTCTTTATTTTTACAAAATTACATGTCAACAAGGGTTTAATCCAGACCATTCCCACCACCAGAGTTCTGAATCTTCAGTCTCCCCACTGCAATCCACCACAGTTCCCCTAAGGTTGTAGACATGGGCCAGTCATCATCTCTACAACTATCTGTCCACATCAGATGCCTTCTTTCTAATTAATAAAATTTATATACCAAACTAACTTTCTCTCTTACTGAGCCTCTTTAAAATGCTTTGTTGTTCTTCTTCTAAACATATATTTAAACAAACTTTAAATTTAAAAAATTTAAATACTTAAATACATGTTATACTATCTAAAGCTGATTTTTTGAAACTTGTGTTTTGCTCTTACTATAAACTACATTATAACCTGTTGGTCATGAATCTAATCAATCACAATAAAATTAAAACACAAGCGGTTTAGTGGGTAAACTCTCTGCTCACACCCACTGCACAGCCTGTCTCGATATTCAATTACTCAAGAACATTTCAGAAACCCTGACGGAGGTAAAGCCAAGAGAAGGGAGCTTAGTTCCCTAAGTGGATGTGTAGAGCACAAGATGGCTCCTTAGTGAACCGTAACTTAACAACCACATTTCTATTAAGCCACACGAGTGGTCATCCCACTTCCGGTTATCTTGTCCATCTCCAAAACTCTCTCCCTTTACACTGTCTGAACTGGAAGACGCTTTGAAGAGGGTTAAACCGGGAACAGCTGCTAGCTATGATAACATCACCCCAGAACTCATTCTTAACCTGGGTCCCGCGGCAAAGAAGTGGCTAGCTTCATTCCTGTCTCACATCTTAGAATCTGAGTCTATGCCCAAATTTGGCGTTGTGCAAAGATAATAGCGGTTTTGAAACCAAAGAAAGACCCAACACTGGCCGCCAGCTATAGACCAATTTCTCTCCTTTCCGTGTGTTACAAACTCCTTGAGAGGCTGCTTCTGTCACGTATTTCTCATCTTACAGAGAAATTCCTATCACCCGCCCAAGCTGGTTTCCGCCCAGGAAGATCTACCTGCGAACAAGCCCTGGCCCTCTCAACTTACATTGAAAATGGATTCCAGAAGAATTTAAAGACGGGTGCTGTCTTTGTTGATCTCACAGCAGCCTATGACACGGTCTGGCACCGTGGTCTCCTAGTCAAGATCTCAAGATGCCTGCCTCCATGGGTGGCCAACACTATATCGTTTCTTCTCCAAAACAGAAGATTCCGGGTGCATCTGGGTGACAAGTCTAGCAGATGGAGACTTGTCTCAAGTGGCCTCCCCCAGGGCTCTGTTCTGGCTCCTACGCTATTTAATATTTACATCAATGACCTCCCAGAAACTTCTTCAAGGAAGTTCATCTACGCCGATGACATCTGCTGTGCAACTCAGGCATCCAAGTTCGACATCCTCGAGGAAACACTCACGAAAGACATGTCTCTGATATCTGATTACTGTAAAAAATGGCGACTAATCCCTAGCACTGCAAAAACGGTATCATCTGTTTTCCATCTACACCATGCCTCGGCCTCGCGTGAGCTTAATGTGCAGCTTGGCGATACGAGAATCCGGCATGAAGCCCAGCCAGTCTATCTCGGCGTTACTCTCGATCGCACCCTGTCATTTCACGAACATCTCATAAAAACTGCAGCAAAGGTGGGCGTGAGGAATAACATCATTGCAAAACTGGCCAGCTCCTCATGGGGCGCGAGTGCTTCCATACTACGATCATCATCTCTGGCATTATGCTATTCCACTGCAGAATACTGTGCCCCAGTATGGTTCCGTAGCCCCCATGCCCACTTGGTCGATTCCAAATTATATTCCTCCATGAGGATAATTTCTGGAACCATCCGTTCCATCCCGGTTCCATGACTGCCAGTTCTTAGCAACATCGCCCTGCCAGATATTCGTCGGGATGCGGCATCATCTAAGTTCATTTCCCATGTCTACGCTCGACCGGACCTGCCAATATACGCGGATATCTTTGCCCACCCTGTCCAACGCTTGACGTCTCGTCACACAATCTGGTCCCCTACGCCTACACTGAACTTCTCTGTTCCAGACTCTTGGAAACAGAGTTGGCAGTCAGCTGAGGTAAAGAACAAACACCTCATCACAGACCCCTGCAAGCGTCAACCCGGCTTTGACCTAACACGTTATGATTGGGCCCTCCTCAATCGCTATCGAACAGGCCACGGCCGGTGCGCCGCTATGTTCCAACGCTGGGGAGCCAGAGACGACCCGAACTGCCCCTGCGGCTACAGACAGACTATGACCCACATGGTCAACGACTGCCACCTCTCCAGATTCAAAGGAGGTCTCGAAACTTTACATCAGGCTCAACCTGCCGCTGTTGACTGGCTACGGAAGAAGGGCAAACGCTAGAAGAAGAAATCATTTTAATTGCAGTTAGCCCATCCTTAGTGAGAGAGTAAGCTTAGAATAACAAATAAAGGAAAAGGAAAAGGCAATGATGGGGTTGGACAGTGGTATACCCAGTAAGTACACAGAGGATCTGGGTTCCAGTCCCCAGTCTCCCCATGCAGGTTTGGAGAAGGTCCAGGAGTGGTGATGCAGTGCTGCAGGTACCTGTCTTTCTCATCAGCTATCTTTCCCTTCTCTCTCAATTTCTCTCTGCCTCTATCAAAACAATAGATAAATGAAAAGTCTCCAGGTGCAGTGGGTTCCTTGTGCAGGCACCGAGCTCTAGAGTTCATAAGACAGCCAAAAAGAAGAAAAAAAAATGTGATGACAAAGATCAGACTAAAGGATAGAGAGGTTCAGCAGTGGTGGGTAATACAAATTTGTACTCACACCAATCTATAACAAGCTCAATCTAGCTATGTTAAATTACTTTTTCTTTTCTGCATAAATTTTATTTTTAATTTTTTTCATTATTTATTTATAAAAAGGAAACACTGACAAAACCATAGGATAAGTGTTGTATGCTTTACATTGGGTAGTTCTCCCCCGCCGAGAGAATTGGATCAGTCCAGTTAGTTTCGCGGGAGAAGGAACCCCGCCAGAATTCCAGAGTTCCAGAGTTGGAGAGTTACAGAGTAAGAGAGAGTGCTTGCGCAGCCGCAAAGAGACAGCAGAGTTCTGTTTGGTGATTAGTTTGGTTTAGTTTATGAATCGTTGTTCCTGAATAAAGAAATACAGCTTCCCTGCCCAGCCGTTGTCTCCGCGTCTCTGTTACCCGCCCGCGAAGCTAGCCCGGCCAGCAAGAGCCGATGAATTTTAACAACAGATAAGAGGGGTACAACTTCACACAATTCCCACCACCAGAACTCCGTATCCCATCCCCTCCCTTGATAGCTTCCCTATTCTTTAACACTCTGGGAGTATGGACCCAAGGTCATTATGGGATGCAGAAAATGGAAGGTCCAGCTTCTGTAATTGCTTCCCTGCTGAACATGGGCGTTGACAGGTTGATCCATACTCCCAGCCTGCCTCTCTCTTTCCCTAGTGGGGCAGGGTTCTGGGGAATCGGAGCTTCAGGACACATTGGTGGGGTTGTCTGTCCACGGAAGTCTGGTTGGCATCATGTTAAATTACTTTTTTTAGCATGGTACCTGAAATATGTAAGCCAGATACATATTTTGTAATGAACTATTCCATAAAATTAGAATATATAAACTGAAAAAATATAGAATAGATATGGTTGAAGTATGACTAGGAGTTAGAAACTCATCTGCTTAGTCCTTTGGTATTGCCCTCTAGATTCCAAGGACCCCAATAATCAATTGGAAATTTCATGATTTTATACCACTGTTCACTTTTAGGTGTTAATGCTAACATTTATGTTATCTTTTTGTTATCAACATACATAAATGGAATTAATCAAGAGTGTTTTTTTTTAGTTTCTAGCTACATAATTCTAAATGTTTAACTTGATTCTCACTTACTATAATGTAGTATGCAAAGTTATGAATTTATCTCTTAATACAGTTTTGCCTTCATTGTTCCAGGTTTCTCTATATTGTGTTTGTTATTCTTCCTCATTTTTTGTCACTATGCGTTTTCTACATTCTTCTCTAGTAATAAAATAATTATTTATTTAATGCCACCCAGTGCTAAGTACTGATGATACTGTGTTGAACAAAACCAGTAATATCTCTGCCAGTAAGACCAGATTTTCTTTTTTTTATTTGTAAAATGGAAATATTGACAAGAATATATGATAAGAGAGGTACATTTCCACACAATTCCCACCCCCAGAGCTCCATATCCAATCCCCACTCTTGATAGCTTCCCTATTCTTTATCCCTCTAGGAGCATGGTTTAAGATCAGATTTTTCTAAGTGATCTGATTATTTGAAGATTAAACAACTAGGTTCTAATTATAGTGTAAACAAGTGTCCTGGGTTATTTTTTCCAAATTAATTATGATTTTCACATTGTTCTAATATGTTTTTGTAAAATTTCTTTATTGTGGAATTAACATTTTACATTTGACAGTAAATACAATAGTTTGTACATGCATAACATTTCCCAGTTTTTCATATAACAATACAACCCCACTAGGTCCTCTGTCATCTCCCTCGCATTGCTGAGTGAGTAGCATCCCAAGCTGGCTCCAATCACATTCTCTCCAACCTAGAGAGTATGCACCCAGGAAGAGGCACCTTCACGCTAGCCCAGCAGAGTCTGTGTTTGTCTTGTTGAGTTAGATGGGTTTCCTGTAGACAGAATATTGTTGGGTTGTGTTTTCTGATCCATCTTCCTATTCTGTGCCTTTTTTAAAAATTTCTTTATTGAGGAATTAATGTTTTACATTCAACAGTAAATACAATAGTTTGTACATGCATAATATTCCTCGGTACCCTGTGCCTTTTAATAGGTGAATTCAGGCCATTGACATTTATTGATATCAAAGATTGAAGATATTTTAATGCCATTCTTGTAGAGTTTTAGAGTGTTCTATATTTGGCATATTTATGGTGGTCTGACTGTTTATAGGAGACCTTTCAGAACTTGTTTCAGGGCAGGCTTGGTGATAGTGGATTCTTTCAACTGTTGCTTGTCTGAGAAGGTTTTGATGCCTCCATCTAGTCTGAATGACAGTCTAGCAGGATACAGTAGTCTTGGCTGAAAGCCTTTCTCATTGAGTACTCAACAGATATCCTGCCATTCTCTTCTGGCCTGTAGTATTTGTGTGGAGAAGTCTGCTGCTAGTCTTAAGGGTTTTCCTCTGTAGGTGACTATTTTTCTCTTGCAGCCTTCAGGATCCTTTCTTTATCCTTATTCCTTTCCATTCTAAATATGATGTGCCTTGGTGTCTTTAAGTCTGGGTTAATTCTGTTTGGGACCCTTTGGGCTTGTTGAACATTTATGTCTTAGATGTTGTCTAGACTAGAGAAGTTCTGAGCGATTATGTCCCAAAGAATGCTTTCTTCCCCTCTCTTTCTTCCTCTGGTAATCCAATAATGCATATATTATTTCTTTTGAAGTCATCCCATAGGCCTCTGTTGTTGTTTTCAGTATCTCTTACTCTCTCTTTGAGATCTCTCACTTCTTTTTTAGTTGTCTCTAATTCATCCTCGATCTTGCTAATTCTGTCTTCAGCCTCATTTAGTCTATTCTCTCTGCCCTCTACTGTTTTCTGGAGTTCATCTATTTTGTTACCCTGTTTTGAAACTGTTTTAGCTTGTTCAGCTAGTTGTGTTCTTAGCTCAGCTATTGCAGCTTTCAGCTCTCTAATAACCTTGAGATAGTGTTTTCTTCCAGAGTCTCATTGGTTGCTTTTGCATTTCTGATGACAATTCTTTCAAACTCTTTACTCACTCCTGTAATTATTTCCTTAACTAATGTTTGGATGTTGACCTCATTATTTTGTGCTTCACCCTTTGTGGGGCTTTTATCTGGACTCTTGTCCTGGTTCATTTCTCCTATATTTCTTCTATATTTATGCTCCTCTCTGTCCATGAACCACACGTGTTTGCACTCACCAGTGATTTGTTGGGTTCCTGAAGTTGTTCTAGTCCTGTCTTGTTGCGGTCCCAGGTGGTTTCCTTTGGTATTTCTCTGATCTAATACATTTTATCAATTCTACCCACAGTTAATTTTCCTCAAGAATACCCATTATGTATAAATTAGATCACCAGCATCTATTTTCCTTTTCTGAATTCAAGATATCTTTCTCAATATATTATTAATTTAAATAAATTACTATTTTCAGTGTACGTAATCAGTTTCTCTTTGAGGTTTATTTTTGTTCTAATGTCCTTCATCTAAGTTTTTCTTTCTTCTTTCCTTCTTTCTCTCTCTTTCTCTTTCTTTCTTTCTTTCTTCTTCTTCTCCTTCTACTTCTATTTTTTAATGCAGCACCAGGGAACATACTGGAAGCCTCACACATGTGGGATACCACTGTGCAGTCTCTGGCTTAACGTTTACACTGTATTTTCCAGAAGAGGGCAGGGAAGAAGAGTGAGACACTAAAGTGCCACTCCCCTATCCTTTCGAGTTAGTACTGCCCTTGGTGCTCTCATGTGATGTTGGAGATTCAAACCAGGGTCTCATGCAAGTCAAGGGATACATTCTACCTACTGAGCCAACTCCCAGGCCCCACGTTTTTTTTAAAAAATATATTTAATGAAAGTAAAATCTATTTTAATCTAACTAGGAAGAAAAGATGTTTAATCTAAAATCTGTTTCATAGTGGAACTTTTCTCTAAGTTCATATAATTTTGATCCATTAATATTGATGAACTTTGTATAGATACTACGGTTTATTTTTCTACTTTTGTTACTCTTTCATTGTATTTTACTGGTCATTATTTACCCTGTCCAGATGACCAAAGGTGACTTAAAAGGTCTTCTGTTTCTTTTTCTTTCTTTCTTTTTTTTTTTTTTTTTTTTTTTTTTTTACAGATAATAAGCTGTCAGATTGACATACAAAATATAGAGGTTTACTTCAACTTTTCTACCTGTTACCAAAGTGTTTGAGAAAGTTAGTTCTGGAGAACTTGGGTGGCAGTGATCTCATAACATACATTTAATCAGTTCTGAAAAAAAGAGTAACAGGAAGAGACTAACTTTCATTTGAAGGAACAAAAGCCCAAAGTTATTTGCACTACTCAGCTGAATATTCAACATGGGAAGTGAAAACTGCATAATCGTAAAATGCATAATAGTAAACTATATGTATAAGTGTGTTCTCTAGGACACTCAGACCAACAGGGTTGGTCTTATGTGGTGCAAATTAGTCAAAAATCATTCTATGTACAATGCTAAGGAAGAAGAAAGAGTGGTCAGATTTTACACAGAAATTGGTCAATAATTCTTGTAAAGAGATTCAGTAGAACAAAAGAAAGACATATTCAGGCAGGCTGAAAAGGGTTGGTTTTCAGTAGTTATAATTGAGTGCAGAAATTTCTAACCAAATTAGAAAATGCTTTCAATATAAAAATTCCACATAACAAGTTTATTTGCTATATACTTGAAAACATATCAATTTGAAAGAACTGGTTATTTTTTTGATTTATGAAGCATTATAAAAACCTTTTACGAGAGGAAAAATGTAAAACTTGTAAAGGATTTTTCAACCAAAATGTTTAGTATTACTTTACATCTGAATTACGAAGTGTGACTATATTTGCCCATTAAACATGTTAAAGTAAATATACCAGCCTACTGAATCAAAGATTTTAACTCTTACCCTGAAAAGTCAGCAGAATATTGTCCATAATCAAAGATATAGACTCTAGTAATTTGGCACACTGTAAGGTATCCCAATGCAAACACAAAACAGTATCTGGAAAACAAAAAGCTAAATTAGTAAAATGTAAGACTCATTTTATGGAAAAAAATACATTTTAATGTCATTTATTAGGTATATGACACAGTTCACAACCAATTTCTAGATCTAATTCACAAAATTTAAAAAAATCTTTTATTAGTGATTAAATAATGATTTACAAGATTGTAAGATAACAGGTATAGAATTCTACACAGTTCCCACCACCAGAGTTCTGTGTTCCATTTCATCCACATTCTTCCCTACACTTTATCCCTCTGGAAGTACTAACAAAAATTCATTGTGGAGTGGAAATTATAGAAATATTTACTAGTACCTACTTTAAGTGAATTTTGTATCATCTCTAATGTAAATGTATTTAATTACTGTCTTTACTCATTTCTTTCCTTCTGAAAGACCACCATAATATACCTATCTGAATGTCATTTTCACTACCATGAAACTGTGATTATTGCTACCTTTCCCAAGTTATTGGGTAAATCATTCTTTGTTTGTTTGTTTACTTTTGATCATCACTGGGACTTCACACTCTGGGGCAAACTTTTTCAGATAGAAAGGGAGAGACAAAGGGGCTGGGCAGTGGCACACTGGGTTAAGCGCACATAGTCCAAAGCTCAAGGACCTGTGTAAAGATTCCAGTTTGAGCCCCCGGCTCCCCACCTGTAGGTTGCTTCACAAGTGGTGAAGCAGGTCTGCAGGTGTCTATCTTTCTCTCTTCCTGTCTATCTACTTCTCCCTTCTCAATTCCTTCTGCCCTATTAAAAAAAAAAAAGAAAAGAAAAGAAAAAATGGCCTAGAACTCAAATAAATCCCACTCTCCATTGTTACCAGTCATTTTTATCAGGAACAACAAAATAGACCCCTTTGTAGGCCCCCATAGGACCTTGCCCTCAACTTGGATCAACAATGGTAGAGAATGTTCCATCCTCCAAAGGGAGGATGGACAACATACTCTATGCTACACCTGAGGAAGATGGGTTGATACTGGGGCAGCATGGAATGTTCCTACTCATGACCACAGAATGTGACCTCAGATCTACAGGGATGCAGAGGTCACACAGGCTCCTAAGCTAATTATGGGCCCCAGATCACATCAAATTGATAGGGTTTACAGTCAACAATATTTATACCCCTTTCCCATATTGGGGAGCTACTCTCTTCCCTGATTCAGCTTTCTGGTTCTTTTTCCAGCCATGACATCATCTCCCCAGACAATAACTTGGATCCACCTGCATATCAGATTTCAGGCTCAGGAAAACAAACAAACAAACAAACAAACAAAACATTAGTATAGCTACAAGCCCTTTGAATTATAACTAAAATATGCCTACTAGCTATCTAAAAATGGAGGACCCCCCCAACACTTCATCTGTACTATTCCAGCCTTTAGGTCCATGACTGTTTAACCATTTGTTTGGCTTCCCTGGACAAACAATACCACTAATGTGCACTGGAGCTCTGCTCCCCCAGAGCCCTTCCCCACTGGGGAAAGAGAGAGACAGGCTTGGAGTGTAAATCGACCTGTAAACGACCATGTTCAGCGGGGAAGCAATTATAGAAGCCAGACCTTCAACCTTCTGCATTCCACAATGATCATAAGATCTATTTTTTCTTCCATTTTATTGGGGGTGGTTAATGGTTTATAATACAGCTATTAACACATAGGTACAACTTCTCTTTTCCCTATAATAGGTGCAAGACACTTTCTCCCCCAATCTAGGTCCTTTCCTACCATCATGCACGAGGACCCCAATACCTCTCCATTCCATCCCCTTCACTGTTGACTTTACTTTGGTACAATACACCACACCCAGTCGAAATTTCATTTTACATTTTCCCTTGTGGTCCTTTAAACAGATTCCTTTAATAAAGCTTTTTACATTTGTCCTCAAGAGTTTAAAATCATTCTCCTTAGAGTGAATTGTGTGACATTTACTTTCAATTTATAGGCATGAACATTTAATGATTTCACAGCCTTAAGCTTCTTGAAATAGGGTTGCAGGAGTCCTTTCAAATTTCAAAACAAATAGGTAATTCTGATTTATGTGAGTCATTCATGAGCAAAGAAAAAGATAAGAAACTGTTCTAATTCAAATAAGAGGAGGGGAGCGAGGGAGGTATGTCAAGTCTTTAGTGAGGTGAATGAAGAAGCTGATGTTGTGTGACAGATGACCTATTTAGCTAAGCCTTTCCTGAATTCCAGACTCAACATTATAACCCAAACAATATGCCAATTTACTTTAGGTTTCTAAGTTTTGATATAGAAATATAATGAGACTAGAAAAACTGTGCTACCCTATTAAAACCCTAAAACATGCAGCACTGGCTCCAGGACTGTGCTTCAAACGAAAGTAAAAAAGGTCCTTAGAAGATGGATGCTCCAAAAGCAGTAAAGAAACTGTAAACTGAGGTTAGAGAAAATGAAACCCACGGTAGCACAGCGGGTTAAGCACACATGGTGCAAAGAGAAAGGACCGGCGTAAGGATCCCCGTTTGAGCCCCCGGCTCCCCACCTGTAGGGGAGTGGCTTCACAAACTGTGAAGCAGGTCTGCAGGTGTCTCTTTTCCTCTCCCCCTCCCTGTGTCCCCCCTGTATTTCTCTCTGTCCTGTCCAACAACAACAGCAATAACAACAATTATAACCACCACAACAATAAAAATATTTTTTTAAAAAAGAAAATTAAACCCAGGTTTATATAGAAGCAGAAACTAGGTAACAACACTGCATATTGTAACATGGAAAATAGAAAATATATCTAACAGAGTGTTATCTGGTTTCTTCCATATGAATGTTACCTGGTGAGAATAGATGAGAAAGACAGAGTGAGAAAAAGAGAGAAAGGGAGGGAAGCGGGGGGGGGGGGAGAAAACAGAAAAATATTTAGATTTTGTTCAAAGTTCTGAAGAAAAAAAAGAAAATGAAAGGTCTCAGGACAGTCTTTCCAGTCAACATAATCTTCTTAAAGTAATCAAGATGAAGATAAAGTCAAGGGGTGGTCCGGGAGGTGGCTCAGTGATAAAGCTCTGGACTCTCAAGCATGAGGTCCCGAGTTTGATCCTCGGCAGCACATGTGCCAGAGTGATGTCTGGCTCTTTCTCTGTCCTCCTGTCTTTCTCATAAATAAATAAAATCTTAGGAAAAAAAAAGATAAAGCCAAGGGTACTTATTCTCTGATGGTGCCTCAGAAACACTTAAGGGCACATTTTCTAAGAGCTCGGGTTTCTTTCTTTTCTTCTTTTTTAAGTTTCTAAGAATTTTAAGAGTGTGTCTCTCTGGGATAGACAAGAATATTTTTAAGGACCATATGTTCTGCAGCACTGATTTTCAGAACACAAACAAAATGTTTAAAGATTACTGGAGGCCCTATGAGATAGCTCACCTGGTAGGTTGCCCACCTTGCCAAGCACAAAGCCCAGGGTTAAGTCCTTGGCATACCACCGAGGTACATTCTGGCTTTGGGGGAAAACTCCAGTGCTATGGTCTATCTGTCTCTGTCTCTGTCTAAAAGAACAGTGAAACTGTGCGTGTCTGAGATCCCAAAATGCACTCTGCCAAATAAATTTAACAAAATTATTTCATTAAAAAAAAAATATATATATATATATATATATATATGAAGTTTATGAAGCTGGACTGACAGGGAGAGACAGTTCAAAAGAAAAAAATCGTTAAGTTCCCAACTATTAACTGCTAGGCAGTGGGATAAAAAAAGGTTTTTCAATTGCAAAATCTGGCCATTTCTTAAGAAAATGGAATGGGTACAGCAAACCATAACAAAAGGACTTTTCAAAGTTAACCCAATTACCAAATAATGTGATGATAACATTAACTATCCATTGTCTTTTTGAACCCTAAGACAACAGGAACCTCACATCTCCACTATAGAGCCCCTACTTCCCCCACTCTTGGATCCCTTGGATAGGGCCCACTTTCCCGTATGCCTCTCCCAATCCATACCAAATAATATTGCATCCGCCGATCACAACCTAACCAACACAACGATTGCCACCTCAACATGCTTCAGCTCAGACTGTGTCCAGAGACTTCAGGTGTGGAATGACAACCCTTCAGCTTCATTACTCGGGTGAGACCTTTCCTTTTATAGTACACTCTAATTTCATCTCAGGTGGTTCACTTTCTAACAAAGTCCCAAAACCTAGATATAGACCAGGTTCTGTGAGAGAGAGCATATGTTCACACGTATCCATAAACTAGTGCAAAATATATACCTGAAAGCAGAAGTACACTAGAGTTTGCAGTGAGTACCTCCCTAACACTTCATCTCCACTATTCCAAGCTTTGGGTCCATGATTGCTCAACAATTTGTTTGGCTTTGTATGTTAACTCTCTTTTCAGTCACCAGGTTCCAGATGCCATCAGGATGCTGGCCAGGCTTCCCTGGATTGAAGACCCCACCAATGTGTCCTGGAGCTCAGCTTCCCCAGAGACACACTGTTGGGAACATGTGTGAGCCTGATAGAGCTTAGGGAGAACCACCCCCATCTTTGGATGGAGGTCTGAGAAGATAACCTCTTGGTAAGTCTCTCTCAATCGAGGTGAGCATAAGGGGGGAAACTCAGACTTGGTTCTTTCCTTCTTGACTCTCAGGCCCACAGATACCCCAGTACTTCCCTCCATTAACTGCAGGCCACATGGCCACAGATTCACTCATTCAAAGTCACCTTCTGATCACAGAAGAACACACCTTATCACACACTTCATCACACACCTCAGACCCCAGACAAGAGAAATTCCAAACTATATGGCTTTTTGATATCCATCTTCTCTCTGTCTCACCCTATGGGTTTAACCCCTATGCTTCTCTCAAATACCTTTGGATGATTAAGTTGCTTGTGTTATGGAGAATAACTGTCTTGTATCTCATCAATTCCTGTCATACCAGCCCCCACCTTAGGGGCATGCTGACTGTTAAGAAACCTGTAATTTCTGTCATATTTCAACAATAATTAACTTCATTGCTTTTCTATTTAACTCATGTCCACTTTGCTAATAAACGGACTCTAGGATTCTGGGACTCAAGGACTCAGATTCTATATTCACGCTGAGTCCCCTGGTGTCTTTTACTTCGTGTCACCCCTGTCGTAAGCGAGAAAGAACCAGCCCGTTACCTTTCCCCTGGAGGACACCCTACCGGAGAAGGAGAGAGACACCCCGAAAACACACCCTAATAGGGAAAGAGAGAGGCAGACTGGGAGTATGGACCGACCAGTCAACGCCCATGTTCAGCGGGGAAGCAATTACAGAAGCCAGACCTTCTACCTTTTGCAACCCTCAATGACCCTGTGTCCATGCCCCCAGAGGGATAGAGAATGGGAAAGCTATCAGGGGAGGGGGTGGGATATGGAGATTGGGTGGTGGGAATTGTGTGGAGTTGTACCCCTCCTACCCTATGGTTTTGTTAATTAATCCTTTCTTAAATAAAAAAAAATAAAAAAAAGGAATGGTAGCTCAATATGTTGAATTAAGAACCTAGATGGCAGAGCTAAAAGCCACAGAGAACCTCTTGCTGGAACTAGGCCTGTACCTTAAGTAAGAAACTTGTATTAGGAATCCAGATTTCAATTACTTTGTACCAGAGATTGCCAATTTATTTACAGTCGCCTCCTGTTTAGTAAGAGTCTATAGCGTGGGAGTAGATGGCATAGTGGTTATGCAAAGAGACTCTCATGCCTGAGACTCCAAAGTCCCAGGTTCAATCCCCTTATGGAACCACCATAAACCAGAGCTGAGGAGTTCTCTGGTAAAAAAAAAAATAGTCTATTATACCATTATATATTGGGTCTATAAGAAGTGAGAACCTTGTCTTTTCAGTTTAGTGATCCTCAGATAAAATAGCGGGAGCAAAGAACAGCACTTGCAGAACTAAAGCAGGGACTGGGTTGGTTAGTGGCACACCCAGTTGAGCACACACATTGCCATGCACAAACACCAAAATTCAAGCCTCTGGTTCCCACCTGCAGGAGGGAAGCATCACAAGTAATGAAGCAGTACTTCAGGTGTCTCTCTGTCTTCTCCATCTATACCCTCTTCCCTGTCAATTTCTGTGTCCTATCATACCAAAAAAGCAATAAAATACAGAAAATAGCAGATATGTTGAGTTTGATGCTATAACAAGACAGGACATTAAGGTTTACGGCAAGTGAGTGTGTGTTTTTAGGAAGGATAAATGTGATCTGTGTGGGCCAAAGGACAGACTGCCAGACTGCATCCATAGATTTCTGACCCTAATAATTCATTCTGCAGCACATGTAGCTTTGTATATGAAGGGATGGACTACAGTTCTCCCACTGAATACAGGATGGATTAAAGGACTTGGTATACCAATAGAATTTGAAAGAAATTATTTTCCGGGACTTCAAAGTTAGGTTTCACAAAGTTTTGCAGTTTGTTCCTGGGATTCCTGGGCTGCTTATTCTTACTCTCTGCGTCCAGTCATCTTGTGTAAGCATCCCAAGCCTACACGGAGAGGCAATGTGCAAGTACTCCCAGCAACAAATCCAGCTGCTCCCATGGCCAACAGTCATCATAAACTGCCAGCTATGGAAGGGAACCATCTTGGATGTCAAGACATTCAAATGCCTACAGCCTCTCAGCCAACATTTAATAGCAACTGATCTCAAGCAAGAATTGTCCAGCTGAGTTCAGTTAATACACACAGCCATGAAAACAACAACAAATTAAGCCATTAATGTTGGGATGGTTTGTCATGTAGCAATAGCTAACTAGAATAATTCCTCAGTAAGATGTTGGCACACAGAACTAATAATTTGACATCAAGCACTTGATCAAATAGAACTTATTTGATAAATCAAGAATTATTTAATAAAGGAAGAAAAACAATACACAATACACATGAGCATGTAAAGTATTAAAAAGAAGAACAGTTATAATAGATATACAAGTATTTAGTAACATCTGTCATGTTTCTATATAGCAAATAAAACTCTATAAACTAAGGGAAAAGAATGCTTTCTTTTAGGGGGCCGGGTCATGGCTCACCTGGTGAAGAGAACGTTACAATGTGCAGGGACCCAGGTTTAAGCCCCTCCTCCCTTTTTCCTCCTCCCCTCTCAATTTTTGTCTCTATCCAATAAATAAATAAAGATAATAACAATTTTAAAAACTTTTTAAAGAATGCTTTCTTTTATTTTTGTCATAGTTGGGACTTTATTATTATGACACAATTAAGAACTTTTTTTTTCTTCAGATAGACACAGAGACAGTGAGATAAAGGCAGAGAGACCACAGCACTAAAGATTCCCCCAGGGGGTCAGGCCTGAAACTGAATCATGTGCATGAAAAAGCAAAAGAATGGTACCCTACCAGACGAGCTATCTTATGAGCCCAAGAATATTTTCTTAATGTCAAAATAAAAATTGTGCAAACATTCATTATTTGTTAGCCTTATATCACTATTCATGGGGAGAGTGTATGGAAGTTTTTCAAGTATGAGAGATGAGAAGGGGTATATACTAATATAAAATATACTATATTTTAGACTTATTTTAAAAATCCAAATAACATTAAAACTCATTCCCCTCAAATTAGTTCTAAATTTAATATCATAATCCTAATTCAAATTCAAAAGATATGAAAAAAGCAGAAACTTATTAGTTGATTTTCAAGGACTTCTGAAACACCAAATAAGCATATAATGAAAAGAATTTGCTCTAAGCTAGTAGATAATATGTCAAGGTGATTCATAATATAGTATTGTTTCTGAAATAGATCAAAGGACTCACCAAACACAAAAGGAAGTTAAAAAAAAATCTGACTCATTGTACAACCTAAAGTTTATTTATTATAAACCTGGCATATGGAATTAATGGAGAAGGATGAAGTAAATATTGCTATTCTTTCAAAGACAAAAGCTTTTCCCAGTCACAGTACATACACATAAAATATGAAAAAGATGTAAATGTAAAAATAAGACAAAGTTAAATAGAGTAAAATACAAAATAATATCTTTAAAATCCCAGAATGGGGAAACCTTTGGAAGCATGGAAAAAAATCACAAACTCCATGAAGATAAAGCCTAAAAAATACCCATTACAAAAAAAATTTTTGCATGATAGCTAACAAATTAAGTAACAGAAATCATTTACTATATATAAGTAGGTTATTATCTCTAACCAAGAAATTCCACAAATGAATAAGAAAAAGATTAAGAATTTATGTGAATGGCTGGTAAAATAGCTTGCCTACATTGTGCTACTGCTTTGACGTGCAAGAGGCCCAGGTTCAAGCCCAGCCCCACTGCACTGGAGGAAACTACTTCTATCCCCCCAACCCCCAATCTGAAAGACAACCTAAAGGGTTACGCCCCACTGACCCCCTCCCCAAATCATGAAAAATGGATGAGAATGAGTATATTACAGAACAAAGTGAATATAGCTGCCTATCATCTTAGAAAAATAAATGTTAAAGATAAGGCATGATGGGAAAATAGTAGTAATTACCCCATATGACATATTAGAATGACAATATTCATCCAGTACCACTAGCAAACATTTAAAAGGAGATTGTATGCAGTTTGGGTAGGGAACATAGATATTCCCAAATACAGTTGGCAACAATAAATTTTGAACAGTTTTTGATTAGTAGATTTTGTAGAATACATTAGAATTTGTACATACTCAGCAATTTCACTTTCAAGAAACTATTTTTAAAAATTGAAAAATAGACATATACGAAGGACACTCAAAGAGACATTCACTAAAAGCACTGAATGGTGAAAATGAAAAATCAGCTAACTGTCTCCAATATTAGTTAAATGAAAATAATATAATGAAAACACACTCTGTGGAGTTCAGTAATAGCGAAAAGAAGACATCTATATGTACACACAAGAAAAGTCAGTGTTAAGTGAGAAAAGTAAACCAAAGGATAGTTTATTTAAGGGAGGAGGCACAGAACTTTGGAGAAGGGTGTGGTGACTTACACTGACCATTTATGGTTTTGAAACTAATACCCACTTAATGCTAACTTTGACTAACTGAGAAACTAATCACTGAGAAACTAATTTTTACAGTTCCAGGGCATGGTGCATTCACAACATAGCCACTCCCTGGGCATTTTCTTTCATTCTCTTTTTAAATAAAAAAAAACTATTAAGCAGAATTTTAAAAGTCAGACACAAAAAATTAAATATTATGTAGCTCCATTTACATGAGGTTCTAAGACAGGCAAACTAATCTGTAGTGACAGAAAGCAGGTCAATGGTTGCAGGGAATAAAACTCGACTGATTACAAAGAGGAATGAATTTTTTTAGAATGAGTCAAATATCCTCTATCTTGATTTAGGTGGTAGCCACATGCCTCCATATTTGTGCAAACTCACTTGAACTTATGGCTTTTTACTGTCTTAGATAAAATCATCTGAAAATAAAGTAGATTAAAAATGACTTGGGAACAAATTCTACGCATTCTTTTCTGTCGATTTTTTGTTAGCCTGTGGATCTAGAGTCCACTTATTGCTAGGACAACTTCATCTAGTTTCATAATTTTAAACACACTGTATTTTAACAGATCTCAGATTCTGTATCTAAGTCCAGACATACTTTTTAAAAATCTTTTAAATATTTATTTCTCTGCAAAGTACTGCATAGCTCCGGCTCATGGTAGTGCTGAGGATTGAACCTGGAACTTTTGGTGCCTCTGGTATGAAAGGCTTTTTCATAATCATTATGCTATTTCCTCAGTCACCCAGGCATAGACCTTAATTTTCAAACTCAGCCAATAAGCTATTTCATATTTCTACATGACTGCTTTATGAACATCTAAAACTTACCATATTCAAAACAGAAATCCTGGCTCCATCAAAACAATCTTTTTTCTGGTTTTCTCTGTCTTAGCAAATACCTCAGCCCTATTTTTTTTTACCCAGATGCTTTATACCCCATCATTTAAAAAAATCATTTAAAAAGTCAATATTTAAAAACTAAATCTCACAGCCATAATCTTCAAATCTATTTTCATAGTTCATATAACATATGGCTCACATCAAGATGCCTGGAACGGTCTAGAGTGCTATTTTCCCTCCTCTGCCCACACCCCAGTCTGTTATGCACAGAGAATCACGGGGTGCTCAAGACTTAATAGAAGTTATACTACACTTATCACATAATTCGAGTTTCTTGAACTCCTGCCACCCCAGATCAAAAACATTTTTTTTTTTACTTTTTTTTGGGGGTGGCAGTAGTGGATTACAGTATAGTTGTTGGCAGATGGGCATAATTTCTCATCTCTCTGTGATATGTGTGTGCAGAACACCCTCACTGCCCCCACCTTAGATCCTTTTCCACCATCATGAACCAAGGTGCCCCACCCCCCAGCTCCCACCCTTCTTCTTCCCCAGAGTCTCTTGCTTTGGTGTAATACACCACGTGCCACAATGGGGTATGAACTCATGGCTGGGCCTTGTGCATGCACAGTACTGCTGAGTAGCCTCTCACCCTATCCTTTTTTATTTAGAGAGAGAGAGAGAGAGGGTGAAACAGATAGAGGAGAAAGAGGCACCTCTTTCTCCTGCACTGCTCCACCATTCATGGAGTGCCCTCACTGCCAAGTTAGAATTCGAACCCACGGTGTGCATGGCAAGAGGCATCTTCTACCAGGTGAGCTGTCTACCAACCCCAATTATCTAAATGATACTTTCAGGTCCAAATAGTGATACATACTTATGTGAATTTCATATTAATTACAATAAAAGAGTTATTTAAACTTGTAAATAAAAACACTACCAGAGTTCCTAATAGTCTGGCAACTCCCAAAGTGCTCATGACATGTGTACACAGTAGATCACAGAGATTCCAGTTAGTCAAAGGAAGGATAAGTGAGTCTCAAGTTTGGTTATGGGTTTTGGTTTCATAGTTTATTGTATGATTTAAGTAGTGAAGCAGGGTTCTAATTCACTTAAAGAGAATTCTGTTCTTCATAATTCTTTTCTTGTATGGTGGAATGTGGATAAACCATGGCATAGTTGAGGATATGGAGAAAAACGACCCTGGAGTCATAATTGGTGTCTCTCCATTTTTTTTTTTCTTGTCTCCCCTGCCCTGTTTTATCTAGATATTGCTAAGTAGAAACGAAGAAGTTAGTAGAAGGTAAAGGGCAAATTAAAACTGCAAGCAGCTCACAAAAGCCTTTAAGACAGGGTTCTAACTTTATTTGAACTGGTATCACCAAACCTCACCTTTCTTGCTTGGCATGTAATTCTGCACATTTTGGGATATTGTATAATTTAGAAAAGAGGCTCTGCTCAATGTAAATACTTCTGCAAATCCATCTACATCTCGTTTGTTCCCTAAAATTTATTGTAAATTACATATTTCCATTCATTTCTAGAATACACCATTTCAAATCAAATAATCAAAACTAAAATTAAGCCAATTCTGCTAGTCTTTCTATATTATCTGTTTAAATAGAAATAAATAAACCTCAAACCAACCTACAGGGATGCAGAGGTTACACAGGCTCCTAAGCTGAATATGAAACCCCAGATCAAATCGATGGGGTCTACAGTCAACAATATTTATATACCTTTCCCATATTTGGGAGTTACTCTCTTCCCTGATCCAGCTTTCTAGTCCTTTTCTAGCCATGACATCATCTCCCCAGACAATAACTTGGATCCACCTGCATATCAGATGTCGGGCTCAGGAAAAAAACAAACAAAAAAAAACTAGTATAGTCATGGGCCCTTTGGAATATAACTAAAATAGGCCTACTAGCTATCTACAAAACGGAGACCCCAAATCTTCATCTGCAATAGTCCAACCTTTGGGCTCATGATTAGTCAACAATTTGTTTGGCTTTATATGTTAACTTTTCTTTCAGTCACCAGGTTCCAGATGCTAACTTGATGCAAACCAGATTTCCCTGGGCAGAGGAACCAATGTGTCCTGGAGCCCCATCTCCCCAGATCCCTACCCCACTAGGGAAAGAGAGAGATAGGCTGGGAGTATGGATCAACCTGCCAACACCCATGTTCCTTTTTATAAATAAAAAATTAAAAAAATAACTTCAAACTACAACTTAATAAAGCAGTGAGTATTTTAGTTGGTGGCTGCTTTTTTTCTTTTTCTTTTCTTTATTGGGGGATTAATGGTTTACAGTCAACAGTAAAATCTACAGTCAACAGTAAAAACTACAACTTAATAAAACAAAGTAAATAAAGTAAAATCTATAGTCAACAGTAAAAACTATAATTTAATTAAGCAGTGAGTATTTTAGTTGGTGGCTGTTTTTTTTTTTTCTTTTCTTTATTGGGAGATTAATGGTTTACAGTCAACAGTAAAATACAGTAGTTTGTACATGTGTAACATTTCTCAGTTTTCCACATAACAATTCAACCTCCATTGGCCCTCTTCTGCCATCATGTTCCATCATGTTTCAGGACCCAAACATTTTCCCCCTACCCCAGAGTCCTTTACTTTGGTGCACTACACCAACTCCAGTCCAAGTTCTGCATAGTGTTTTCCCTTCAGTTTTTTTGTATTTTTTTTTTTTAAGGGAGATTACAGCACCAAAGTTCCCTCTGAAATGAGGTGAATTTTCCAATCCAAGAATAGGAAGTACTGTCCATTTAGTCTTTAACTTCTTTCAGGGATATTTTGTAGTTTTTAAGTGTGTTTGTAGTTCTATTATCAAATTAGTTACCTTAAAGTACAGAAATAGAATTCATTTTGTGTGCTATCGCTAAAGTTCTGACTGTTCTTTAATATTTTTTAGAATTATTGAATAGACTGGCTAATATCCACTGATGCTTTTTAAATTCACTGATTCTTTCTCTGGCCAACACAATCACAATGTAGAACACTTAGCAAAATTCTCATTTTGATTATTTACTTTTAAACTCTTGGATTTAATTTGATTCTTAAAAATATCTTCTTTTTTTTTACTGATATTCTCTATCTGTTGAGTCATGGTCATATCACTGGGGGAGGGGACAGGAGGGACAAGGGAAGGAACAGGGAGAAGGAGAGAGACCAGGAGACAGTGAGAGGGTAGGAGAGTAAGGGAGAGAGCAGCACTGGAACTTCCCCTGCTGCCATGGCATCTCCCAGTGGGTGATGGGGTTCTGCCCTGAGCTGTGTGCATGGCAAGGCACATGACCTACCTGGTGAGCTATCACAATAGCTCTTTTTAATTCTGTAAATATAATCATAAAGCCACTGTGAGGTCTTTGGTAAATTCAATATAATCATAAAGCCACTGTGAGGTCTTTGGTAAATTCAACATCTAGATAGATACAGTTCTAAGTGACTTTTTTTTTTTTTTTTTTGGTCTCTTGGCAATATGTTTTATCTAGGACTTAATCTGCTAAACTTCTCTTACCATGCTAGGTGAGCTTTATTTATTTTCCCTTTTGTTGCCCTTGTTGTTGTTACTGTTGTTGTTATTGATGTCATTGTTAGATAGGACAGAGAGAAATGGAGAGAGGAGGGGAAGGCAGAGGGGGGAGAAAAAGACAGACACCTGCAGACCTGCTTCACCGCCTGTGAAGCGACTACCCTGCAGGTGGGGAGCCAGGGGCTGGAACCCGGGTCCTTATGCTGGTCCACATGCACTCAACCCGCTGCGCTACCGCCTGACTCCCGCTAGGTGAGCTTTTATGGAGCTCTTATTTCTATAGTCTCTCTGGTAATGTACATAGAAGAAAACTGGAGACATTCTCTGCTAAGTGACTATACAGACTTTATTTTCTTCACTACAAATCAAGTCAATCACTTCTGTCATACACAGTCTAGCTCTAGCAAAATTACTTTGTCAAGGAATGAGGAACAGAGGTAAACCCAGGTAAAAACACCACACAGTCTCTGTGTTCTCATTCAGACAGCAACAGATTATTTAAAAATTTCTTGCTTGTTTTGGTCAATTTCCAGGGTCCTGGAATGGTTTTGACAAATACTTCCAGTTGTACAGCTACTGGGGAGAGGTGTAAAGTGGATTATGTGGGTGCTTCAATCTTAAATAGTAAAAATATTAATAACTAGAAGCTCTGACAACTAAAATGGAGTTTGTTAGGAAATACTGTTTCTGTAGAAGATAAATTAATGTTCTAATACAGATCTAGAAAATCAAAGACTTAACCATACACAGAAAGATATTAGGGGCAAAAACAGACTGCCAAATCTTGCTTGGAGAGTTAACTTTACTCTTATTGCAAACAATTCTCTATATTTGTTACTCTAGTACAACCTGAAACTGTTTAAAAATTTAAAAAAATTTATTATCTTTATTTATTTATTTATTGCATATACACACCAGAAACTGAAAGGAGGAAAGGAGATAGGGAGAGAGACACCTGCAGCCCTGTTTCACCACTTGTAAAGCTTGCCCCCTGCAGGTGGGGATCAGGGGCTCGAACCTGGGTCCTTATGCACTGTAATGTGCACTCAACCAAGTGCACCACCACCCAGCCCCTTAAAATTTTTTTATAGGGAGTCAGGCACAGTGGGTTAAGCGCACATGGCACAAAGCACAAGGACTGACGTAAGGATCCCAGTTCGAGCCCCCGGTTTCCCACCTGCAGGGGAGTCGCTTCACAGGCGGTGAAGCAGGTCTGCAGGTGTCTATCTTTCTCTCCCCCTCTGCCTTCCCCTCCTCTCTCCGTTTCTCTCTGTCCTATCCAACAACGACAACAATAACTACAACAACAATGAAAAACAACAAGGGCAACAAAAGGGAAAATAAACAAATATAAAAAAATTTTAAAAAACTATAGGTAGAGAGGATAAGGGTTTACAGTCTTGTCTTTAACACACAGGCATAACCTCTCATCTCCCCTTGATTGGTGTCTAGGAGACATAACAGGATCCCAACGTCACTTCATCTGTCCCTTCCCTTCCTTCTCCAGAGTCCAACCAATACTTATTAAAAACACTTTTTTATTGATTTAATAATGATACACAAGACCATAGGATAAGAGGGGTACAGTTCCATGCAATTCTCACCACCAGAGTTCTGTATCCCACCTCCTCCATTGGAAGCATGGATCATTATGGGGTGCAGAAGCTAGATGGTCTGGCTTCTGTAATTGCTTTTCTGCTGGATATGGGTGATAGAAGTAAAAACATTTTTTATTTATTTATTTTTTTAAAGCAAATTTTTATTTATTTATTTATTCCCTTTTGTTGCCCTTGTTGTTTTATTGTTGTAGTTATTATTGTTGTTGTCGTCGTTGTTGGATAGGACAGAGAGAAATGGAGAGAGGAGGGGAAGACAGAGAGGAGGAGAGAAAGATAGACACCTGCAGACCTGCTTCACCGCCTGTGAAGCGACTCCCCTGCAGGTGGGGAGCCGGGGTTCGAACCGGAATCCTTATGCCGGTCCTTGTGCTTTGCGCCACCTGCGCTTAACCCACTGCGCTACAGCCCGACTCCCAGTAAAAACATTTTTAAGGCCACTTGGTTAACCAGTATAAGACAGCCATTTCACCAACATACAAGACTCAGAAGTCTCTCCTTTTGTTCCCTGTCATTTTAGGATGCTCCTTTCCTCTGCAGGGTTAAGTCGCTGCCTCTTTAGCATTCCCACTCTAGGCTTCTCTGTGAGTACAGATAAATCAGGTTCTGGTGCCTGGTGAGCAGAATACCATCTTAATCCCTTCCCAGAGACCTGCAGGGAATGTTCTCAATCAAACTCTGCTACTCCTAGGGAGCCAGGGCTTTCCCGATTATCTGCCTTGCCTTCTTGACCAGGTGTTCGCTCAGCTGGAACAAACAGATCTCAATGAGTTAGAAATATAATAAAACGCCTGAAGGATTCTGTGTTTGTTCTTTTACAAAGCGTTATTCATGAAAAAAGGAAAGGAGCTTAGCTGTATTCATTATGCTAGTCACAAATAGTGACACTGATACATGAAGTCACTCAACTCTTTCCTTTTCTCACTTTTGTTTACAGATGACAGAAACAAACCAAGCTACCCAGCTATTGTTTAGCTTTTTTCTCTCTCTCTCTCACTCTTTCTTTCTTCCTTTCTCTCATTTTTAAACAAAATCCAACTTTTGCTCCCACACCTGGCTCTACTGAGTGACTTCATTATGACTACATAATGAAGTCATTTAATTGTTCTTTACAAAGACACTTTCCCAAGCTGATTCAAATAAAATTGGGTTTTGGCTATCGGTATTAAGCAGGATTCTTTACCTTTCAAAATTCAAAGACTTATAGTTTACATTGTGATTGAAAATCTCTGAATTCTATTTCAAAGTACCATCTGATTTAAAGCCCAATCCTGTCTCTCATATCAGTAACTCCTAAGTCAATAGTCAGTATCTATGCAGAAACAAAAATGTAAACCTTTTGGGGCTGGGTGATGGCACACCTGGTTGAGTGCACATACTACAATGTACAAGGACCTGGGTTTGAGCCCCTGGTCCCCACCTGCAGGGGGAAGCTTTACAAGTGCTGAGGTAGTGCTGCGGGTATCTCCTTGTCTCTCTTCCTCTCTATCTCCTCATTCGTCTTGATTTCTGGCTGTCTCTATCCAACAAATAAACAAAGACAATGAAAAGTCACTTAAAATCTTTGAGAAATTTAAACCTTTTTATTACACTAGAAACTACATCTGGGAAGACAATATAATGAGCATTTCTTAAAGTAACTGAGAAGACAAGTGTTCACAAAAATGCATGCAGATTTTTTAAATTTAATTTTTAATCACTATTTATTGGATAGAAACAGTCAGAAATTGAAAGGGAAGGGGAGATTGAGAAGGAGAACACAGAGAGGCAACTACAGCCCTGCTTTATACTAGCAAAGCTTCCCCCCTGCAGGTAATGGACTGGGGGGGCTCAAACCCAGGTCCTTGTGCATTATAACATGTGCACTCAACCAGGTGCGCCACCACCCATCCCTGCATGCAGATTTTATAGCCTATTCTAGTGCCTACTAAACCCAGACCAGACTGCAGGGGAACGTGTTCTGAAAAGTCTCCATATTGCTCTTATTCTCACCAAGTCAAAGATCTTCAGTCTCTTCTAACACAAAATCAATGTCACTGTCTTTTCTTCAGGGGCTTCATTTTAATAAAGGTCCAGATACTTCTCCCTATACGTACAAAATCATCTTTCTTCTAATATACTTTAGAAAAAAACATATATTTGGTGAAAAGTAGAAAAAGAAAATACCATTAATTTTGTAAAGCTCTTAGAAGCAAGAAGCAAGAAAAAAAAAAAAACAATTACAACATTGATAATCTATGTTTTGGTTCACACTACAAAAGCTCCAAGAAGTGGGAATAAGTAAGTAGGAATAGGACTCTACAGTGGGGAAAAAAAAAAAAAACCAAACAACTGAACCTGTCATGGTCTCTCAGAAATAGAGACCTAGAAGTAGAGGCACACACGACAGCTGGCCCTTTGGTTGCAGGTTTGAAGGGGAAAAAAAGAATACACATTTAAATCATTTAATACTATCTGGAACGGTCCTGAGAATACAACTCAATGAGACTTAATCCTGCTCAGGTTCTACATGTCACATGAGAGGCAAATGACACTGGCTGATACACACAGGACCTTCACCCAGCACCTTACAGGGACTCTGCACAATATTATCTCATTGAATCTGATACTCACAGACTTTCACATCTTCACATTTTTTGAAATTAAGAATCCTCTCACAACTGGTGGCAAGTAAATTCATATAAAATGGTATATTTTAAAATCAGTGGCATCTTATATTTAAAGAAATGTTGTGTTTTATTCCATATAATCTTTACCACAACGCTACATGGTAGGCATTATAATTTTTCCTCACTTAAAATAATGGAGGGAAAAGAAGCTAAGTGACTGGAGCAATGTGACCAAGCTACTTCCAAGTTTAGCAGGAAATGAAGGTAGTGCAGCTTCAGAGTTGGGATCTTAACCACAACGCTACCCCACCTGAAGGTTTCTATGGCAATATGTGAAATACAGATGTTGTGCAAACTGAAGGTGACTAATTCTACCAGGAAGGCAAAAGGTAACAGATAAGCAGGTCTCAGACCAGCAGGAATTCACACTGGCAGCAGAGGACTCCTGCAAACATGAAGGGTCCAAATAAAAAACGGGAGAAAATGTATGTAGAACTACAAATAGTTCATTATGGCTAGGGCTGTTTCCCTTAGAGGGAAGTGGAAGACAGTAAAGCACAAAATGCTACTAAGTGCAGGCAAACTGGAGTCAACAAAGATTCTGAAGCCCAAGAGGTTCATGGTCAGGTAGGTATTTTTGAAGAGCATTTGGAGAGCAGAGAACGAACAGACCAGAGGGAGATGACTAGCTTGAAGACCAATATGAAAGTCCAGGTACAAGATGGTGAATTAAACAACTAGGGCTAGAGCTACAGAAAATAGTGGATTTACCTCTCCAGAGCCCTACCCCACTAGACAAAGACAGAAATGGGCTGGAGATATGGATTGACCTGCCAACATCCATGTACAGAGAAGCAATTACAAAAGCCAGACCTTCCACCTAGTGCACCCCATAAAGAATTCTGGTCTGTATCCCAAAGGTACAAAGAATAGGGAAGCTTCCAATGGAGGGGACGGTACATGGCACTCTGGTAGAGGGAACTGTATGGAATTGGACTCCTGTTATCTTACAATCTTGTTAATTATTATTAAATCACTAATAAAAATTCTAAAAAAGAGAAAGCAGGACCATAGGAAAAAAAAGAACACATATATATATAAATATACATAGTTATAGAAATAATAGCCCACACCTGTAATCTTGGGAGAACTACTGCAGTTTCCAATGGAGGGAATGAGGGCACAGAACTCTGGTGGTGAGAATGGTATGGAATATTACCCACTGTCCCATAATCTTTTAAATCAATATTAAATCACTAATATAGAAAATAGTGGACTTGAAGAAACCACAGAAGAAGTGAGAGAATAACAGTTAGTGGTAGCTCCATTTACTAAGTGCTTACTACAAGCCAGATACTTCTTTAAATGACTCACGTATGTCTAATCTGCAAAATAAACCAAAAGAAAATCAGAGCAGTTCTTAGTGAGAGCTAAATGTGAAAGTGAGACAAAGGAAGAGATGAGGGTTTGTTCCAATTATCTGGCAGAATAGAACACAGGCTAGAGAAATGAGGTGGGTTTATATGGGGGGGGGGTTGAAAAAGGGAAGCTATAAGAGAAGGAATAGCAATCTTCACTGGCAGGAAACATCTCTATTCTTGTTGGTTGTTACTTCTAAACACTTTAATCTGCCTCTTCATGGATTATATCCAAAAAATTCTCTGTATTTCATCTAAGAACTTAACTATGCATTTATGTTGTCTGGTAAGTGTGGGAGGGAAGACAGGCCAATGAATTTAAAGGTAGCTAAGCTTTAGGCTAATCTTTGAAAAGATGGAAAAGGAAACTGAAAATGTCAATTAAAATAATTTCCAAGAGAACTAAAGGCTTGAGTGAATAAATTATGAATTTTCAGATGATCCCATCTGTGAGTCTCAAACACTTGGCTGCCCAAATGAAATAGAGACCTATGTGCATTCAAAGCTGTACCTATGTGCATTCAAAGCTGCCTCGTGGTATGTGGAGGGACAAAGAGAAAAGGGGGAAGGAGTGGCAGTAAAAATGACAGAGGTGAGTTCCAAAGTTCCAGGTTCAAATTTTAGAGGCAGAGCTGAACCATAACTCAGAGGCAAGCAGTACACTGGTCTCTATCTCCCCCTACCCCTCCAAAAAATTAAATGCAGAAAGGAGAGTTTCATCAACAAATGGTGCTGGGAAAACTGAGTTGAAAGGTGCAGAAGAATGAAATTGAACCACTACATACAAAAGTAAACTCCAAATGGATCAAGGACCTGAATCAAATACTATCAGAAACTATCAAATATTTAGAGGGAAAAAGGCAGAACTCTTTTTCATCTAAGTTTTTAGGCATCTTCAATGACTCAAGTCCAATGCAAGGAAGATAAAAACAAAAATAAACCAACAGGACAGCATCAAACTAAAAAGCTTCTGCATAGCAAAAGAAACCACCACCCAAATAAAGAGACTCCTTAAAGAATGGGAGATCTTCACATGCCATACATCAGACAAGAGGCCAATGACCAGAAAATATAAAGAGCTCACCAAACTCAGAAAAAATACAAAACAACCAAAAAACCCACCCATTAGTGGGGAGAGGATATGAATAGAATATTCACCAAACAAGAGACCCAAAGGGCAAAAGACATATATAAAAAAAGGCTCCAAGTCACTGATTGTTAGAGAAATGCAAATAAAGACAGCCATGAAATATCACTTAACTCCTGTGAACATGCCATATATCAGAAAAGACAACAAAAGCTAGAGAGCTTGCAGGGGTAAAGGAACTCTCCTGTACTGCTGGTGGGAATGTAAATTGGGCCAACCCCTTTGGAGAGCAGTCTAGAGAACTCTTACAAGGCTAGAAATGGACCTACCCTATAACTGTAATTCCTCTCCTGGGGATAAATCCTAAGGAATCAAACCCATTTATTTATTAAAAAGATCTGTGTTTACCTATGTTCACAGCAGCACAATAGTCCAAACTTGGAAGCAACCCAGGTGTCCAACAACAGATGAGTGGCTGAGTAAGTTGTTGTCTATATACATAATGGAATATTACTCAGCTATTAAGAATGAAGAATTTAACTTCTTTATCTCATATTGGATAGAGTTTGAAGGAATCATATTAAGTGACATAAGCTAGAAAGAGAAGGATAAATAATTGATGATCTCACTCATGGACAGAAATTGAGAAATAAGAACAGAAAGGGGAAACACAGTAGAACTTGGGACTGGGTTTGGTGTATTGCACCAAAGCTTTCAGGTCTCGGCTCATGACAGTGGAGGAGGACTTAGGTGGGTGGGAGGTGGGGAGTATTTTGCAGAAAACTGAGACTTTTTATGTTTGTTTATTGGGGGATTAATGGTTTATAGTTGACAGTAAAATACAAGTTTGTACATGCATAACATTCCCCAGTTTTCCACATAACAATTCAACCCTCACTAGGTCCTCCTCTGTAATCATATTCCAGCACCCGAACCCCCCCAACCCCACCCCAGAGTCTTTTGTTTTGGTGCAATACATCATCTACAGTCCAAGTGAAAACTGAGAAATTTTACACATGCATCAACTGTACTTACTGTAAATCATTAATCCCCCAATAAAAAAACTATTGTGTGAAATATGAAAAAAAGGAGTAATCAGGGGAGTCGGGCTGTAGTGCAGCGGGTTAAGCGCAGGTGGCACAAAGCGCAAGGACCTGTGTAAGGTTCCCGGTTCGAGCCCCCGCCTCCCCATCTGCAGGGGAGTCGCTTCACAGGCAGTGAAGCAGGTCTGCAGGTGTCTGTCTTTCTCTCCCCCTCTCTGTCTTCCCCTCCTGTCTCCATTTCTCTCTGTCCTATCCAACAACGATGACATCAATAACTAAACAATGAAACAACAAGGGCAACAAAAGGAAATCAATAAAATAAATTAAAAAATTAAAAAAAAAGGAGTAATCAGATGTCAGAATCAGAAAAAAAACTACTAGTCACAGGCCCTTTGGAATAGAACTAAAATAAGCCTACTAGCTATCTACAAAACGAGACACCCCAACTCTTCATCTACACTATTCCAGCCTTTAGGTTCATGATTAGTCAACAATTGTTTGGCTTTACATGTTAACTCACTTCTTAGCCACCAGGTTCCAGATGCTGTATAAGTACCGTGCGCTAACCGATTGCACCACTGGAGCTCCCAGGTTCCAGATGCTAACACGATGCCAACCAGACTTCCATGGACAGACAACCCCACCAGTGTGTCCTGGAGCCCTGCTTCCCACTAAGGAAAGCGAGAGACAGGCTGGGAGTATGGATCAACCTCTCAACATTCATGTTCAGTGGGGAAGCAACTACTGAAGCCTGACCTTCTACCTTCTGCATCCCACAATGACGTTGGGTCCATACTCCCAGAGGGATAAAAAAATAGGAAAGCTGTGGCTGGGTATTGGCACACCTGGTTGAGGACACATGTTACAGTGCTCAAGGATCCAGGTTCGAGTCCCTGGTCACCACCTGCAGGGGGAGAGCGTCATGAGCGGTGAAGCAGATCTGCAGCTGTCTCTTATCTCTCTCCCTCTCTATCTCCCCCACCCCTCTCAATCTCTGGCTATCTGTGTCCAATAAATAAACATAATAATAAATTTTAAAAAAGAATAGGAAAGCTTTCAAGGGAGGGGGTGGGATAAGGAGTTCTGATGGTGAGAATTATGTGGAGTGGTATCCCTCTTATCCTATTATCCTATAGTTTTGTCAATGATTCCTTTTTATAAATAAAAATGTTTATACAAATACCCATGTATGCTTAGATAAAGGTGCTTAAAAAAGAAATAAAGAAGTAATCTAAAGATATAGCAATAGCTATGAGGCCCTTATTTTTTATACAGACTCAGTTATTTTAAAGTATTTTAAATTTCTGTTTTAGGTAACTGACACTAAGAAAGTACCCTAAATTCAGTTTATTGTGTTTGTTAATAAACACCAGCAGTAAGAACAACACATTATAAAAGTCTGAACAATTTTAAATGTAGATTATCTTATCCATAGATTAAAATAACTGATATTCAAATAATCAGAAAGTCAAATCTTTTTATGACCTTAACACTGTAGTCTAATGAATATTAACAAGCACCACCCATAATACAATGCTTCTCTGTGCTAGTTATTCCTTCAGAAATAAATCAGGATGTTTACACTATCAGTTAAGCAAGTTAAGAAAAATCTCTTCATTTCTGCAATTTGAAAACAACCTTTAAAATAATTTCAATAAACATGCAATCTAACAGCAGGTATAAGATTTCTCAGACTTCCAGCACTGGGTTACTAAGTTTGGGCCCAATTCAAATGCATTACCCGTTTGGAATCTCAGTTTCCTCATTTTTTTTTTTTTTTTTTTTTACCAGAGCACTGCTCAGCTCTGGCTTATGGTGGTGCATGGGATTAAAGCTGAGACTCCAGAACCTCAAGCATGAGAAAAGTCTCTTTGCATAAATATTATGCCACCTACCCCTTCCCTCAAATTGTTATATTTAAAACAGGAAATATGAGGCCAGGAGGTGGCACACAGGGTTAAGTACACTTGTTATAATGCACAAGGACCTGGATTCAAGCCTCTGGCCCCTACCTGCAAGAGGGAAACTTTTCAAATGGTAAAGCAAAGTTGCAGGTGTCTCTCATCTCTCTCCTTTCCCTCTTGATTTCTCTATCTCTATCCAGTAAATGAGAATATTTTTAAAATTAAAAAAAAAACAAGAAAGATGTACCATATAATTCAACAACACTTCTAAAACTCCTTTTAATTTTTCAGTTGATTAACTTATAGTATTAACTATCAGTCATCATTAACTGGCATTTGAGACCAGCCTAGCTTGAATCACCTGTGCAAATCTCTTCTTAAGCTAACACATTCAGATATAGCAGGGACACCCAAAGTAATGTCTTTATTTACCATGGGATGTGTCAGTTTTACTAGCATATACATATGAAAATCCTTAACCCAAGAGGGAAAAGGTGCTTCTTGCTCAAGGATAACAGAGACCTCCTTAACAGAACTCCAGTTGGTAACTGAATATGAATTTAGAATTCAAATACCTCTAAGGGATACTATCAACATAGTATAAATGAACAGTATACTATCAATAGTATAAAAGAATAGTTCAAGGAATTCTGACTGCTGGATTTAAAGGAATAGTGTTATATCCTAAAGATCATTTATTTTTCCCCAGAAATTCAGCAGGACTTGGGCGTCTTACTGCCTGACACCAAGTAGCAGGTTCTTATTCTCATGGTAATTGAGAATACTTTAAAATCTTAAACCTTAAGTGAAATATGCCAACACATCTTCTGGATAAAGATATCTGCATTATGCAGCTTAGATGATGTCATAGTAGAACACAAGACTTGAAAGCATGAGGTCCTGGATTAAATTCCTGCCACAGCAAATGCCAAAGTGATATTTTGGTTCTCTCTCTTAATAAATTAATATCTAAAAGAAATGATCTGTTGTCTGCATCTTTGCTTTGATGTAGACTAAGAACCTCATAGGAACTCTGCCTTTACCCAGACCCTGTTGGCCCCCATCACTATTCTTTAATCAGCGAATGATATTTCTTTATAATTATATATCCTCAGATTCATAATGCTTAGAATCAATACAGTGCAACGGTAAAGGGCTTGTGTTATAGATGTAGACACACCGAGTTCAAATACCAGAACTACTATTAGCTAATTCCTACAATTCTACCACACCTGTCTCTATGGACCGTTAAGATTACATAGCAATGCATGTGCTTTTACAGTGAGGAAAAAACAACAATTTCTTCACATGTTAACTGTTATGAGACTAGAAAAGCATTAAATATCAATGCTATGATTACTTATGGTTTTCCAGTTGAAATTCACCTTATAGTAGAGCAAGACAAAAAGGCCTACCTACACCTTTACTCCAAATCACTAACAGGCTTGCAAATATGGTCCACAGAGAGCATAAGAGAAAAATACCTAATAGTCCAGTTTCCTCCCTGCCAATTTTATTTTCTCTCAAGGGATCATTGAATTGTCCTTAGTGAAGTCAATGTTTTCCCCACAGAGTTCCTGCTAAGCCTCAAACCACTGCTAATCAGCTTCACAAATTTTTAAATGACTTGAGGCTTCTTTCTGACTGCCAGCTGGCATTTCCAAGGACATCATTTATTCCTGGTAGAGTTGAATTAGCTCCTAATGACAATGTAATCAAGGAATCCACACAGTAAGGGTCTTCTTAGTGCTGATTGGTAAAGAGTAGTGGACCTCTATACTAGCTGCTCTCTAGGGTGTTGGATGAAGATAAAGGGTCTATCAGCTAAGATGGCCTCAAGCTTCCTTAACCCCACACCAGTCACCAGAGCTACTGCTCTATGGTGAGCTTAAGGGGAAGAAAATCAAGTGAAAAGGGAGGCATACTATATAGAATGGTTAAACCAACAAGAAGAATTTATTGGAGAAATGAACCAGGACAAGAGTCCAGCTAAAAGCCCCCAAAGGGTGAAGCACAAAATAATGAGGTCAACATCCAAACATTAGTTAAGGAAATAATTACAGGAGTCAGTAAAGGGTTTGAAAGAATTGTCATCAGAAATGCAAAAGCAACCAATGAGACTCTGGAAGAAAACATTATCTCAAGGTTATTAGAGAGTTGAAAGCTGCAATAGCTGAGCTAAGAACACAACTAGCTGAACAAGCTAAAACAGTATCAGAACAGGGTAACAAAATAGATGAACTCCAGAAAACAGTAGAGGGCAGAAAGAATAGAATCAATGAGGCTGAAGACAGAATTAGCAAGATCGAGGATGAATTAGAGACAACTAAAAAAGAAGTGAGAGATCTCAAAGAGAGAGTAAGAGATACTGAAAACAACAACAGAGGCCTATGGGATGACTTCAAAAGAAATAATATATGCATTATTGGCTTACCAGAGGAAGAAAGAGAGGGGAAGAAAGCATTCTTTGGGACATAATAGAACTTCTCTAGTCTAGACAACGTCTAAGACATAAATGTTCAACAAGCCCAAAGGGTCCCAAACAGAATTAACCCAGACTTAAAGACACCAAGGCACATCATATTTAGAATGGAAAGGAATAAGGATAAAGAAAGGATCCTGAAGGCTGCAAGAGAAAATAAAAGAGTCACCTACAGAGGAAAACCCTTAAGACTAGCAGCAGACTTCTCCACACAAACACTACAGGCCAGAAGAGAGTGGCAAGATATCTGTTGAGTGCTCAATGAGAAAGGCTTTCAGCCAAGACTACTGTATCCTGCTAGACTGTCATTCAGACTAGATGGAGGCATCAAAACCTTCTCAGACAAGCAACAGTTGAAAGAATCCACTATCACCAAGCCTGCCCTGAAACAAGTTCTGAAAGGTCTCCTATAAACAGTCAGACCACCATAAATATGCCAAATATAGAACACTCTAAAACTCTACAAGAATGGCATTAAAATATCTTCAATCTTTGATATCAATAAATGTCAATGGCCTGAATTCACCTATTAAAAGACACAGAGTAGGAAGATGGATCAGAAAACACAACCCAACAATATGCTGTCTACAGGAAACCCACCTAACTCAACAAGACAAACACGGACTAAAAGTGAAAGATTGGAAAACTATCATACAAGCCAATGGCCCAAAAATAGGTCAGGAACAGCTATTCTCATATCTGACATGATAAGACTTTAAAATAATAAAAATAAAAAAGATAGGGATGGACACTTCTTAATGCTCAGAGGCTCAGTCAATCAAGAGGACTTAACAATTATTAAAATCTATGAACCCATTGAGAAGCCAGCTAAGTACATCAAACATCTACTGAAAGAGCTACAGCAATATATTAACAGCAACACAGTCATAAGTAGGGGACTTTAACACCCCACTCTCTCAACTTGACAGATCATCCAGACAGAAAATCAATAAAGAAATGAGGGAGCTAAATGAGGAGATAGATAAAATAGAACTATTGGACATTTTCAGAGTCATTCATCCCAAGAAACTGGAATACAAATTTTACTCAAGTCCACATGGATCATTCTCAAGGATAGACCATGTTAAGTCACAAAGACAGCATCAGCAAATTCAAGAGCATTGAAATCATCCCAAGCATCTTCTCAGACCACAGTGGAATGAAACTAACACTTAACAATCAACAAAAGATTAGTAATAGTCCCAAAAAGTGGAAGGTCAACAGTATGCTACTTAACAACTACTGGGTCAAAGAGGAAATAAAGGAAGAAATCAAAATGTTTGGAGAGTTCAATGAAAATGAAGACACAAACTATCAAAATATTTGGGACACAGCTAAGGCAGTACTGAGAGGGAAGTTCATAGCTATACAAGCACACATTAGGAAACAAGAAAAAGCACAAATAAACAGCCTGACTGCACATCTTGAAGACCTAGAATAAGAAGAATAAAGGAACCCTAAAGAAACCAGAAGGACAGAAATCACTAAAGTTAAGGCAGAAATCAATAACGTTGAAAATAAGAAAACCATACAAAAGATCAACAAGAGTAAATGTTGATCTTCGAAAGAGTGAACAAAATCGACAAACCTTTAGCCAGACTCAAAAGACAAAAAAGGGAGAAGACCCAAATAAATCAGATCATAAACAAAAGAGCAGATATCACAACAAACACCTCAGAAATTCAACATATCCTGCGAGGCTTCTATGAACAACTATATGCCTCCAAGGTAGAGAACCTGGAAGAAATGGACAATTTCTTAGATACCTACCAACTTCCAAAATTAAGTAAAAAGGAAGTAGATAACATGAACAGGCCCATCACAGCTAATGAAATTGAAACAGTTATCAAAAACCTCCCCCCAAAATAAAAGTCCTGGACCAGATGGTTTTACAAATGAATTCTACAAAACCTTCAAGGAAGAGTTAATACCTCTACTTCTAAAAGTCTTTCAGAAGATTGAAGACACTGGAATACTCCCTTGCAGCTTCTATGAAGCCAACATCACTTTGATACCAAAAGCAGATAGGGACACAACCAAAAAAGAAAACTAGAGACCAATATCTCTGATGAGTATAGATGCTAAAATACTGAACAAAATTCTAGCCAACTGGATACAGCAATATATTAAAAAGATTGTTTATCATGACCAAGTGGGGTTTATCCCAGGCATGCAAGGTTGGTTTAATATACGTAAATCAATCAATGTGATCCACCACATCAACAAAAGCAAGACCAAAAACCACATGGTCCTATCAACAGATGCAGAGAAAGCCTTTGACAAAATACATCATCCCTTTATGATCAAAACACTACAAAAAATGGGAATAGATGGAAAATTCCTGAAGATAGTGGAGTCTATATATAGCAAACCTACAGCCAACATCATACTCAATGGTGAAAAACTGGAAGCATTTCCCTTCAGATCAGGTACTAGATAGGGTTGCCCACTATCACCATTACTATTCAACATAGTGTTGGAAGTTCTTGCCATAGCAATCAGGCAGGAGCAAGGAATTAAAGGCATACAGATTGGAAGAGCAAAAGTCAAACTCTCCCTATTTGCAGAGGACGTAATAGTATCCACAGAAATTCCCAAGGAATCCAGCAAGAAGATTTTGAAAATCATCAGGCAATACAGTAAGGTGTCAGGCTACAAAATTAACATTCAAAAGTCAGTGGCATTCCTCTATGCAAACACTAAGTTAGAAGAAGTTGAAATCCAGAAATCAATTCCTTTTACTATAGCAATAAAAACAATCAAATATCTAGGAATAAACCTAACCAAAGAAGTGAAAGACTCACCCAGGAAAATATTTCCAACACCTCCTAGTATATTAAAATTTACTTTATCATAAGTCTATTTAATATCAAGTATCTGTACTAGTCCAACTGTTTTATTTTACTGAACACAAAGAAAGGTTGGCATTTAGTCAGGTGTTCTGCTCAATGTAAAGAAAAGGTTGCAATTTAGTCAGGTGTTCCTGCTCTACCACTAGCCACATGCTCCCTCAAGCCTTCAGGACACCATGTTTTTTCTAACAATGACAGTAGTTGGTGGACTACTGCCAAACATCACCAGGGAAACAGTGCACATCACTCTTATTCACTACTGGATTCCTACATTAGCATAACAAACACTTGTTGCATAACAGACTAGGTCATGTCCCAAGTCAATGGTGCATTTGTGAGGGCAATCACCACTCAACTATCTTTAAGTACCTGCAAAACTGCAGCACATAATAAATGTTTCTTAAAACTGATTGGTAGCTGAGTCATACGAAGGATAAGTTTATATCCCTTACAAAATAATTCCACATGTAGTTTGGAAACCATGTTTGATAGATACAATTTTACCATATATATCAATGTCTTTTACATCTTTGTTTTATTCAAAGTTACTTGCTATACTTATCAGAAGAGATCTATACACACCTATATTCATGGCAGCACAATCTAGAAGAGGTAAAATTTGGAAACAATTCAAGTGTTCAACAACAGATGAGTAGTTGTGGAAGTTGTGGTAAACATGCACAATGGAATACTACTAAGTGATAAAAAGTGAAAATTTCTCTTCTGCTATCAAAAAAAAAAAAGATGGAATAGGAGGAAATCATGTTAAGTGAAATAATCCAGAAAAAGTACTGGGTGACCTTTTTCATAGGTAGGACCTAAGAAATAAAGTAAGGGGAAAAACAGGATAAAACTTTAATGGTCTGGGCTCTATTGCTACAGATCCAGGTGCTCAAAAGGAGGGAAAATGGTGGATTTCATGGGGAGAAGGAGCCTTGTGGTTCCAGTCCTATAAGGTGGAGAAGGAGAAAACTTTGGTGAAAGGTGATGTGTACTAACACCTATTTGGGAAAGATGCAGAATTACACCTGTAACAACCACCACCCTGGAAATCAGTATGTCCTAAGTAAATTAACTTTAAAAGAATATTTGCCAAATTACAAAGAAAATACTTCAACTTAATTTATATGGGTTAATAATCTGCCATCTTTCCCATTTTAAGCATTCCTATTCTCTGTTGCTTATATGAAAATAATGGCAGTTCCTTTGTGCTGTGTTCCAAAACTCTGAAACTGTTTTTTTGGAATGAAAAACAAGTTTTCCCATGAAAAGCTAAAAAATCAAAATGGCATGAAGGGTGCTTAGGTTCCCACGCCCATTCACAAAAGCTTACTTAGCACATCAGAATACCACAGAGTTCAGCCATGCTTTCTCCAAGGAAAATACTTCCCAATTTCCACTTGTATTACACCTGCAATATGTGCCTCTCTTCTCCTTCTCTTTCTTTACTTGACATGGAATAAGCTCCAGCTACATATCAATTCCCTACTTCGAAGTCCCACTCTTTAATCTTCATATTCCATTCTCCCTGGGAACATAGACCCATGTTAAAACCCAGCAGATGTCCTAGGCCTGAGCATTACAACCAGCATTTGTAAGCTACACACAAGAGTTACAAACTGGCCGTTCACAAAATTACTATGAGGAACCCCTGAGAGAATCCAGGGAATATAAAAGGGCCAGAGGCTGCCACCAAGAAGCAGGTGCTCTAGGAGACTATTAGGAAAAGAAAAAAAAAAAAAAGACTACTTGAACAGAGGTGCTATCATACAAAAGTCCTATTATTCACTCATCTACCTATCTATCTATTTGTTCAGCAAACACGTATAGAGAACATTATTATCTCCTAGAAAACAAAAGACAAGAATCATTATGATTGTGGTCATAAGATGCATTATCTATCAGGGTAAAACATTCAAATAGCTGACACATTTGCAATTAGGAATGTAATCCCTTGAGAATGTATAATGAAATATCTTGTCCTAGATTAATGCATATAGGCAAGACTCTTGGAACTTAATGTTAAAGAAAGAGAAATCTGAATGACAAATAGGACAGAGGAAATGGGAGAAGGAAAGGAACACACCCATAAGAGGAAACAGATTGAACAAAGTCTGTGGAAGAAAGAGATGTTAACATTTTCCAGGACAGGAAAATATTCAAGGCGAAAATGTTCTTGGAGCAATAAGGCATTAAGAATTAGTTGGGAATGAAGGAAAACAGGCCGCATCCTGAATTTATTCTTTCAGAAAATATTTATTGAAAACATTCCATGTGTCAACACTTTACTAAGCCCTTAAGACAGCTTAGTATACAAGTCAGATAGGCCCATGGTCCACTGACACAGGTGTCTCTAGGTATAGAGACAGACAGAAAAGTAAGTTGCTCATCCCAAACAATAACATTTACATTAAACATTAAGCTGAATTTCTATGTGAAGTAAATTAACAGACACAATTAACTTTATTACTGCAGTCCTTTCAAATCTTGCACTACAGCTCACATCAACATATAATAGGATTTTGTATCTGGGTCTCCTTTTAAATCATACATACTAGAGAAATACTAGATAGAAGATATAGTTTTTCCTATACCCTTCAGTATATGAAACGTGATTAAATGCTTTGTTTCTCATCTCACTCCAATAAAGAGAGAGATCCTATGACCTCTTCACATATTACTGAAGATGGAACAATATCCCATGCATGCATGCATGCAGTCTCCCCCTATAATAAGGCAATGGACTAAGCTTGCAGTGTTCCCACACCCAGCTTTAATGCCTAACTTTCTCTGCCAGTACTGTTCACCCTGCCAGTAAAGTCCTTTAAGATTATCTCTTCAGCTAGTGAAAGCTGTGAATCAAATCCATTCACCATGTCCACCAAGAGCAATCCTGCATTGCTTGTCTGCAACTCCTTTTATAAACTCTCCTCCACATGATGCTAAAACGCAAGTCCACATGCCTCCCACCAAAATGAATTGCTGGAGGGGATAAGCTGCAGGTGTAAAGTCAGCACATATCAGAAAGGTGCTAAGTCAGTATAATAAAATGAATGCATGAATGAACCAACAAGCAACCTCATTTCGGAAATCATAACTCCTACTTACAACCGTGCAAGCCTGAAGTGATCTTTCCATTAAACTGAAACCAGTATTTGTGTGCACCTAAGGGAATCAGCTCTTCAGCTCTTCTTCACTTAAGTCCCTTGTCCTCTCACCCACAGTTTCTGCCTGAGGAATGTGTTCCACAGCTGAACCCACTGGAGCTAAAGTCCTGCTGAGACTGATCCTGGTAAATCCTGCTGTTTACTGCTCCCCACCCTGGAGTCAAATGTCCTGTGAGCTGAACAACCCAACATGGAAGCCAAAAGAAACTACAGGTCACAGTGATATGAGACGTCTCATGTCCCAAAGGTATACGGAGGCAGATGGAGAGAAAAAAATGTGTCCAGAATTGCGAGACTGGGACTGGGACAAACTTCATGACTTTTGCTGAAGCAAGCAAACTCCAGGTCTCTAGGTTGCAGCTATAAAGAAAGATTGTGCCAAAAATAGTATCCTACCCTCTTCACTGCACAGGTCCCAGCAAACAGGCCTCCAGCAGCAGCTTTCCAGAGCTCATGATCCCTAGAGGGACAGGGAGGTCATCTAAAGTAGGAAAAGATAAAATTTCCCCTCAAGCAATCTTATAATACACACACACCCACCAAGATATCAAAACTGAGAGAGATATTCACTCATACTTCCTTAAGGATAAGTGAGAGTTTGCTCAGTCAGCTGATGGGTCTAATTCTTTTCACAGGAACAACATTCCATTTCACAGAGATAAAGGACAAATTGTCTGTGATATATAGTGTGAAGAATTATAATCAAAAGAAATTAAGTTACCTAACACACTTCACTTGTCATGGAAGAATAAAATATAAGCCTCGAAGTAGAAGAGATGTAGGCACAAACTACTTTGTAGCCATGTGATCTAACAATTACACAATGACTCAGTTCCAGTTTGTTTACTTATATATCCACTGAAGGGACAACTCTCCCTGTCACTTGGGATGCTGCCACTGGATTATTGGAGGTAACCATCAGAAAAGAATTTGGACAGTATCCGGTGCTATTTCTACAGCATTCAAACCAAAGTATTCACTAAACATCTATGTAAATAACTGTAATCACAAATGCTCACTGGGACTGCCTTTCCTTGGGTAAAAAAATGTTCTTCTACGTATTTCAGCTAGGGGCAGTAATTTCATCTTAGCACTTCCAGAAACAACATATATGTTCCTTTTGATATTTAAAGATAGATAATATGCCCCTCCCATCAAAATCTAATTTCCCTTTTCAAAGGACACCCCACTTTTTGAATATTTCTTTTGTCCTCTTATTACAATAGCTAAATTCAGAAAAATGTGGGTGCATATGAGTATGTATAAATTTCCCTAAAGGAGAAAATACATAAAAAAATTAAACCAACTTTTTAAATGTTCTTATATTTTATGTTAACATTGATTTCTCCTGTACTTCCTCTTTATAATACTTTTTACTTTTAAGAGTTCCATTGAAGCAAATTTTGCATACCATGACACTCAGCAAACTTAAGAGTACAATTTAATGAGTTTTAGTGATTCTATGCAGTCAATTTTGTAATCGACAGCACAATCCAGTTTTAGAGTTCTTTACCACCCCAAAGTTCCTGTATTTTCATTTACAAGCAATCTTTATACACAACCCCAGATCCTGACAAACACTGATTTATTTACTTATTGATTTATTTTTGCCACTACAGTTTTGTATCTTATAGAAATATCACACAATGAGAGTCACAGAAATTGTCATCTTTTGTGTCTGGCTTCTTTCATGTTGTTGTATTTATTTATTTTGAGATTTACCCACATTGTGTCATGATCCTTTTCGTTGTTCAGCAGTATTCCGGTATGTGGCTTTGCCCAGTTTTGTTGATATATCCACCAGCTGATGGACATCTGTACTGTTTCTAATTTAAACTGTTATGAATAATGTTGATAGAAGAATTCACAGACAAGTGTCTGCACAGACAGATTTTAGATACTCCCATTCCTTTCCTTTTTCCTTCCTCTCCCCTCCCCCATCCTATTATTTTTCTTGTGCTAGGGCTTATGTACATGGAATTCTACCACTCCTGGTCCATTGTTTTTGTTTTTTTTTTCTTTTTCTTTTCCCCCCATTATTCTTATTTTAGATAGAGAAAAACAGATCAAAAGGGACAGAGAGGGAGGGATACCACAGAAATGCTCCTTGTGGTCCTGGGGCTCCTCAGACCAGGGCTACACCCAAGGCAAAAACATCCACCATGCTGGGTGAACTACCTCCCAACCCCAATATTTTCATTCCTATTAAGAGTAAAATTACAAGGCTACATTCTATTAAATGTAAGCTCATTTAAAAAAAAAACTTTCTGGGGGTTGGGCGGTGGCGCAGTGGGTTAAGCGCACGTGGCGCAAAGCGCAGGGACCGGCGGGCGTAAGGATCCCGGTTCGAGCCCCAGGCTCCCCACGTGCAGGGGAGTCGCTTCACGGGTGGTGAAGCAGGTCTGCAGGTGTCTATCTTTCTCTCCCCCTCTCTCTGTCTTCCCCTCCTCTCTCCATTTCTCTCTGTCCTATGCAACAACAAAACAACGTCAACAATGGCAATAATAACCCCAAAGAGGCTGCAACAACTAGGGCAACAAAAAGGGGGAAAAATGGCCTCCAGGAGCGGTGGATTCATGGTGCAGGCACCGAGCCCAGCAATAACCCTGGAGGAAAAAAAAAAAAACTTTCTAATGATTCCCCTAAGTGGCTCATTAGCGATGGGTGAGGGTTCCAAATTCTTCACATCTTCACCAACACTTAGTATTGCCACTCTCTGTGAGTAGAAAGTAGTGTCTCTGTGGTTTTTAGTCACTCACTGTGGTTTGTAATTTGCATTTCCCCGATGATTAATGATGCTGAGTACCTTCATATGCTTGTTTTGCATGTAAATATCCTCTTAATGATGTCTATTCAAATCTTTCACATTTTGCTTAACTGAATTGTTTCCTTATGGAATTTCTACAGTTCTTTAAATATCCTGGATAAATTCTTACTGAATATAGTTTTTCTGTTTCACCTTTTAAAATAGTGATTTGACAGTTATATACAAGATTATAACATAGTAGAAGAATAATTCCACACTATTCCCACCACCAAAGTTCATTGCCCTCCTACCCACCGGCAACAATTATTTTTTTCAAGTTCATGTGTTTCAATTCTGTAGATTCTATATATGAGTGAAACCATCTGGTGGTGGTTCTTCACTTCCCTACTTACAGCATAATCACTGTCAGTTCCATCTGTTTTGTCACAAAGGACAAAATATCATCTTTTAAAATTGCTGAGTAGTACTCATTGGTAGCTTAATATATAAATATTACTAAATACACTTTTTGTTTTTTATCTGCCACCTAAGGTTTTAACTTTTTCTCTTAAAAGTGTCAAAGTTTTTATAGAAATTACAGGTAAAATTATACTATTAATTCATTTATTATATTTTATTCTAATAGAGACAGACAAATATTGGAGAAAATGAGCTAGAGAGGGAGAAAGAGAGACATCTGCAGCACTGCTTCACCACTTGTGAAGTTTCCCCTCTGCAGGTGGAGATCACAGGAGGCTTGAACCTTGTTCTTGTGCATAAATTAAGTGTATATGACAATAAAGGGAGTGACCAAAAAACAGAATTTATATATGTCCGAGTTTCAATTTATACATAAATGTTATACATAGTACAGCAAGTTACTATGAACATTTTATAAATTACATAAAGTTAAAAGATTTAAAAATTAAGAACCAAGGGGAGTTCAAAGTTTTTATTTTAAAGTTTTAAACCCTAGCAGTTCAAAAATATACATCTGAAATACACCATGTAAAACTAGATTGGAAGAAATAAGTATAAGCATATTGTACACAACCATTAACTTTGGACAACACATAGAATGCTCTAAATTCTATCAAGTGTACATAAGAAAAATACTTAAAGTTTGACTCATTAAACACTTAAAATTAATGTAAAAGCCTAGGTGGGAAAACTTACAATTAAGGGAAAAAAAGGAAAAATAAAAACTAAGGAAGTTACAACAACAATAAAACAACTAGGGCAACGAAAGGGAATAAATAAATAAATAAGAACCTTGTAATATTAAATTTAAAAACTAAGGAAGTTAAACAGAAAAAAATTAGAAATATAACTGTTACTGAAGGGAACTAAAAGGAACTAAATATATATACTTTTAAAATTAATTGCCTACCCTTCTCATCAGTAGTGTGAACTTCCCAAACTCAAATGCTGTCCTGAGTTTCTGCAACATATATGCAAGTAACTCTTCCTGACCATCTAACTGAGAGTATCATAACTAACTTTGTACAACTATGTTCCAAGCTTCATCAGTCAATGGAATTTATCTAAACTGTCCCTTATATAAACTGTCTTAGAAATATTCCCTTTCTAAACTGTTCCTTTATTTAAACTGTCCAACATGGCAACTACTAGCCACTGTGGATACCAGTACCTGGAAGGTAATGACAACAATTTATTCTAAATTAAGCTGATATAGCCAGATGTGGCTAATAGCATGCAGATATACAATTAACTCAGGAGCTACTGTTGCCCGTCAGAAAAAGAAACATGATGTTTAAAATACACAATTCTTTTTATTTACTTGATTTTTCTTTTCTTTGTTTTTTTTTTATAGAGGCTAAGAGACAGAGACAGGCAGAGACAGAAAGAATGACAGGCACCTGGTCCACTGCTCATGAAACTTCCCCCCTGCAGGTGGTGACTGGGGACATGAATCTGGCCCTTGCACATGGTAGCACATGCTCTACACCAGATGAACCATCACTCAGCTTCTATACAAGGAAATAGAAAAAGATATAAAGAAGTGAAAAGATAGCCCATGTTCATAGATTGGAAGAATTAACATCATCAAAATGAATATTCTACCCAAAGCCATATACAAATTTAATGCATATCAAGGTTCCATCATTTTTTTTTCCATGAGAATAAAACAAAAGCTACAAACGTTTATTTGAAACCAGAGTAAGACCTAGAACTGCCATAGCAATCTTGAGGAAAAAGAACAGAACTGGAGGAACCATGCTCCCAGATTTCAAACTATACTATTATAATTGATAATAATTTCATTATTATCAAAACTGCCTAGTACTGGAACAAAAATAGACACAATGACCTGTGGAATAGAACTGAGAGGCCAACAGATGACTTCACAGAGGTGTGATGGAATCTCACCTCTGCAGAGCTCTACCTTACTAAAGAAAGACAGAAACAGGCTGGGGGTATAGATTGATCTACCAATGCCCATGCCCATGTCCAGTGGAGGAGCAATTACAGAAGCCAGAACTCCCATTTTCTTCACCCCCAAAAGAATGCTGGTCCATATGCCCAAAGAGGGAGCAAACTTAAGGGAATATGACTAGAGGGCTTTGAACTCCAATTTCATCAAAATCCTAAGTTCTGAGAGTGAAGAGGAGAAAAGGAAGGACATTCATAAGTGGCAATAGGTGTATAGGTGTGACTTGGAGGAGAAGGAAAAGCGGGACCATAGAAGAAATGGGAAAGTATATATAAATATAGATACAGAAATAACAGTCAATCTATATCTGTGATAACTACTGTAGTTTCCAATGGTGGAAATGGGGACATAGAAATCTGGTGGTGGAAATGGTGTGGAATTATACCCCTGTTGTCTCACAATGCTGTAAATCAACATTAAATTACTAATGAAATTTAAAAAATATTGAGAACTCAGAAGTCGGTCCCTATACCTATGGACATCTAATGTTTGACAAGGGGGCCCAAATGATTAAATGGAGAGTCTCTTCAACAAATGGTGGTGGGGAAACTGAGTTGAAACATGCAGAAGAATGAAACTGAACCACTATATTTCATCGCACACAAAAGTAAAATCCAAATGGATTAAGGACCTGGATGTGAGGCCAGAAACTATTAAATACTTAGAAGAAAATACTGGTAGAACTTTTTTTCATCTAAGTTTTTAGGCATCTTCAATGACTCAAGTCCAATGCAGGGAAGATAAAAACAAAAATAAACCAACAGGACAGCATCAAACTAAAAAGCTTCTGCACAGCAAAAGAAACCACCACCCAAATAAAGAGACTCCTTAAGGAATGGGAGATCTTTACATGCCATATATCAGACAAGAGGCCAATGACCAGAAAATATAAAGAGCTCACCAAACTCAGAAAAAATACAAAACAACCAAAAACCAAAAACCCATCCATTAGTGGGGAGAGGATATGAATAGAATATTCACCAAACAAGAGACCCAAAGGGCAAAAGACATATATAAAAAAAGGCTCCAAGTCACTGATTGTTAGAGAAATGCAAATAAAGACAGCCATGGAATATCACTTCACTCCTGTGAGCATACCATATATCAGAAAAGACAGTAACAACAAAAGCTAGAGAGCTTGCAGGGGTAAAGGAACTCTCCTGTACTGCTGGTGGGAATATAAATTGGGCCAACCCCTTTGGAGAGCAGTCTAGAGAACTCTGACAAGGCTAGAAATGGACCTACCCTATAACCCTGTAATTCCTCTCCTGGGGATACATCCTAAGGAATCAAACACACTCATCCAAAAAGATCTGTGTTTACCTATGTTCATAGCAGCACAATTTGTAATAGTCCAAACTTGGAAGCAACCTAGGTGTTCAACACGGGGATTCCTGTTTGGTGAATAAAGGATGGTGTTTTTTGTGTTTTTTTTTTTTTTCTGAGTTTGGTGAGCTCTTTATATATTTTGGTTATTAGCCTCTTGTCTGATGTATGGCATGTAAATATCCCCCATTCTTTAAAGAGATCTTATCCATAGCTAGATAAGTGGCTGAGAACGTTATGATATATACATATGTATATATATATATATATATATATATGTATATATATATATATCGGCTATTAGGAATGATGAATTCACCGTCTTTACCTCATCTTGGATGGTACTTGAAGAATGTTAAGTGACATAAGCCAGAAAGAGAAGGATGAATGTGGGATGATCTCACTCATGGACAGAAATTGAGAAATAAGAACAGAAAGGGGAAACACAGTAGAAATTGGATTGGGTTTGGTGTATTGCACCAAAATAAAGGACTCTGGGGGTGGTGGTGGTTTCAGGTCCTAGTACATAATGGTGAAGGGGGACCTAGGATAAAGGTGAGAGTGCTTAACAGAAAACTTACAAATTTACACATGTACTAACAATTGTATTTACTATAATCCACTAATTCCCTCAATCAAAAACATCTTGAAAATAAGATATTGAATATTTCACTGTGAATCTGTCATTTGCACAAGATTTCATAAGTAGAGTGATAATGATACAAAAATTGCTATACCTATAATATCATTTAAGTAATTTACTTCTCTTACAAAAACTGAAATAAAAGCATTAGAATTTGTGTTAGTTTATAGATGAATAATAAGGCTCTAGTGCAGATGTGTCAATGGGGACTGAAACAGAACACAGCACATCAAAACATGAACAGTGCAGATGCCATCACAGATACTATGGAAACTACCAGAGTATTTGCTAGCAGGAGCTGCTAGTCACTCTCTGCTAAAGATTCAATCAAGTAGGTTTTATATACCTCTACTCCCAAATTTATATCTCTGGAACATATCTTTACCCAGGTCTTCTGTATCTCACAAATACATTAAAGATATGTTCATGGACCAAGCAGATAGTTTAGCAGCAGCATGCAAGACTTTCATAGGAAAGATCCTAGGTTCAATCCCCCAATACCACCAATTGCCAAAGTTGAGTAGAGTTCCAGACAAAGTCAACAAAAATCAATCATCAATAAATATTCACTACTTGTTTACTATATGCCAAGTACATTTTAGGAGTTGAACATACAAATACTGGGAATGCTCAGTCCCTAAACATTCTCCCCACTACCAGAGTTCCCCTAGTTTAGAAAATGGTTCTTCAGGTGGTCCGGGAGGTGGTGCAGTGGCTAAGGTACTAGACTCTCAAGCATGAGGTCCCGAGTTCAATCCCGGGCAGCAAATGTACTAGAGTGATGTCTGGTTCTTTCTCTCTTTCCTACCTTTCTCATTAATAAATAAATAAAATCTTAAAAAAAAAAAAAAGAAAAGAAAAGAAAATGGTTCTTCAGGGCCAGACAGTGCCGCCCTGGGTTGAGTGCACATAGTGTGAAGTGCAAGTATCCTGGTTCAAGCCTCCAGCTCCCCAGCTGCAGGGATGTCACTTCACAAGCAGTAAAGCAGGTCTGCAGGTGTCTTTCTCTCCCCCTCTCTCAATTTCTCTCTGTTCTAGCCAAGAACAGCAAAAAGGGGGGGAAAAAAAAGTGGGGGGGGGGAGGGAATGGCTGCCAGGAGCAGTGGATTCATAGCATAGGCACCAAGCCACAGTGATAACCATGGAAGAGAAAGAAAGAAAGAAAGAAAGAAAGAAAGAAAGAAAGAAAGAAAGAAAGAAAGAAAGAAAGGAAGAAAGAAAGACAGAAAGGAAGAAAGAAAGACAGAAAGGAAGAAAGGAAGAAAGGAAGAAAGAAAAAGGTTACTCACTCCCTCACTGTTCCAGCATGGAAGCTGGAGTCATTCTTGACACCATTCTTCCTACTTACCTGTACTCTCATTAATCACTAACTCTTTTCAAATTTACTTTCCATTCTCTAATCTATTTGTCTCACTTCATTTCTCCAGCTGCCATCCCAGTGGTTCCTAACTGGAAGCATATATGTCCAGAAAGGACACCAGACATATATATAAACATTCATGATTGTCACATGGAGAGGAAGAAGAGGAGGTGCTACTGGCACCTAATAGACAGAGAGGCAATGGATGCTGCAGGACATCCTACCTTGTACAGGAAAGCCCCATATACAAAAGAAGAATTGTCAGACTTAACATCATAAACCAACGGTAAATGAGTAAAATTTTACTTAAACATACACACACACACACACACACACACACACACACACACACACCACAATTGGGGCAAGGCGACAGCACATTTAGTAAAACTTTATCTTGCATGAGGATACAAGTTTGAGTCCCTAGCCACCACATGGGAGCACCACACAAAGGGAACACTTTATCAGTGATAAAGTAGTGCTTGCTGGGTTATTTTCCTCCTCTTCCTCTACCCCCACCCCCTCTTGCTCTCACCATCTATCAGGAAAAATACACACACAAACACATACACACAACACATGTTGGGCCTAAAATTTCAATAATGCTAATGTTGAAATACCTTGCTTTAAGAAAATACAAGGGCCATACTCATTAGTGATTTATTTATCTACTTATTTTTACCAGAGCAATGTTTAGCTCTGGCTTATGGTGGTGCTGGGGATTGAACTGGGGACCTTTGGTGCTGCAGGCATGACAGGCTCTTTACATGACCATCTCCCCAGCCTAGTGAACTAATTTTTGTAATATATTATTTGTAGTTCTTCTTGAAAGCTACCTCAGCTTAGAATAATTTCAGTGCAGTCAAATTCTATTTTGATCTAATCCTATTGTAGAGAAATATATATATATATATATATATTTATATTTATGTATGAGTAAAATGAAAACTTACTTGTGCATGTTCTCCACTCCTATTATAATCATGATACAGTAGGAAATCCCACTCTGAACAAGAAAATGTAAGGCATACCTAAAAAAAGTAAAAGCACCATTAGAATGGTTGGATGAATACCAATTTGAGACAACGTAGGCTTAAAAAAAAAAGCTTATGTATAACATAAAACAGTCCTAGATAAAAGAGTAAGGAATCAAATTTCCAAAGTTTAATTCTGCAAATTCCACAGAGGAGTACCAAGCCACAAGCACCAGAAGAGCTAGAAAAATAAAATATATTGGGTTGTTGGAAAAGTCCTGTTGCATAGGAAAAATGCATCATGACTTTTCCGATAACCCATTAAAACCCCGTTTACAACATACTCAGAGCATCAGATTTTGTATCTTCTAGCTACATGAATGTACCAGGGGTGATTTAACTCAGGAGTGTAGATTTTATGTAACTCAACACAATCACAAAAAAGGAGTCATTAAAAAAAAAAGGAGTGATAAATTTAGTTTTCAGAATTTTTCCAACAGATCAATTATTTGCTTATCCAAAGTAATTTTTCTAATATCAGCTTTGTACCGTCTTTGTATCCTCAAATACTACTCACGAGACAATAGAAACTACTAAATATCAGAACCTACTTACAAAGCAGATATGCCCAAATCTGTTTAATCTGAAAACATGACTGCACAATTCAAGTAAGTTTCCTTATACAAATATGTTTCCCTTATACAAATATTCAAGAAAGTTTCCTTATACAAGTCTTATACAAACTCCTAATTTGAAGTAAATTATTCACAAAACATTCTGGCTGAGATGACACAGTATTTTCTAATATTCTAATGTGAAAATCCACCATTAAAAAGAACTAATTCACCCATTCATTCCACAAATTCAGTAAAGGCATGATTAGAATCTCTGTATTATCATTCCAAATTATCCACAAAATTTTGCATACATAAACATTCACCTTTTTGTCCCCTTTGAGAAAATGAATAATTTACAAATAAATTTCAATTTAGCTTATTATTAAAATTACTTATAACCTAATCATTTTGGAATAACAGGGAACTAGCAAGGTCAGAAAATTACTTAAATTTTTGAACAAAAGTTTCAATAGAAATAGGCTTCTTATAAAAGAAAACCTACAGAAGAAATGTATTTTACCCACTGTACACAGTATGTCAGCCTATCTGTTCTCCCTCTATTCCACACACACACACACACACACACACACACACACACACACACACACACACACACACACACACCAGAACCCTCTATAAACAGAGGACCATCAGAAAGCAGACAAACATCTCTGACTGTAAACTTAAAGAGGGAGAAGCTAAGCTAAAAACACACAATTAAGGCAAAAAATTTTCAATTTTACTATCTACCTCTCATTTATCACCAGCACTATTAATTTCTTAAAATATGCACTAACAGACCCAATGTGAAAATACTGATGACTTCTAAAGACTCTTCGGGGTTTACTAATTTAGAATAGATCTCATCAGACACTTGTCTAGGCTGGGCGTACGGGTCCACCTGCCAATGCTGCTTTTTCTATTAAACGAGAGCACTGATGTTTTTCTTCACAGCTACTCTTCTTGTCCCCTTTAGTGAAATCAACACAATACATACATACTAATGACTTGAATTTTTTTTAATGATTCAGAGATAAAAATATGAGAAGTGCTGACTAGGTCATCTAGCATCAACTATTAAGTATTATTAGTGAAGAAAAATCCAAGAAAAGTGGTCTCTTTAATAAAAGTATCAAAATCCAGGCAGTGGTGCTTCTGGTTGAGCACACACATCACCATGTGCCAGGACTAAGGTTTAAGCTTCTGGCCCTCATTTGCAGTGAGGAAGCTTCACAAATAGTGAAGCAGTGTTACGGGTACTTCTCTCTCACCTTCTCTATCTCCCCCTCCCCACTCAATTTCTCTCTACTTTAACAAAATAAATAAATTTAAAATTCTAGGCTAAGGATATAGTATAATGGCTATGCAAAAGACTTTCATGCCTGAGCTTCTGAAGTCCCAGGTTCACTTCCCAGTGCTATCAGCTGAGCAGTGATTTCAGGGATATATATATATAATAATTCTAAGGCTCATCACTTTAGAGATGGAAAAAGCAAGCCTTGGCTCAAAAACCAAGTTAGTGCCCTGATAATAAAACGCAAGTTGCTTCTTTCTGGGCAATTTCTTTCGTCTGATTTTTCAAGTGGTGGGTAGAGTGAAACCCTGGGGACTGTATATCATTATCTTTCATCTTTAGTTACTTTGAAAACAAAAAGATCCTTTATCCAAACTTCAGCTTGTTTTTAAATGTCACTTTTCATTTATTTTAAATTTCAAATGACATTAAGCGCAAATACAAATTTTATTTTTAGCGAAAACGATCCCAAGTTTATTAAAGGTTAAAAAAACACTTTAATTGTTTTAGCTTTATCAAATATCTGTTTTTTTAAAGGAACTGTGTAAGATGCTGGGAACAGAGTTGGGGATAGAGAAGAGGGATACAGTCTGAGGACACTCAGAGAACTTCCAGCCTGAGGGAGACACACAAAATCACTAAGATTACTTTAAGTGTTTACTGCATAGTGAACACTAAAAAAAGTGAGTGAATAGACATAAAGAGCCTGCTGCAACTTGAATGACCGTAATGACCAACAGTGACAGTGGCACTGGCACTGAGTGGCGTGTGCTTATAATGAGCTATTATGCTAAGCAACCTTTGAATCTAAAAAGACAAAGTTCTAGAATACATATCAAAAAGATGCTCTACTTCCCCAGCCATTCCAATTAGAAGAGTTGTCCTACAAGTGCTATAGAAGTACCGAAGTCCTCTCTTCCTAAGGAAAAAAAAAGTCTCCTTTAATTTAACTAAAGAAGAGACAACTCATCATTTTACAATCCTGATCCTCACATATAATTTGAAATACTTAGAACTCCTAGAGATTAAAGCTAGGTTCCTCCTGAGATGGTGACATACAGCATCCAAAGCTTTACAGTGGGAATCTAGCTCCTAGTAAAGGCTCCTAGTAAAAACAGACTTCCAGGAGTCGGGCGGTTTACAGAGGGTTAAGCGCATGTGGAGTGAAGTGCAAGGACTGGCATAAGGATCCAGGTTCGAGCCCTTGGCTCCCCACCTGTGGGGGGGGGGTGGGAGGGTGTCGCTTCACAGGTGGTGAAGCAGGTCTACAGGTGTCTATCTTTCTCTCCCTTCTCTGTCTTCCCCTCCTCTCTTGATTTCTTCTGTCCTATCCAACAATGACAGCAACAACAATACTAACAACAACAATAAACAAGGGCAACAAAAGGGAAAAATAAACAAATAAAAAATATTTTTAAAAAATAGACTTCCAAGCAAAGGGGTATACAGTCACTAGGGTAGTCTCCCACTCACAAAAACTCAGGAGGCACTACTTACATTTCAATCTTCAATTCAGTCTACATGAATAGACTATATAGGGGGGTCACTGCATTGACCACGTAACCAGATGAAGGAGATCATTACACTGGCCAATCTAAACTGCAAGTCTTTTTCAATCTCTCCTTTAAAATATTCTACTCAAACACATAGTGAATAGAGAACTATTTTATGGGTAAAATGTGTAGGGTGGGATATATTTGAAAATACTTCTGAAAAACAAGTTTGGGAAAGGGTAGAATAAGAATGGTAGAGTTGTTGAAGCTGAAAATGAGTATGTAAAGGTTCATTATATTATTTTCTATACTGTTGTACTTTAAAGGTTCTATAATAATGTTTACATACAAAACTTAAAATATCCCCATGGTATTTTATATAAGAACTCTAAATATGGATATCAGAGAAACAAGAAAATTTTGATGCTATAGATATGAATGTTATCAAAGAAATGTAAAAAAAAATCAGGGGGTAGATAACAAAATGGTTATGCAAAGAGACTCTCAGCTCTGCCTGAGGCTTCAAAGTCTTAGGTTCAATTCCCCATATCATCATAAGCCATTGCTGAGCAGTATTCTGGTAATAATAATAATAATAACATAATAATAATATAAATAAAAATAAGGAAATCACACTTAGATCTTATCTAAGGAATTATGTATTTAAATCTAAGGATTACACACATGACTACCACCAGCAGGTCCTGAAAGAGGTCTGTTCACAGGGCAATATGGCAAAGACTGAATAAAATATTCCTAACTGATTGATTCTACACAAGTTTCCAAGAAACATACAATTGCCAGAGGCGAGAATCAAAATAAGAGATACCAGTATATTCCAGCCCTCACAAGAATCAAGAAAATATCCTTAAAGAGAGACTTTCTCAAAATCCCACAGATTCTACAACCCAACCAATAGCTGGGGGGGAGGGTGTTTTGGTTCTTTCCACAGCTTCACTGTTCTAGGCTGACTTTTGAGTGTGAGACAGAGGCTAGGTGGGGGCTTACCTGGCAGAGTACAAATGTTACCATGCACAAGGGTACCTGCAAGGCGGGAAAGCTTCATGAACAGGGGAGCAGTGCTTCAGGTGTCTCCACTCTCTCTCTCTCTCTCTCTCTCTCTCTCTCTCCATCTTTTAACTCTATAGAAAATGATTGCTGGGAACAACAGAACTGTGCAGGCACCAGGCCCCAATAATAACTCTGGTGGCAAAATAAATAGTAAGAAAGGAAGGAAAGAGTGAGACAGGAAGGCAGAGAGGGAATGAAAGGAGCACAGCACCCAAACTTTATTTTATTTTATTTTTTTCCTCCAGGGTTATTGCTGGGCTTGGTGCCTGCACCATGAATCCACCGCTCCTGGAGGCCATTTTTCCCCTTTTGTTGCCCTTGTTGTTGTAGCCTCGTTGTGGTTATTATTATTACCATTGTTGATATTGTTCATTGTTGGATAGGACAGAGAGAAATGGAGAGAGGAGGAGAAGACAGAGAGGGGGAGAGAAAGATAGACACCTGCAGACCTGCTTCACCGCCTGTGAAGCAACTCCCCTGCAGGCGGGGAGCCGGGGGCTTGAACCGGGATCCTTACGCTGGTCCTTGCACTTTGCGCCACATGCGATTAACCCACTGCGCCACCGCCCGATCCCCCCAAACTTTCTTTAAGATGATGAGGATCAGACTTGAACCTGGGTTACACATGTGGCAAAGCAGTACATCATCCAAATAAGCTATCTTGCTGGCTCCCAGCAGAAACTATTTTTTTTTAAGGATCATAAATGAGAGCTTTCCATTGTATATTATCCGTTCCCACCAAATACAAACAAAAAAAAACTTTCTATCTATTCACTAATGGAAGACTCTTTTAACAACTGATAATAGAGTTCTAAGCTTTACAAGATTCTAAAAGCCTGTTGCACCAAAGGAAAATAAATAAATGAATAATTTAAATGATTTGCCTTAGCATAAAAGGTTTACAAAATAAGTAAACACTACTTATTAAAAAAGGAACCTAAATGGTTTGTTTTAGCATAAAAGATTTGCATAAGGTTAAGAACTAGTTATTGGGGGGCTGGGTGGTAACGCAGCAGGTTACGTGCACATGGAGCAAAAGTGCAAGACAGGCATAAAGGTCCTGGTTCAAGCCCCCAGCTCCCCACCTGCACGGGGGTCGCTTCACAGCAGTGAAGCAGGTCTGCAGGTGTCTTTCTCTCCCCCTCTCTGTCTTCCCCATCTCTCTTGATTTCTTTCTGTCCTATCCAACAACAAAGACAGCAGTAACAACAATAATAGTAACAACAACAGTGATAAACAACAAGGTCAAGAAAAGGGGAAAAAATAGCCTCCAGGAGCAGTGGATTCATAGTGTAGGCACTGAGCCTCAGCAATAACCCTGGAGGCAAAAAAAAAAAAAAAAAAAAGTACTACTCATTTAAAAAAAAAATGTCTTTTCTTTTTTTAAAAATATTTTGTTCATTTTATTTTAGTGGGGGAGATAACAGAGAGAAAGACACACAGAGAGAGACCAGAACACTGCTCAGCTCTGGCTAATGGTGATGTTGGGGATTGAACCTGAGACCTCAGAGACTCAGGCATGAAAGCCTTCTGCATAACCATTGTGCTTTCTCCTCATCAATATATATATGTGTGTGTGTATAAAAATATGTACATATGTATATAAAATGTGTATACAAAAATATACATGTATATATTAAATATGTCTTAAATATATCTAATATATATACATATCCTTTCCCATAAGTTATAAACAGTAAACTCAAACTAAAGAGATAGACTCTCCATTATTTTTCTATTAAAAATCTTTAAAATGTACTTACATACAAAACTTTCTAAGTAAACAAATGAACAAAACCCTACATACTGGATCTTTCTACCCACGTTTCACAAAGATTCAAAAAACCTTCATTTAAAAATGACAAAAATTACTTACCATCCAAAGCAAAAAAGTGCAAGATAAAGGCCCAAAAGTGTAGCAACAACATGTCTTATAAATGAACTAGTTTTGCTTGACCGCAGATAAGTCCGAAACCAAACGGCTGCTAGCAAGGCAAAGAGTTGGCACACTACAAAGTTGACCTGTTTAAAAAAAAAAAAAAAGATTAAAATTTCATATTAACAACACAGGCGTAAAGTTTTTCCTTTGATGTCACATTTAAATTCTCAGGACCAAAACATCAAGGTTATATAAAATTAAGGCCTTCCCAATTTACAAAAGATTAAATAAAAGCAGAACTCGGGCTTTTCCAAGATGATAGCCTCAAGTTCAAAGTTATGAGCCAAACAAAGCACAAAGGTGGCTGCAGAGAAAGGTGGCTCCATGGGGAGAAGGGTGAAGAAGGGCTCCTAGCAGAATCTAGACGATGTGAGGGTACAGATATAAAATGGCAGAGCACTGAGTACTCGCTCTATGCTTTAAAGGTAACTAACGTGTGCTCAATCAGGTGAGCCACCACCCGGGTCCCTATGCTTTAAAGGTCAGAGAGTCTCATATTAATAATTCAGGCAACCACATAATTACAGAAACAAGCTCTGAGGTTCTTCGAAACTCCATCTGGGTCAATATTCTCTAGGATCTGGTGGAATATATCCTTTTCCATGTGGAGTTCTAAAGCCACAGTGGGGAGTGGGGAGGAACTAAAAGCATCCATTACATTCATCTAACAGTGGGGACCAAAAGTTCCAGCTCTGGAGGGGTCTCCAAGGACTGGCTCAGGAGGTGAACAGATTACTAACAACACAGAAAGGAGACTTCAGAAAACATTTGTTCCAGGGCTGAGTCAGGTGAACAGATTAATAACAACAAAGGAAGGAGACTTCAGAAAACCTTTACTCCCAGATCCACCAATGTCAATTTTTAACTATACACTGCTCTTTAATTTGCTGTGATGAAAACCAAGGTGGTAATAGTGTTACTCTCTTCTGTCCCTTACTAATTATTTTGCCTTGGTAAAATGATAAAGTAAAAGGCTAAAGTAAGACTCTCAGGGCCAGGAGGCAGCACATCAGGTAGAATGCATACACTACCATGACCAAGGACCTGGGCTCAAGTCCCTGGTTCCCACCTGCAGAGGGGAAGATTCATGAGCAGTGAAGCAGTGCTACAGGTCTGTCTCTCTCCTTTTTTCCTTTTCTTCTTTCTCCCCCCCTTTTATTTATTTATTTTTGCCTCCAGGGTTATTGTTCGGGCTCAGTGCCAGAACTATGAATCCACTGTTCCTGGCAGACATTTTTTCTCCCTCCCACCCCCATTTGATTTGATAGGTCAGAGGAAAATTGAGAGGATGAGGAGATAGAGAGGGAGAGAGAAGATAAGACACCTGCAGACTGGCTTCACTGCTTGTGAAGGTGGGGAGTAGGGGCTCAAACCTGGTCCTCGTGCATAGTAATATGTTAGTTTAACTGGATATAGTATTGTCGGCCCCCTTTCTTCTCTATTTCTCTCTGTCTCTATGAAAGAGAAAGAAAGAAAGAAAGAGAGAGAGAGAGAGAGAGAGAGAGAGAGAGAGAGAAGGAAAGGAAGGAAGATGGATAATATTCTCTTATGGTAAAGACTAAAAAAATTTCATTTCTCTCTTATGAAGAATAGTCTCACAGAAGGTTAAGAAAAATGTACTTTAAAATTTACAATCAAAAAAACTATTTCACACTAGAAACTTGCAAAAAAAAAAAAAGGACACTACAACATAATCACTGTTTCAGGCACCCCAAAATATGAATAAATCACACTATCTATATGTAAATGCTGCCACAGGACCACCTCAAGAAAAAAAATGAGACACACAATTTTAAACTAGGGAGGCAGCTCAGTAATATAGTGTATATGCAAAGTACTGAGTTCACTTCCTAACACCACAGTAATGACAACAACAGAAAAGAGTACACAAAAGATGTACAACAACAAAAGAAAAGAATACACCCCACCAATGTGTCCTGGATCCCCACATCCCCAGACCCCTTCCCTACTAGGGAAAGATAGAAACAGGCTAGGATGTATGGATCAATCTGCCAACATCCATGTCCAGTGGGGAAGCAATTACAGAAGCCAGGCCTTCTACTTTCTGTACCACATAATGACCCTGGGCCCATACTCCCAGAGGGATAAAGAATAGGAAAGCTATCAGGGGAAAGGATGAAATACGGAGGTCTGGTGGTGGGAATTATGTGGAGTTGTACCCCTCTTATCCTATGGTCTTGTCAATATTTCCATTTTATAAATTAAAAAAAGATATAAAGAAAACAAAGAATACACAAAAGAATAAGAAGAGGTACGAAGAGGTGAGGGGCAGGCACTATAATTAGGCACAATAGCCCTAATTATACTTTATCTCTACAACTGTCTAAGGAATTTCAGTCTGTCTGTCTGTCTCTCTCCTCTTCCCTCCTTTCTTTCTTCCCCTCCACCACCTTAATTGTTTATTTATACAGTTTAAAACAAAGTGAGATGACTATTATAGAAGCATTCAAGGGCTAAGCAGGGTCGGGCCTGGTTAGTACTTGGATGGGAGAAGCATTCAAGGACTAACCTGTAATATACAATATTACAGCTCTATAAACATCCACTTCAACATTGGCCTCTTACAATAAAATAAGGTCTCACTGAAGCCACTGAATCAAAATATTTGGGGGTGGCTTCCAAAGACTATTATCTAACACACACATACACACACACACACACACACACACACACACACACACTCACATGCTCGTGCGCACACAACACACATACACACACACACACACACATGCATTCTGATATCCTTCATGGTACAAAAGCCACTATGTTGGAAAACAAGAGAGAGGCATTTTAAGCAAAACAACAGCAAATGTGATATGAAGGCAGCACTGAGCTATGGAAACAAGTGCTTAGTATAAGCTGGTGAAATAGGAGGTGTGAATGGGAGGTGAATTCAGATAGTGAGCGGCTCAGTATTCCATGCAAAGGCATTAATAGTTGAGCCCACATGTACTGAAAATCAGAGAATCATTTTTAAAAGAGAAAGTAATGTGATCTATTCTCTGCTTCTGTTACAAAAAAAGGAACAGAAGAGAGGGTGTGTGGAAACAGGTTAGGAGGCTGCTGCTTCATTCTTGTGAGAAAAGAGAGCCCTAAGTTGCAGAAAGCATAGAAAGGAGAACTCATTTCAAAGAAAACTCAAGCCAAAGAACTGACATGACTGGTCACCTGACAAGAGGATAATGGGATCAGATGGATAAGAATATAAATCAAGATAGGGCAATGTGGGGGTAACAGCAGGCCTTAAGGAAAAAAGAACTCCCCATCACCACATGCTTAGGCAGAGAGTGCCCAGAGGATAAGTACTGTACTCTAAAGATGGTGGAGGGCAGGTCTGGGACTAGTAGAGGAGATGGAAAATTTAATAATGAACATGGCTAACGAGCTATGGAAAGGCAAGAAAACTCAGACCAGGATCCCATAGACCCGTAATAGTCTCAAGTCTGGAATCAAATAATAGGAACAAGTAGAACAAGTAGCCTGGGGAAGGGGGCAGGGAACAGAGACTTAAAGAGGCTATGGTCACTTGTCCATGTCTTAGGGCATGAAATTCAAAACATGCCACCTAAGTTGGAAAGCACAACCTAACTGGTAACTTTGGTCAAAGCAGTCAAAAGAGAAATGTCCACAGCAGAAAGTCACATTTTTAGTAAAGAACTACAGAAATGATCCCTGAAAGAATAGTCTTAGAAAGTAACGTTTCTAAAGATGGAAAACCAAGTTGTAATGTTTAAGCGAACCCACATCATAAAGCGTAAGAATAATACATACTTTATCCACTAATGGCTAGGATACAAAGAAGCATGAGAAGTCTCAAAAAAACAAAAGGAGTGAGCCACAGATCTAAAGCACATTTTAAGTGATTATGGCACAGACCTGTAAGAACCAAAAGTCTTCAATTCTCCTGGACTGGGGGAAGCCTCCCAAAGGCATACTTGGTGTGAAAGATGGCTTCTGAATTCCCCCACGAATCTACCATGTCTACAACTATACATGGAACAAATCCCTCTGAAAGGAATCCAGAAAGTGACTGAAAGACTCCTACTCACAGGAAAATACCCATTTCAAAACAGATAGAAGAGGGTCAGGTGGGGGTGCACCTGGTTTAGTGCACACATTGCAGTGCACAAGATAGATAGAGACAGAGAGAAAATGAGAGGGGAGGGGAGAGATAGAGAAGGGAAAAGATAGAGATACCTGCAGGAGGAAAGCTTCACAAGTGGTGAAGTAGGGCTGCAGGTGTCTCTCTGTCTCTTCCCTTCTCTATCTTGCCCCTTCCCTCTCAATTTCTTTCTGTCTCTAACCAATAATAAAATGAATGAAAATATTTATAAAAAAAAAACGATAGAAGATTGGGGGAGATAGCATAATGGTTATCCAAAAAAGTCTCAAGCCTGAGGCTCCCAGACCTGGGTTCAATCCCCGCACCACTATAAACCAGAATAATGCTCTTGTAAAAAAAAAAAAAAGACAGAAGCTGACACATTCTCTGAGCATAAATGACAATCAACAAGAACAGACATCACAATTCCCAGAATGTGCTGAAAAGGCGAAAACTCTGAACCCAGCATCTAATAGCACATTCATATCACTAAGGATGGACATCTAGCCACAAGCTTGTAGCAAACAATGAGACGGTTCTTTTTTTTTCTTTTTTATTTAAGAAAGGATTAATTAACAAAACCATAGGGTAGGAGGGGTACAACTCCACACAATTCCGTTCTTAAGGGGTTCAAGAGCCATACTCCCGAGGATTCAGTTCAGGAGAAGCAGACAGAAACAGTAGTCTTTCCTGAAAGAAGTCTATTTGCACTTTTCAAAAGTTGATGCCTGAGGGCCAGGTTTCTAATTAAGCATACATCTAGGAACTGTCATCCTCCTCAGTAATTGGGTGATTAACAATATTGTCTCTGTGTTCATCCCGTGGCGTGCTTTGGGCCAAGAAATTCTCCCTAGAAGGTTATATACACATCTGACTCCCTGTTTTGGCTGCTGCCTATGGAACATGACTCCTGATCAGCCAACTTTGGGTGTGATTATTCTGGTGTTGAGAGGAAATACACTTCTTTTTGGTCCAGGTCATTAGAAGTTTCTTCACATCTGATATAGATCCTTTTCAAATTTTTATTAGTATCATTTTCGTGATCATGGTATCTCCCCTGCCAGGTAAGTATTATTAGTATCATTTTCAAGAAGCAAATCCTTTAGCAGTTTCTGTTACATTGTTTTGTCCTTTTAAGATTGTAGCTACAGTGCAATCAGATGTCCAATTGACAAGCAATAACTACCAATTATATGGCAGTTTTGTAGACTACAATCGCTTTTTTTAATGCCAGCGAATGAATCGCTAGCCTTGTGCATACCACTGACCTTCCTCCCCAGATTTTTAGTCTCTGTTTTAGAGAATGAAAGTATAAAAAGAGAGGAACAAGAAGGACACTAAAGCACTGCTCCACTATCCACAGAATTCCTCCTGATAATATACATGCTATTTCCATGTGGTTTTAGGGATCAAACCAGAGTCTGCATGCATTCTACACTATGAACCTCCTACCAGACCCAGGATTATATTAGTCTAAGGAGCACAAAACAATAAACTGATATATGTATACAATGTGAAATGATTACTTCCATATAACAGCAACAACAAAAATACTAGCACTACATTATAAAAAAAAAAAAAAAAAAGAACCTGGAAGGATAAAATGTGCCTAACAGCAACAACAAAAATACTAGCACTACATTATAAAAAAAAAAAAAAAAAAGAACCTGGAAGGATAAAATGTGCCTATACAAGGTGAGCATTCAAAATCAACCACTCCTAAAGGTTAATAAGAAAAAGACAGTAACTTAAAAATGGGGAAAAGATAAACAAACTGTTCACAGAGAAAAACTTACTACAATAAATAAATAAATAAAAGATTCAACCAGATCCTTTAAATATGGTTAAGAGAAATACACAGATCTGTTTTTGGCATAGAAGAATGCCAAGATACACTATAAAGTACAGGCTGCAGAGCAGAAGAAAAGCCAAACTATTTATGACCACACACATCCATCAAACATACAGTACCCTGGATTGATGAGTGCAGCCTAGCACAGCTACAAAGTGCTTGACATTATGTGGCCTCTATCTATGCTACTCAAACTACACCAAACTTCACTAACTGCAGTTGTTCAACAAATACCAGGTATGCTCCAGGCACAAGTCGTGTGCTATCGCAGGATGGCTCTATGTAACCCTCACAATCATCATGTGGACCTGGCACCCTTCCTCCAGAGTCTGTTCTGCTGACCACATGCTATTCTACTTTGAAATGCACACAGGAAAACTAAACATCAAACTGTCAGATGTGGTCTCTAAAGAGGAAGTAATGGGAAAAGAAATAAACTTGAAATATTCTAATATTTCCAGTGGTACGTGTATAATGAAGCCCTCTGTGTAACCTTTTCCTTTCTGTTAATTTCTCCTACCAAAAGTAATCATTAGTCTTAAATTGGTTATAATAGTCTTAGAGTATTTTTACAGTACTTTAACCACACGTGTAAATTATCTATTGTATGCTTTTGGTTGTTTTAAGCCTCAGAAAATAGCAACAAAAAAAAAACTGAAAAGAAGCACCTAGAGTTTTTTCTTTTCTTCTTTTTTTTTTTTTAACTTCACTGTCATTTATATATGTTGGTACATTAACTGACTTGCTATCTATCAATAGTACTCACACATTGCCTCGATTGATTGAACATAGCTAGTTACCTAAGAAGTTTGTACCTATTGTCATGAGTAGCTTAACAACATGAATACATTCTGAGAAATGTGATGCTATACAAACATCAGAGTATAATTATAGAAACCTGGACAGTCTAGCCAATACATCTAGGCCACATGGGACAGTCTATTAAGACCACCAACATGCATGTGGTCCTTCGTTCACTAAAATGTCAAAGTAATATGTGACTATACTCCCATCAACAAGGTAAGCTCCATGTCTATTTTCCTGTCATTTGGCACTTTCATGCTTGTTATTTTTTCAAACTAAAAGATGCAAAATAGTACTTTATTTTATTTTATTTCACCTGACTAGTGGTGAGGCTGAGTGTTTTTCATACAGTTATTGGACATGGTTTATATCCTCTTTATGTCTTTATATCCTCTGCCCACAGCCTTTTTTTTAACCAGGTTATCTTTTCTCATACATTTAAAAAATATATTTGTAACATATTTTGAATATGGCTTTCCTCAGTCTATTTGTTTCTCATCTCTGTCTATGGTGTTTTTTTTTTTTTCCAAGAGAAATAACTTTATGGTCAGTGTACTCTCTCTCTCTCTCTCTTTCTTAATTGCATGTTATTGGACAGAGAGAGGGGTAAATGGAGATGGCGAGGGGAGAATGAAAGGGAATGAGAGAAAGAGAGACACCTGCAGCATGCTTCACCGATTGTGAAGCTTTCCTCCTGCATCTGGGGATTGGAGGCTAAAATCCTGGTCCCTGCACTTGGTAACAGGCATGCTCTCCAGGATGTGCCACTGCCCATCCCCATCAGCGTACTCTCTGACTTTTCTTTTTCTACATATTCAACTGCATTTATATGAATACATAACACATATCCACTATTTCTTGGGTTAATATATTTTAAGCAGAGAAGAGTTCAAAAGTGAATATAACAATGAATAAAAAGAAACAGGAACTCGGTGTTTTCCACTCATGGCATTAAAAAACCTACCTTAAAGAACATTTAAGTTTTAAGAATATGACAAAATTGATGCTTGGAGTTACACTGTGTAATAGCACTTTTGATGTGATGATGAGAATGAAAAAACAAGTGTGAATCTATTTCCTACTTCCTAAAGCAAGTATCTCAGCATGACCCAGCACTACCACTTCCCAATTTGCATAATAAAATTTATCGTCTTTCACAAAATCTAAGTTATCCTCAAATATTCACAAGATAAATCTTATTTCCACTTTTAAAAGGCTAGCCAGTAGGGAAGATTCAGGACCTAGACAGCTCTCTTCTCTGACATGCAATTTTTTTTATTACAAAATGGATCCTAATTCTATCAGCTTTCTCATTTTCCCTGCATGTACCTAGACTTGAACCAAGAAAATATGAAAATGCTGCATGTAATTTCATATATTACTATAAACTGTGTTTTTCCTCTAACTTCTTTTTTAAAAGGTATTGAACTCAGGACCTCATGCTTGAGAGTCTAATGCTTTCTCCACTGCACCACCTCCCAGACCACTCCTCTAACTTCTTATTTATTTATTTATTTATTTATTTATTTATTTTTCATGTGTCTACGAGGAGAACAGATGTGGATTTTAGCAATTGTGCCTCACATACTTCTACTGGACAGAACAGGTAAAAATATTTTTATTAAAAGTTCAAAGTGCTTTCTTTCTCTCATGAAAAAAACATACGCATACACTATCAGTATGCCACTCACATTTTATTTTCCTCTACATCAAACCTAAGCATTTTATAATAGCCCAACCACTGACTTGCAATACATGTTCTGGCATTAGTTTTCTAATATTTTTAATGGATTTTTGGATAGAATATTTACATTTGGAGCTATTACTATAGAAGTAAGCAGAGAGTTGGCTGGGGGAAGAGAAAGCAAGGTGAACAGCCCATGATCAACAGATATATAAACCTTTAACAGGGCCAGGCAATGGTACACTTGGTAGAACAGACATATTACAATATGCAAGGACCCAGGTTCAAGCCCTTGGTCCCTACTTGCAGGGGGAAGCTTCACGAATGGTAAAGTAGTATTGCAGGTCTCTCTCTCTCTCCATTTCTATTTTCCCCACCCCTCTTGATATCTCTATGTCTCTATACAATAAATATTTTAAAAGAAAATATTTTTTAAAAGATGTATAAAGAAAATCTTTAGCATTCTCAGCACTGTGCTTATATCTACCTGAGAAATTTCAACTGTATAATGATTAACCCACAGCTAATTAGAAATGGATTCTTGGATACTAGCTCTGAAATCTGTATGCCTCTACTCTGAACTAGAACTTTCTATAGTTAGATTGTTTGTAATTCTCCAGGCAAAATTTGTGTACAGCTATGAGAAATGTGTCCTTATCAACCAATTTCAAAGTCAAGTAAATATGATGGGGCCCACAAACAAGACAAAGATCCACTTTTTACATCTTTAGGAACTAATACTAATTAAAGCCATTGGAATACTCATTATATACTCACCAGAGTGTCAGAAAATTTGGAGTCTGATAGTACTACATGTAGACTACCATGTAAAACCATGGAAGCTCTAATATGTGACTAACTCAACTACCCTGAATAACAGCTCAGTGTTTTCTTATATTGCTGAAGGTATACCATAAGACAACCATTCTGGTAGGAGAAATAGCATAAGACCAAGAGATACAAGATACTGGGTACTGTACAGCAAACCCTAACAAAAGGATTTTTCAAAGTTAACCCAATTACCAAATAATGTGATGATAACATTAACTATCCATTGTCTTTTTGAACCCTAAGACAGCAGGAACCTCACATCTCCACTATAGAGCCTCTACTTCCCCCAGTCCTGGAACCTTAGGATAGGGCCCACTTTCCCGCATGCCTCTCCCAATCCATATCAAATAATATTGCATCTGCCAATCAAAACCTAACCAACACAACGATTGCCACCTCAACATGCTTCACCTCAGACTGTGTCCAGAGACTTCAGGTGTGGAATGACAACCCTTCAGCTTCATTACTCGGGTGAGACCTTTCCTTTTATACTATTCTCTAATTCCATCCCAGGTGGTTCACTTTCTAACAAAGTCCCATAACCTAGATATACACCAGGTTCTGTGAGAGAGAGCATATGTTCACACGTATCCATAAACTACTGCAAAATATATACCTGAAAGCAGAAGTACACTAGAGTTTGCAGTGAGTACCCCCCTAACACTTCCTCTTCACTATCCCAAGCTTTGGGTCCATGACTGCTCAATAATTTGTTTGGCTTCATATGTTAACTCTCTTTTCAATCACCAGGTTCCAGATGTCATCAGGATGCCAGCCAGGCTTCCCTGGACTGAAGACCCCACCAATGTGCCTGGAGCTCTGCTTCCCCAGAGACCCACCCTACTAGGGAAAGAGAGAGGCAGACTGGGAGTATGGACCGACCAGTCAACGCCCATGTTCAACGGGGAAGCAATTACAGAAGCCAGACCTTCCACCTTCTGCAACCCACAATGACCCTGGGTCCATGCTCCCAGAGGGATGGAGAATGGGAAAGCTATCAGGGGAGGGGGTGGGATATGGAGATTGGGTGGTGGGAATTGTGTGGAATTGTACCCCTCCTACCCTATGGTTTTGTTAATTAATCCTTTCTTAAATAAAAAATTTTTAAAAAGACCAAGAGAAAGATATATGTGTCCAAAACAGCATTGTTCATAGTGACCAAATACTAGGGGGTTGGGGGGGGGGGACACACAATGTCTATTAACAATAAAATAGCTAAACATACTGTGCAAATAATAGGAAACTACATGATAATGAAGAAAGAATTATAGCTTCATATAGCATATGGGTTAATGTCAGCACAATGCTGTGCAGAAGAAGTCACATATTTCTTAAATATAGTGAGAGCAGTGCATGAAACATATAACTACATAGTCAAAATTAAGCAGTTAGCAATTCTGTTTGGGGAATGCCTACACTTGGGAAATGCCATACATAAGTTTTAAAACTAAATTAAAAGCATACAATGTTTTCCACTAAAGTGATTATCTGGAGGAAGTGAACAGGTTACAGTAAGAAAACGATCTTCTGTGAGCTAGTAATATTCTATTCCTTGACTGGAGTGCTTACACAGGGATTAATTTTTTGTTGTTGTTAAACTTCTACAAAATAAGCACTCTTTGGCTTCTAGCTTTACTTAACATACCAGGAACAAAGTGTAGACGAGGCACGTCACCACCTACCCTACACCCCAACACCCCAACACTGAGTCCACTGGTTTCTACCCTGGGTACTCCACGAACACTACTCTTGTCAAAGGCAGTAACGTTATATTCACAGAGTTTTTAGTTTTCATCTTCCCTACACTCACTCTGTGACTGACATCACTACTAAAATTTTCTCTTCCTCACTGTACGATGTAGTGCTTGGTTTCAGGATCACTTTCTCCAAGGACTCTGCTATTTGCCTGCCCTGTCCATCACCCCATCTAAGTCATTAGGGGCCCTCTTCTGTGGTTCAGCAGTATTCATCTATCACAAGTACATGATACCCACCTCACCTCTACACTCCTTGAAAGGACAAAGAACTTGGTAAACAGTGAAACCCTAAAATCTTCTTAAAAAGAAACTGACCCTATCTGTGTCTTCTGAAAGAACACAAAGTAAGACTCACCACCTTTCCATAAAAACAGTCCTTCAGCGCTATTCCAGTCTTTAGGTCCATGATTGTTCAACAATTTGTTTGGCTTTGTATGTTGGTTCTCTTTTCAGCCACCAGATTCCAGATGCCAGCAAGATGCTGACCAGAATTCCCTGGACAGACGACCCCATCAACGTGTACTGGAGCTCCAGTTCCTCAGAGCCCCACCCTACTAGGGAAAGAGAGAGGCAGACTGGGAGTATGGATCGACCAGTCAATGCCCATGTTCAGGGGGGAAGCAATTACAGAAGCCAGACCTTCCACCCTCTGAAACCTACAACGACCCTGGGTCCATACTCCCAGACAGAGAATGGGAAGGCTATCGGGGGGAGGGGGTGGGGTGGGATGTAGCGATCGGGTTATGGGAATTGTGCAGAATTGTACCCCTCTTATTCTATGGTTTTGTTAATGTCTCCTTTCTTAAATAAAAAAAAAAAAACAGTCCTTCAAAAATCTGAAGACTGTACAAACTTCTATTCCATACTAAGTCATGAAAATCTTATCTTGTCAAGCGCTATTTGAAGAATATGGTTTTCAGACACTTCCCCAATTGGTTTTCTGGCTTTTAAATTTTTATTTATTTATCAACATGAGAAAGGGAACATAGAACATCATTCTAGCACATACCATGCTGGGGACTGAACAAAGGGCATCATGCTTACAAGTCCTATGCTCTTCTTCTGCCCCATTTCCTGGGCCATGATTCACCAACTTTGTCTAATTCATTTATACAATACTCTCTGCTTTGATGCAACAACTTCTGAATTTACACCACCAATAATTCTGCTGTGACTAAACAGACCTCATGAGATACATTTTAGCATACAAAATTATTGCTTAGGAATTTATTGAGTGCTTTGATATCTATTAGAAATGTTAGAAGTAGGGAGCCAGATGGTGGCTCACCTGGTTGAATGCATATGTTACAATGTGCAAGGATCCAGGTTCAAGCCCCTGGCCCCCACCTGCAGAGGGAAAGCTTTACAAGCAGTGAAGCAGAGCTGCAGGTGTCTCTCTGTCTCTCTCCTTCTCTATCATCCTCTTCCCTCTCAATTTCTGGCTGTCTCTATCCAATAAACAAATAAAGACAAAAAAATTTTAAAAGACACTTTATAAAAAAATGTTAGAAGTCATTAAGAATCCTAAATAAAAAGTTCTATAGAAATACTGTTTTAAAAAGACTGATTAAAAAAATATAGCCTACCTATGTATTTTCTTGGGTTACCAGAAAAATAGTGTAACTAGTGGAGTGACAGATTTACATGCATATAAAGTTCCTTTTAAACTTTCTTTTTCTGTCCACAGCACTGCATATAGCAGAGTGGAAATTTGAATTCCCCTCACCCTCTCTCTCATATGAAAATTTTTTTAAATTATTTATTTATTCCCTTTTGTTGCCCTTGTTGTTTTATCATTGTAGTTACTATTGTTGTTGTTATTGATATCCTCTTTGTTGGATAGGACAGAGAGAAATGGAGAGAGGAGAAGATAGAGAGGGGAGACATAGATAGATACCTACAGACCTGCTTCACTGCATGTGAAGCAACTCCCCTGCAGGCGGGGAGCCGGGGACTTGAACCAGGATCCTTACGCCAGTCCTTGCGCTTTGTGCCACGTGCACTTACAACCCGCTGCACTACCGTCCGACTCCTGAAAATTTTTATAACTATTACAAAATAAAATGAATCATTAAATATATATGATTTCTTTGGAAACAAGGAATAACAAGAATGTTTAAATGTTTCAAATGCATTTATTCTCAACACTAGTGGATTTTAAATGTTCAAATCAAGGTGAAGTATTATACTTCACAGTCCTGGCATCAAGACAACATTTAGTAGACTATTCCTTTACTTAATTACATAGCTAATACTTTTATACTAATCCTAACTATTAAATAGCATTCTTGCTCACAAATAACTCTTCTCAAGTTGAAAATCTATGATAGTCACATAACTTTCCAAATTGGTAATTAAAAAGCCATCAGAAGATTGGACAACATACTCTACTACCCAAGGAAGATGGGTCCTGAAATTAGTGCAGCCTGGAACGTTCCTAGCCATGACCACAGAATGCAAGCTCAGACCTACAGGGATGCAGAGGTTACATAGGCTCCTGTGATGAATATGGGTACCAGATCAAATTGATGGGGGTTACAGTTAATAAAATTTATATACTTTTTCCCATATTTGGGAGCTACTCTCTTTCCTGATCCAGTTTTCTAGCCCTTTTTCCACCTATGACAGCATCTCCCCAGACAATAACTTGGGTCCACCTGCCTATCAGATGTCAGGCAAAGGCAAAAACTAGTAAAGTCATGGGCCTCTTAGAATATACCTAAAATAGACCTACTAGCTTGTTCCAAAACAGAGACCCCAAATGTCCATCTGCAATATTTTTGCCTTTATTCATGATTAGTCAACAATTTGTTCTGCTTTATATTTTAATTCTCTTTCAGCCATCAGGTTCCAGATGCTAACATGATGCCATTCTGACTTCCCTGGGCAGACGACCCCATCGATGTGTCCTGGAGACCCACCTCCCCAGAGCCCTGCTCCACTAGGGAAAGAGAGAGACAGGCTGGGAGTATGAATAGACTTGTTATCATCCAAGTTCAGCAGAGAAGAAATTACAGAAGCCAGACCTTCCACCTTCTGCACCCCATAATGATCCTGGGTCCATGCTCCTAGAGGGATAAAGAATCAGAAAGCTATCAGAGGAGAAAATGAGATGCGGAGTTCTAGTGGTGGGAACTGTGTGGAGTTGTACCGCTCTTATCCTATGGTTTTGTCAGTGTTTCCTTTTTTTTTAAATATTTTTTTATTTACTTTTTGTTGCCATTGTTGCTTTTATTGTTGTTGTAGTTATTATTGCTATTGATGCCGTCATTGTTGGATAGGACAGAGGGAAATGGAGAGAGGAGGGGAAGACAGAGATGCAGAGAGAAAGATAGACATCTGCAGACCTGCTTCACCGCCTGTGAAGAGACTCCCCTGCAGGTGGAGAGCTGGGGGCTCGAACCAGGATCCTTACACCAGTCATTGCGCTTTGCTCCACGTGCGCTTATAATCTGCTGCGCTACCGCCCAACTCTTAGTGTTCCCTTTTTATATATAAATTTTTTTAAAGACAAAAAAAAAAAGAATAGGAAAGCTTTCAAGGGAGGGGGTGGGCTATGGAGTTCTGGTGGTGGGAACTGTACCTTCTTATCCTATGGTCTTGTCAAAATTTTCACTTTATAAATAAAATCTTTAAAAGCTTTCAGAAAAAAAAATTGATAATTTTTATGGTAGCTAATATGCCTCAGTTCCAATGTCACTTAGAAGGTATCATGCTACACAAATAAATGAAAGGATGGAATGATTCAATATAGACTCAGAAGCAAAACATCACATTTACTGAACTTAAAATACCTATAATTGTTTAAATGATCAGTGAGAACATGAAGTAACAATTAAAACTACTCAATAAACTTTTATATGTGAAGTTTAAATGTCATTTTAAACAAACCAGTGTGATTCCTGTTGCAGGATGGTTGGCTTTAATTCTTTGGAAACTGAAAAATTGTGCAGAATTAGCAGAACAAGTAAAACAACCACAAGGAGATAAGGCAAAGACAGTGAACTAGAACAGAATTCAACTGACATTAATTAGTACTACGTATTCAGACAATTTACTTAATCTCTCTGAACTTCAATTTAGGAATCAGTAACTTTCATAAAGACAACCAGTCAAGGCACATAATGGAAAGTAAAAGCCTCACATACAATAGCAACAAGCAATATGAACTAGCTTAAATAATTTTAAAAAAACATATAATAGTTACAGAAAGCGAATTTTTATTTATTTATTTATTTATTTATTCCCTTTTGTTGCCCTTGTTGTTTTATTGTTGTAGTTATTATTGTTGTTGTCATCGTTGTTGGATAGGACAGAGAGAAATGAAGAGAGGAGGGGAAGACAGAGAGGAGGAGAGAAAGATAGACACCTGCAGACCTGCTTCACCGCCTGTGAAGCGACTCCCCTGCAGGTGGGGAGCCGGGGTTCGAACCGGGATTCTTATGCCGGTCCTTGTGCTTTGCGCCACCTGCGCTTAACCCGCTGCGCTACAGCCCGACTCCCACAGAAAGCGAATTTTAAAATGCTATGGGAAGAGAGCCCAAAACACTGAAGTAAATAGAAAGGAAGACTAGCATAAATAAAAATGTTAATTTCTCCCTATGTTAGTTATTAAATTTAAGTTTGATACAATGCTAACATGCTTTTTAGAAAAGAGAACACTGATTTTAAAATGCAGAGATCTAAACAAGTGAGATAATAAAATAAATTTTAAGAATGGAGGCATCCCTTATCAAGGAGTAAGGGAAAAAAAGCCCTAAAATAATGAACAAATGAACAGATAAATGAAACAGAATTGGAATTTCAGAGGTAAATATAAGTACATTATGGGTATTTAGTCTATGATAAATAATTTTAATATACTGAGTATAGGAAATTCAGAATAAAAAAATTACATTTATATAAAGCTCCTATAATTTAAAGAATAACAAAACTTTATATTAAGTTTATACTAAGGATTATGGTATTTAGTCAAGAGAGAATTTGTTATATGCATGTAACAGAATTACATGTTTTGTAATTACATGTTTTGCAAATTATGTGTAGATTACATTAAAAACCAAAGTAGCATTTTCACCTAATTGGTAAAACCAAAAACTTCAATAGTACATTGTATTGTCAGATGCATATGGAAGTGAACTCTAAAATATTATTGGTGTAAGTGTATACTAATACAAAGCTGATGGAGTACAGTTTTGTCAAATTGTGGCACGTTATCTACTTACATAGGAATGTACTGCACATTGTTATAAGAGAAAAATTAGATGGGACAGGGATAAAAGTACTTGTCAACAGAATGTCAGCAAATCATTGAGAAGAATGGGGCAAACATATAAATAGTAAGATGAAATGGTAATCTAGATATTCTGAGGTAGCAGGCCTTTGTCCCAACCAAGAGAATCCTGCTTTTGTTCAGTTACTTGGCAAGTACTCGCTTCAAGAAAAGCTAGGCCCTTCCTTCCCTTGGCCTATAGAGTGAACAGAAACTGGTTTAACACTACCAATGACAACTTATTCAGGACATGTGACTGTGCTTTAATTCTGGTCAATGAGAAATAAAGCAAGGTGCAGATTACAAAGCACTTAGAAATATACTGATTTCTTTCAAACATTAAAATATTGAACAATGTTGTTAAAATATTTTTTAAAAGAAAGCAATGAAGGGAGTACTGAGTATTCTTCACTCTTTAAGAAAGGAACACATTGGTGCATTGCACCAAAGTAAAAGTCTCTGGGGTAGTTCAGGGGGAAGAGTACAGGTCCTGGAAAAGGATGACAGAGGACCTAGTGGGGGTTGTAGTGCTACGTGGAAAACTGAGAAATGTTATGCATGTACAAACTATTGTATTCACTGCCAAATGTAAAAGATCAATCGCCCAACAAAGGAAAAAATTTAAAAAATTAAATAAATAAAAATCAATAGTCTTGTACGTGAGACTTTTAACTGCTCTCTTCTTGGATAGTAAAAGTGGGGGCGAGAGTTCTTCATTACTTTTTGCATCTGTAAAGCAAAGTCTTCTGGGGCCGGGTGGTGGTGTACCTGGTTGAGTACACATGTTCCAATAAGCAAGGACCCAGGTTCGAGCCCCTAGCCCCCACTTGCAGGGGAAAAAAGGTGTGTGAGTGGTGAAGCAGTGTTGCAGGTGTCTGTCTCTCTTCTTCTCTATCTCCCTCTTCCCTCTCGATTTCTGTCTCTATCCAATAAATAAAATTCAAAATTAATTAAAAAAATAAATAATAAACACAACAAAGATGTGTGGGCACTGCCCAAGAATTTTGCATTTACATGTGACTGAAACTGAAAGGGAAAAGGCACCAAGGAATCATGTGAAGCATAGCGTACAGAAATCAATTATCTTTCTGGAAGGCAACCCCAGTAATCTGGTAACAATGACTGCCCTTCAGGGTCATTGTATAACCCACCTACATTTTTTTCCTGCATCATGAGCATTGGTTACCCAAACTCAAATAAAGACATGCTTTACTTTATTACTATTACTATTATATTTATTTTTTTAACAAGAGCATTGCTCAGCTCTGGCTTATGGTGGTGATGAGGAACAAACCTGTGACCTCTGGTACTTCAGGCATGGAAGTCTTCTTGCATAACCACAATGCTATCATGCAGCCCTCAAATAAATCTATTTTAAAGTGCTGATCTGGGGACTAGGTGATAGTTCACCCAGGTGAAGAGCCCTCCTTACTATTTGAGAGGCCCTGGTTTAGAACACATCCCACAGGCGCTCCAAAAGATGCTCTACCATTAGTGGAGCAAAGCTCTCTTGCTCCCCCCATCTCTCTCTCAAATACAGTGAAAAATGACAAGCAGGCTGAATATAAATACATAAACATATGCAATTAAAATTGATCTACAGTTGTGTTCAGATGAAAAAATAATAAAGAGTGGGGGTCGGGTGGTATCACAGCGGGTTAAGTGCACATGGCGCAAAGTGCAAGAACTGGAGCAAGGGTCCTGGTTGGACCCCCGGCTCCCCACCTGCTGGGGAGTCGCTTCACAGCCAGTAAGGCAGGTCTGCAAGTGTCTATCTCTCTCTCCCCATCTTCCTGTCCTCTCTCCATTTCTCTCTGTCTTATCCAACAACAATAATAACAATGATAAACAAGGGTAACAAAAAAATGGGAAAAATAATAATAAAGAGTTGAGTGCCAGAATTTAAGACAGTATGAGATTATCTCCCTGTAATGAATCTGTATAGCTAGTTTCACCCCAATACATTTCATGTGATGGCAGCCAGGTCTTAAAAAAAAAGGAAACATTTTCAAACATAACTGGATCACAGAAAAACACCTCTGTCAAGCATAAAGTAAAATAAACTACGCTAGTGGTAGAACCTACTTTAGTAATGTGATACATATAATTCGAGAACTACAGCCTCCTATAAGTAATGAAAATGAATTCACACCCCAAAACTGGGCAACTAGAACTGGGGAGACAGCCAACATAGTGCTAAGGCATGCCAGAGACCTCAGAGGCCCGGCCACAAATGCCAGAGTTGAGCGGTGCTCTGCCTTTCCTCTCACTCTCTTATGTAGACGAATAAACCCTTTTTTTCTCTTTAATTGGTGAAGCCAGCTTTTATAAATCACCATCAAAATCAGTTGGAAATCTTTACTTATACATTAGGGCTTCCAAAAGACACCTTTTAAGTCATTCCTGTACATTGCCTGTCACTTACTTGACTATCAGTGTGACCTTTAGAAAGCAAACTCATCAGGGTTTAGAAGAAAATTCTATCCACTTGTGCGTCCTTGCTACCCCAAAGTGGAGTGTTTGATTACATTTGTGCTTTTAATTCATTTAAAGAAAAAGCACAGGAAAATCATGTCTCAAGCTTTTGTTTAAAATCATGGAGAATATACTACACGAATGTAACAGCTCATATTTACCTTCCATCTTTCCCAAGAGCTTAAACAATCTCAGTGCTAACTGCTATAATTAGAAACTTCATTGCCAGAAATATAGACCAGTATATATGCAGAAAGATGCATTTTACTTAATTCAATAAATACTTACATTTTAGGTACAAGGAACAACACAGATGGGAAAGTTTCTGAACCCACAGAATCACACACTAGCAAAGGACAAACGAAGAACAATGACAATGGCGAAACAGGGGTGACGGTAGGGGGTTAGCATGTGAGAACACAAAGTAAAGGGACTTATTTGATATGATTCTCTCAGCTAATTTCCTTCTCCCCAATTACATGGCAGTGTGTAGCCAAACTCCAACCAGCCTAACACACTGGGTTTAGCCAGCAAGAAGCCTGTTCTGTCAGAACAAGTCAGTACCTTACATATAGTACCTCTTCCCTCCCAGACAATAGCACACAGAACTGCAGGGCTAGATCTCAGACAGCCCATAACCTCCTACTACATGCTAAATTTGATGTTTTTAAAAACAGCCAGACATATTATCTATTATTTATAGCCAGAGTTGATTAACTGACAGATCCTAAAGTGTATTCTCAGATCATCTACAGAAACCAAAAGGAAGCAAGCTGTTCTAAATGCACTCAAACAGAAGTAGAAAGCAAGTGATTTAATCAAGACACCGCAAAGATTAAAACTATGTGTCTTCTACCTACCAGCTTAACAATAATTTAAGTTGTCTGAAAAGTCATGACATACCTTTTTGTTTTTCTATGCAAAAATGTGTCCATGATTTTTCCAACAACCCAATATTTAATTTTAGTTTTAGCCATCTACATAAGATCCTTATGATTTGTCTTGAGAAGGAATTTAAGTACATTTGTTCATGAAGTTAAAAGACGCATCTAGCTAAGTGCACACGTAACTGTGTTGCAAGGGCCTAGGTTCAAGGCCTCCTATATTTCCCCACCTACAAGGGGAAATCACTAGCAGTGAAGCAGGGCTGCAGGTGTTTCTCTGTCTCTTTCCTTCTCAGTCTCCCCTTTCCCTCTCAATTTCTGTCTCTAATAATAAATAAATTTTTTTAAATACAAGATATACTATATACTATGGCTAACTTATGAGGCTTAAGTAAAGACAGTCCGCAGAAATAAATTAATCTATATAAAAAACAAACTCACCACACACACACACACAAACACACATACACACACACACACACACACTCACATGCAGCATAGCAGAAACACTAAGAAAGGATTGATCTACTCCCTAGTCATAACACTTGTTACGCTTCAATAAATTACTAACAAGGAATTCATCCCTGGATAGATGGGAGTTAAGAACTATCACCACTTCTGTTATAAAGTGAGTCTGGAGAGGATGTGTATACTTCAATGTTTGCCTTTCAATGTGGATACAATTACTACTAGAAAATCAGAAGACCTGACAAAAGGAAAAGGTAAGAAGACTTTAAAGTCACAAAACAAGTCCTAGTGTATGATCCCACCAGCAGGATATTACTTAGCAATAAAGAGGTATAAACTATTGTGACAAACACAATGTGGGCGAACTGCAAATTAAATTGAGTGTAAGAATTCAGAAGAAGTACCTATTATACAACACTATATAATTCTTTTTTTGCCTCCAGGATTATTGCTGGGTCTCAGTGTCTGCACCATGAATCCACTGCTCCTGGTGGCCATTTGTTTCCCCTTGTTTTGTTGCCCTTGTTGTTGTAGCCTTGTTGTGGTTATTATTGTTACTGTTGATGTCATTCAATGCTGGATAGGACAGTGAGAAATGGAGAGAGGAGGTGGAGAGAAAAGCAGACACCTGCAGACCTGCTTCACCGCCTGTGAAGTGACAATTTCTTAAAAACGCAAACTAAACCCACCTCTCCAGACTCTTTCCCCACTAGGAAAGATAAAAAGATTCTGGGAGTATGGACAACCAATGCCCAAGTTCAGCAGAGAAGTAATTACAGAAGCAAGACCTCCCTACCTTCTACATCCTATAATGGTTCCTGGGTCCAGACTTCAAGAGGGATAAAGAATAGGGAATATTCCAATGGAGGGGATGGGATAGGGAACTCTGGTGGTGGGAACTGTGTGGAATTATACCCCTCTTATCTTACAATCATTATTGAATCAATAAAAAAAGAAAATAGCATTTCGTTAATACAAGAAAAGTCACGAAAATGCAAACTAATCTATAATGACAAAAATTAAATCAGTAATTGCCTGCATGCAAAAATCAGACAGTGGTGAAGAAAGGGATTATAGGAGTACAAAGAAACTTGGGGGTGACGGAGCTGGTCATCATCTTGACTGTGATGATAGTTTTACAGGTGGATACATACGTTAACATATCAAATCATATATGCTATGTGAGTATAGTTTACTGTAGTCAATTATGTTTCAATAAGTCTCTCAAGTTTCTGAAATAAAAATAAATTCACTTGGGGATCCTGGTGGTGGCTCATCCAGTTAAGCTCACATATCACCACGGCAAGGACCCAGGTTCGAGCCCCCACTCTCTATTTACTGAGGGTACACTTCACAATTGGTGAAGCAGGTCTGCGGGTGTCTGGTGTCTTCTTCCCCTCTCTATCTCCCCACCCCTCTCAACTTCTCTCTGTTCTGTCAAATAAAAATAGAAAGGCAAAGAAAAGAAGAAGAAAGAAAAGAAAAAGTGGCTGCCAGAAGCAGTGGATTCACTGTGCAGGAATGGAACCCCAGCAATAAAAGTGGTGACAATAAAGACAATAAATTAATTAACTAGTTAATTAACTTACTGGTACCCATGTGTCAACAACTGTACTGTTAACCACCACCCCAATAAAATGGGGGGAAAATTACTTCACATTGATTAGCATTTAGGTTTAACTGAAAACCTTACAAATTGAGATTACCTTCATTTCTGGTAAAAGTAAATATCAGTGATTTATTTCAGTTGTTACATCTCAAGTTATTTGTCATGCTTTGTGGACAAGCAACTGACAAGCAATTCTGAAGTGAACACAGATGTGGAACACTTAAATATCTGTACTTCTGGGAGTTGGGCAGTAGCACAGTGGGTTAAGCACACGTGGTGCAAAGTACAAGGACCGGCTTAAGGATACCGGTTCGAGCCCCCGGCTCCCCACCTGCAGGGGAGTCATTTCACAGGCAGTGAAGCAGGTCTGCAGGTGTCTATCTTTCTCTCCCCCTCTGTCTCTTCCCCTCCTCTCTCCATTTCTCTCTGTCCTATCCAACAACGATGACATCAATAACAGCTACAACAATAAAAAAGGGCAACAAAAGGGAATAAATAAATACTAAAAATTTTTTTTAATTATCTGTACTTCTTTCCCATTTGTCACTGTCACAGTTTAAACGATAGAAGCATTTTAGTGAAAATTCCCATCATTTCAACTTACTCATAGATACTCTCTATGGCTCAATAAATCTCTGGTTTTTGGGAAGAAGGAACCTCTGAGACCATCCAGCTCAAAGTTCTCCACTTAAAGAAATAAACTTAGGATTCCATACTCTCTCAGGGAGTCCATCTCTATGTTACTGGCACCAGACTTTACTATTTTAGTGTAAACCGTTTCCCTGAACTCCAGACTCACTGATTCAACTACCAATTCAACATCCTTATCTGAATGCACAGTAAACATCTAAAACTTATTGCAGTCAAAGAGGCATTCCCCCTCTCCCAACCCCACAAAATTTACTCATCTCAGCAAATGTACCATCATAAATGCAGTTGTTCAACCCAAATCCTAGCAATCAAACATTTACTGCCACTTATTTCTTGTCTTTCCCATGAAATCCATTCCTTTTTAGGTGTCTCCAAATCATACATAGCAGTCTCCTTCCCCACTGCTGTCATCATCCTTCACACAGTCTCCCTATAAGTCAGTCATCACACTGCAGTCAAGTGAACATACAGATCGCAGTTTTCAGATATTCATCATACTTAAAATAAAAAATCAACTTGTTAAACTTCTCTCAAGAACCAGGCCCCCTCCAAGCCTCACCCACCACTATTTCTCTTGACTCCTTTGAATTACACTGATCTCCTCTAACACACCAAACTCATTTCCCCCTCATATTAAATCTCTGACTCCAATACCCTGAAACGCACACAAATGTAGACACTTCACCTTTCTCATCTGAATTCAAACATCTTATCTTTAAAAGTTTAGCAGAGGAGGCTGGCAGTAGCGGAGAGGGTTAAAAATAAGCACATGTGGTGCAAAGCACAAAGACCAGCGTTAAGGATTCCTGTTTGAACCCCCAGCTCCCCACCTGCAGGGGAGGCCTGCTCACAAGTGGTGAAGCAGGTCTGCAGGTGTCTATCTTCCTCTTTCCCTCTGTCTTCACCTCCTTCTCTCGATTTCTCTCTGTCCTATGCAATAGCAATAACAACAAGGGCAGAAAAAAAAAAGTCAAGCAGACCTCACAAGAAAAGAACTATCCTCAATCATTTGCTTTTATCACTTTAAAAATATTTATTTTAATGAAAGAATGAGAAGAAAATCAGAGCCTCACTCCAGCAAATGTATGCCAGAGGCCCAACTCAGGACTTCACACATCTGACTACTGCATTGTATTGTATTGTGGAGTCATCTCATAGGCTGCTCATATCTCTCACTTTATTGACTTTGTAGGACTTACTGATGTCTAAAAGTACTCTGTAAATTTATTTACCTATTACACTTGCTAATAAAATCTATGTTACTTTATTCATTTACTTCTGCTTTGCTCTAAAAAAGAAAAGTCAAATTCAATTATCCACTAAAGACATTTCAAACTATGCCAAAAAAAAAATCTCAATGTTCTAGGATTTTTCATTATTGTCAGGTTTTAATTCAACATATCAACTGAGAATTATATTAGTTAGATATTATAATTGTACTGCCTCCCACCAAAACAAAACATTTTCCAATAAGGGCCATGTCATTCATTATACAAAGTATTAACTTTTAGTGATTGCTTGAAATCTGTAGTACTCTGGCATTAAGCATTTACATGATATATAAATGTAAGCATTTTGAGCTCCTTATTTTAAGAAAAAAAGAAGTTTTAATGGTTTTTAGACACTGTTAACAAAAATATGATCATCATTATCCTATTAAAATTACCACTAGAATATAGTGTTTGGAGGGATTTTTCTGTGTGGGATATGTTAAGGAGGAAATGACTTGCCATGAAGACATCACACTGCCTCCACCACCAAGACTCCTACAAGAGGTCCTGTTCTTGACTAGAGGGAAAGCCACAGCTGGAAAGCCATCTGTACACCCCAGCTGGTCAAATATTTACACCAACTCCAGGAAAATGTTGAGTGGTCCCACACAGCTGATAAAAGAAAAATCACCATCAGTAAGTAATCAAGAGCAGTAATTATGAATCATAAACTAGCTCAGTCTTGAGGTGTGATTTTTGTGAACAAACTACATTAACAAAGCCAATCCACAAGACAATGTAAGTGCCCTCAGTTTCTAAGAATAATAAAAAAAAATAGTAGAGATACAATGAGTTAGCTGGGAATAACAAGTAACACGGAGTACAAAAGTGGGATCTCCTATTGGCATCACCTATTAAGTCACAGTAAGCTGGCAACTGTGGATCTAATACACTAATACATCACTACTACCTTCTTCTTCTTCTAGTGTTTGCCCTTCTTCCGTAGCCAGTCAACAACGTCAGGTTGAGCCTGATGTAAAGCTGCTTGTTGCTGGCTTTGAAAGTGACTGGGATCCATGTGGATTCAGTCGGCTAGGTAATAAGCCATATATACAAATCCTCTTTCTGGCCCTGACCAAGTCAATTCTGACATGTATAACCTTTTTATGCCGTATTTTCTTACTATGAAAATAAAAATGTCTACCTACATTCACAAGTTATGAAATACATATCGCCAAAATATGCATGCCACCCAAAATGAGAAAATTGAGCAGAATTCATCTAAGTTTCTAACACTACCTCTCACTTGGTTTGCCTGCCTGGTCAGTTGGACTATGTACAGCAGGCAGACCCCCACTGCGAAAGTTCCTGGACAGAGTGAAAAAATAAGCCAGTATTTGAAAAAACAAAACATTTTATAAAGTGGTATTCAGTATGCCAACTCATAGCCACAAATATGTAACAAGCAAGATAGATGAAAAGAAGCAATGAGAGTGCTAAATTCTCAAGGTACTCCTCTCCTGGATGAGTTCCAAGTGAGACACACAGAAGCCTAAAAAGTTCTCCTGAAGATGGAATTATGGGTGAGGCTGCATTATCCTTTAATAGGAGGCTGTAGTTATATATAGCCCCTAACAAATCAGATTTTTAAAAAATTTTTAATATTTATTTATTCCTTTTGTTGCCCTGTTTTTTTAATTGTTGTAGTTATTATTGTTGTTGTTATTGATGCCGTTGTTGTTGGATAGGACAGAGAGAAATAGAAAGAGGAGGGGAAGACAGAGAGGAGGAGAGAAAGATAGGCACCTGCAGGCCTGCTTCACTGCTTGTGAAGCAACTCCCCTGCAGGTAGGGAGCCTGGGATTCGAACAGGGATTCTTAAGCCAGTCCTTGTCCTTTGCGCTATGTGCACTCACCCGCTGCACTACTGCCCAGCTTCCACAAATTTGATTTTTAAAATCAACTCCCAAAAAGTATGGTAGTTATTGTGGGCAGGGACAGGTAGATGTGGTAAGTCACTACTAAACTGTTAATTAAGAAATCAAATAAAATCAACTCCCCAGAGGAGAAGATGTATTTACATATATATATATACATACATATATATCCTTTTAAAAATGCATAAATAACTTTGAGGGATGGCAAGACCATTGAAAAAATGGGCAAAAAAAAGTATATGTATATGTAGACATAGTTATAGAATAAGCCCATTATCTGTGACCTTAGAAGAACTACTGTAGTTTCCAATGGAGGGGATGGGGACACAGTAATCTGGTGGTGGTAACAATATAAAATCAGGCCTCTATTATCTTATAATTTTGTAAATAAATATTAAATCATGAGTTAAAAATAAATTTAAATAAAGCTTTTGAAGGAGGGATGAGAAAAAGAGACATGTCATAAATTCCTCAATATTATTAGTAACATTTTTTTAGTAGGAATGGGTCAACAACTAGACAGCAACAGAAATTTTAAATAATCAATGAACAAAATATTGTGTGACTTATGTATAACTGACAAGTACATTTTGAAATTCCTATTATGGCACTAGATAATAGAAATCCTTCAGTCCTTCTATCTTTATCATAACAAGGAAGAAAGAAATCAAGACAGAAAGTCAGCCATGCCCCTTGGTCACAGAGGGGGAGTGGGCTGTGGGAAGCAGAAAAGGCCAACATCTGCCTAGAGGATGAAGCTGGCGGCTGCATCAAAATGCAGTTTGTTTGGAGACCTCTCACTCCTGACTGGCCCTAAGAAAGACAAAGTATAAAACTCGGTAAACTGACTATCACTGAGGCCTCTAAAATACAGTTACATGGTTCCGCAGAGAAAAAAAAAAAAAACCTGAAACTTAAAAATTTATCCCCCAAGTAAATCTGTAGGTATATCTTCCTCCTCCCTCTTTTGCTCTCCCTGTCCCTCCACTCTCAACTTGTCTCTGTCCTATCAAATAAGAAAGAAAGAAAGAAAGAAAGAAAGAAAGAAAGAAAGAAAGGAAGGAAGGAAGGAAGGAAGGAAGGAAGGAAGGAAGGAAGGAAGGAAGGAAGGAAGGAAGGAAGGAAGGATGGATGGAAGGAAGGAAGAAAGAAAAAAGAAAGAAAGAAGGGGCCACCAGGAGCAGTGGGTTCGTCACACAAACACCAATCTCCAGAGAGAACCCTAGTGTCAATAAAAATTTAAATAAATAATATAATATAAAATCAGTATTTTAAAAACAAAACAGGCGGGAGTCAGGCGATAGCACAGAAGGTTAAGAGCAGGTGGCGCAAAGCACAAGGACCAGCATAAGGATTTCCACACACCCCCTCCCTGGCTCCCTACATGCAGGGGAGTCGCTTCACAGGCGATGAAGGCAGGTCTTTCTCTCCCCCCTCTGTCTTCCCCTCCTCTCTCCATTTCTCTCTGTCCTATCCAACAATGATGACAACAATAATAACTACAACAATAAAACAAGGGCAACAAAAGGGAATAAATAAATATTAAAAAAAAAAAAAAAACAGGCAAAACCCAAAAAGGCCAAGGAAAGTAAAGCCTTGAGCAGAAAGCTGTATGAGTTGAGGATAGAGCAAGCAAGTGCAAAAGGCCTAAGGTGGGAATGTGCTTAGAATGTTCACTGAACTGTGAGGGAATCAGATAAAATAAAGAGAGGGAGCTATTTTGTAAGAAATGAAGTTAGAGAAACTGGCACAAGCACAATAGAACTTGGGGTTTTATTGCGCATGACAAAAGAATTACCTAGAAGGCTTTGAGGGATACACCATATAATTTGCATTAGAAATATAATATATTGGGGGTTGGACAGTAGCACAGCAGGTTAAGCTCAAGGACCAGTTTAAGGATCCCGGTTTGAGCCCCCGGTTCTCCACCTGCAAGCAAGTCGCTTCACAGTTGGTGAAGCAGGTCTTCAGGTGTCTATCTTTCTCTCCCCCTCTGTCTTCCCCTTCTCTCTCCATTTCTTTTTGTCTTATCCAACAACGACGACATCAATGACAACAATAAAAAAAACAAGGGCAACAAAAGGGAAAACAAATAAATAATAAAAAATAAAAAAACAAATCTTGTTTAAAAATCTAATATATTAAAAAATAAAAAGAAATCTAATATATTTCCCAACAAACTTTTTTCCCCCTTTCAAGTATAGGTAGAGAAATCAAGGAAGAGAGTTATTCCTATTCCCACAAACATGAGGTAGGGTTTGCTTAGAAAGATGAAGGAAAAATAGTAATGTCCACTCAGGGAGGTACAGCACAGACTAGACTTATTAATACCTTAGAGTAACACAGGAGCAGAAGGCACACAGCACTATTATGGGGTATAGGCAACAGGCACACTGCCACTAGCACCTCTTAGTACCATCCAATGTATAACTATATGGTTTGTTCTTATGCTGAGTCCAGCTCTTCGAACCTTAAACAAACTAGAAGAAAAAAATAAGTCCAAAATGAGAATTTATAAGTAAGTATCATGGACATCTTTAATAGTGAATTTCTGGATGTCAGTTAACTGATTTGTCTTTTTAAAAATAAAACTTTTGATACACTTCCAAATTGCTTGGAAGCTTAAAATATTAATTGAATATCATTTTTGGAAAATTTAGAAATATTATCATCATAAATCTATACACAATACACAAATCTACCATAAGCCTGCAGATTAAGTACTGAGTGGAAGAGTGAGAAAGACCTGATGGATCTCTGCAGCCAGAGAACTGGGATTCAAAGTCTAAGTGGGAAAAACAATCACAAACAAAAACATTGTGCAGAAGATTCACTCAATAATGGACAGAGCCAAGATATAAAAGGAGGCTGCATGCCACTTAATGAGGAATATTCTCAAGTCTTTCAACCAGATCACAAAGGTTCAAGAAGAGAAAACATGCCCACCCTTGTGAGCTGACATTCAACTGAAGGAATACTGGCAATTCTCCCACATATAAAACATTCAAGTAGGATAGAATAAAACAAGGTAATTGCTTAAGGGTATAAATGTGAAAACATAATTAAAAACACTGAAAGAATAAAATAAACAACAATGATAACTTAAGAGAAAAGCTATAATAATTCACTTAACTAGTGACTTTACATATTTTGCATTCCAGAAAACTCTTGTTTCTATGGAAAAAATTACAATAGTGCATATATAAGAAAATTTAATGCAAAAATTGTGATAGTGAAAAGTTATAGATGAAAGAAATAAAACTGATACAATTAACAGTGGAACATTATATAGATTTTAGAGAAGAATTTGATAAATTAAAACTCTTAAAAACAAAAGGCTAAAATTTTTATATGCAGCTGGTAGGGATAGACAGCAGAATGATTATGCAAAGAGACTCTCATGCCTGAGGCTCTGAAGTCCCAGGTTCAATCCCGTATACCAGCAAAAAATTTATTTGCAGTATGAAGTATGAGCTCCCCCCCCCTTTAAGTTTGAATCATATATATGGTAAAAAGTGTGATTTAAATAAAGAAATCTAAAACAAAAAAAATCAGAGGCAGGTGGCTTATCGAGTATATGCAGGATTTGCATAAGTAATATTCGAGGCCCAGACTTCAAACCCAGTCACCTCATACACCAGAGTACAGCAGTGTTCTCTCTCCTCTCTCTCTCTCTTTCTCTCGTCTCTCTCTCTTGTCTCTCTCTCTCTCTCTCTCTCTCCCTTCCCCCCTCTCTCTGTGCATAAATAAACCTTTTTTATTAGGTGAACTTGTCTCTGGATTTAAAGATAATGATCATTACATATGCTTTTTACAATGAATGTGTATTACTTTTATGCAAACTAAGTTTAAGTCCCTAGTAGAGTATGTAATACACCAGTGAAAACTGGAAATATACAAGCATCAAACACATGTATACATTGTGAGAGGAGGAAAATGAGTTCCCAAAGAGCCAAAAGTGATAGAATGCCTTCAATAGCAGGATAGCAGGTATGGTCAGAGTGACACCTGATCATGAAGTTAGAAGCACCTAATTCTGCCCACTTTTCAAGTTTCAGATGAACCGAAATTTGGCTTCATCTTCAGTTATTTAGCCCAAATCCACTATTTTGCTTTCAGTCTCGGCCTTTAAAAAGTCTAATGCCTGACTAGAAGGATAGCTTACTCATATGGGGTGTGTTCTGCCATAAAAACAGCTAAGGTTCAAGACAGACTAAGCTACTATCATTTCTGATCAGCATAACTACACAAATAATGCATATCAATATATAAATATTAGCTTTCAAATATAACCAACACATTTACATTTAACTTGTAGTGAAGTCACAGTATGTGATTTAAATATTAATAAATCTACTACTCATAATCTATCAGAACAAACAACTTCATTTGTTATTACAAGAATAAAACGATGACCATGAAAACTATTAATATGAAAACAGATGAGCTATATGAGTATTGTAAGTAAATATCAAGAACAGTTTCAATAGTGAGTTTTTGGATATTTGCAGGTAACTTTTTAAAAAAAATTATTGATACACTTCCTAATTGTTTAGAAGCTTAAAATATTAATTTATTTTTGTAAAATTTAGAAATACTATCCTCATAAAACTATACACATAACTAGTGAAAGCCTGAAGATTAGGCACTAGGTGTAAGAGTGAGGAAGACCAGATCACTGATGACAATTCCAGGAAACAAATTAACTTTTTGAGCCAAGTCTTTAAATTTTTTGAAAGTCAAGAAAAGATTAGATTATAAGTCTCACCAGAGCAACAGAAGTGGACTTACATTATGACCTGATACTCCTTCTCCTGGGGGTTTACCCATGGAAAACAAAGGCACCTATGTGAAAAGATCTATGCATACTTATGTTCATAGCAGTATCTATAAATGCCAAAAGGCAGGTGACTGGCTAAAAAAGTTGTGGGGCATATATACAACGGAATACTATGCAGCTGTTAAAAATTATGAGGTTATCTCTTTGTAACTTGAAGGTATCATGTTAAGCGAGCCAAGTGAGAAAAAGAATGAACAATACCAAATGATCCGACTCATAAGTAGTACTTACAAAGAAAAAGGGCAATAAGGGAAAATATAAGGTGAAACTTGAACTGGGTGTGATGTATACAACAAAGTAAAGAATTCTTGGGAAATATGGGAAGACACAGAATGAAGAGACAATGGAATCCTGGTGTAAGATGAGGAAGGGAACCCTAGGCTGAGAGAGCAAGTTATCCAGATAACTATAAGAGGAGATGAGAGGTTTGCCTGTGTTAAAGTCTATACTGTAAGCCATTAAGGCACCAGAAGAAGAAGGCGCCCATAAGGAAAAAAAAAAAAAAAAGATTAGATTATAACTATTACTTGTAAAACCACTTAGCGCATGAATATGAGACAAATTTATCTTGAAGGACTATGTGGGATATGGGCCCACTGTCCAGAAAGTCCAGGCCATTGTTTCCATGAGAGTCTGAGCAGGTAAACCCCCAACTTCTCCCCCTTCCCGGATAGAGACAATAGCAGGTCCCCCCAACCTCACGAACTAATGATGGCTGGCTTCTCTGGACGGGGGCTACATTTCTGTATGTGCCACTCTATCCCCTTAAAACAAAGGCCATGAATTACTGTGTATTGTGTATGGCTGACTTGAAAACCGAGCAAATGTCCTGATCTCATTCAATTGCCCCCCCTCCCGCCCTGAAGTGCCTGTAATTTACCCCCAGAGAAAACTGTGTTGTTGAGTTGTGTTCAAATTGTGTTTCCAGTTGTGTTCAAATACTTTGTAGGTCAAGATGTAACTATGCATTGTGTTTGGGTTAACGATTACCTCAACCTTCTTTCTGGGCTATGGGTATATCTATTTGCTTGAATGCTTTAATAAACAAGTCGCCCCTCTGAGGACTCTCCTGGAGCTGGCTGAGTCTGGTGTGATTCTTTCTTCTCCACGCATGTCACCCCCGACACGCAAAGCCACCCTAGATCTCCCAGGGGGCCGCTCTTACCTTCGCCACCAGTGGCCAGGGAGATGGGGGACCCGGAGCAAGCCCACAGGACTACATTTAATTTTCAGTTACTTAGTTCCATTTAAGATATGAAAAATCAGGTGCTGAGTGGCAGCATACATGGTAGAGCACTCATGTTACCATACACAAGGACCCAAGTTTAAGCCCCTGGTCTTCACCTGCAGGGGGAAGCATCATGAATGTTGGTCTGCTTCTAAGACCCCTTCCGTTGCATTGCATTGCTTAACTCTGTGGTCTATTTACATAATCATTGTTTTGAGACCCGCACTGGTTTAATCCCCACTGGTTCACGTGCTTTTTCCTTTTCCCTAACCCCTATCCTATGTACATCCTCTTCTGACCTGACGCTTCCGCCTCAGGAGTTACATATAGGACAGGACTGTGATTAGAGATAGATCACACTGCATTCCCGCTCAATAAAGATTGAACTGCATTCCCAGCTCAGCCATGAGTCCCTTGTCATCTCTCTCCCTCCTGCAAAGCTAGCCCGGCATAGAGCAGTGAAGCAGTGCTACAGGTCTCTCTCTCTCTCTCTCTGTCTCTCCCTCTCCCTTCTCTGTTTCCTTTCTCTACTTCACTCTCAATTTCTCCCTGTCTATAAAAAGTAAATAAGCACAACATTAAAAAAATTTATGAAAAATTATCTTAATGAAAAAAGAAAGCTCTCTGGGGGGGGAGTTTTGATACTGTGTGCAAAATAAAAGCACATTTCACAAGGAGGAAAATAAAACCTTAAATACACATATAACACATATCCATAATGAATCATGCACAAAATATAAATATATTTAAGGTATATGAAGGGGAAAATGGAGAGGACAGCACTACTCAAAATGTGCTTCTCTCTCTCACTAATTGAACCAAAAAAATCAGGTTTTCATCAAAGAGAATATTTATTGCTTTGAATCTACAGAGGGAAATCAACATTTGCAAAAATGATTAATAAACACTGTTGCTCATTTTCAAAAGTCAAAGACAAATAAATTTTAGAGATTTACCTGAATATTCAGCTTTAACTCGATGCTGATTTTAATATCTAGCCATTAGACATCTGACCGAAATGTGATTTGATGGACTCTTATTTAAACAATCACAGATAATACATGAAATGTGATTTGATGGACTCTTATTTAAACAACCACAGATAATACATGTCTAGCACTTTCCCCATGTTCTTCAGTTGCCCTCTGCTTTTCATGACTGAACATACAGGTCAGCTGAGCACAATGAGTCCACTGCAAGTAAACCTAGTAGTTTTCACTATTGTCGCCTGTACTGCTTATGAGAATATGCTTATCAACAATTGTAGTTAGTACATATTAGTAAATAATAGTCACAAAAGCAGTAACTATTCATTCAAACAAGTATGTTAACACTGCAAGGCTCTAAAGCAAACAATGCCCAAAAACTGAACTTTCAGATGCAGAGCAATTCTCCTCATGAGAGTTAGAAATGCTCACTCAAGAGTTCAAGGGCTCCACACCAGAAAGTTTGGGGTGTCAGGGCCAGGCAGTGGCACATCCAGTTGAGCATTCATGTTACAATGAGAAAGCTCCCACATGCCACCTGTTGGGAGGAAAGCTTTGTGAGCAGTGAAGCAGTGCTGCAGGTGTCTCTCTCCCTCTCTCCTTCCCTCCCCTCTCAATTTCTCTATCTCTATCCAATTAATAAATACTTAAAAAAAATTTAAGGGTGCAATATGTAATTTACAAAAGTGCATGTGAAAAACAAAAAGAATGAAATGTCTTTAATTATCTGAAAGGTGGCCATGAAGAAGTACACTTACTCCAAATTATTTCAGAAAGTCTGTGAACCTCAAAACGACAAATCAGCAACTTTAGTAATCCAGAAACGGAACTCACCATGCTAAGAGAAAGAGCAAGCTCTCTGTCACAGACATGCTCAAACACAAGCAGGATGGCCATCAACCTGAGATCTCCCAGAGAAGATTTTATTTCACAAGAGCAGTTCACACCAAAGGTGTAATGACAGTAACGGCTAACATTTAAAGAGTCCTTTAAGTACCAGGTCTTGTGATGTACTTAAATAAAAGGAGAATAAGACAACTCACAGAGCTTCCAAGTGCTATAACCACAACCTGAACCGAAGCTGGCTCCAGACTCATGATCTTAACCACTAGAATCTTCAACTTTTGCTCTTTATTAGTTTTATTACCAAACCCTCTCTCTAGTCTCTGCAATACCAGCTCTCACTCAAAAGATGGGAGTCAATCAGTATTTACTGAAGGAGGGAGGTGCCCCTACTTCCCTTTGTGAATACTATTTTCTAAGTTACATGTTGTACATTTGCTCTGATATGCCAGAAAATTTTTATCCTTTCAGATCTGGGTTCATCTGTAACCTTGCACTGATCAATCCAACCTCAAGTTGCTGCTGCTTTTCTCTTGATGACTTCAGTGTGGTGAAGTCTGGCCTGCTTTCCTGCCATAAAAGAACTGTAGCTGTGTGTGACTGCCATTCCCACCCTTCGCCTTGATGTGCCCTGTGGACATGTGACAAAACTCCAGCAAAAGGAATGTGACTGGAAGTGATATGCATGTGCCACTTTTGGGCAACAATTATGACCAAACCTACCGAGTGAAAAACTATGGTAATAAGGTTCAGATATCTGTGCTTTTAACATGGAATACTAATGAAACCTCAAGCTTAGGGATCACTGCTTTTTAAGTACCAGGCAAACCGGCCTGAAAATAAATATCTAGGTATCAGAATAAATCAGGAGGAACATAGGTCACATGGAACAGAACAATCTGGATGATTTATACCATAATTATTAGGTGAAAAAAAATTTAATTATCTATAAGTCACTAAAATATTATCAGGATATTCCACTGCAACTGTCTAATCCAAACTAATTCCAACATATACTAATACTCACTTATCAATTGTAAATATACATGTTTCTCTCTTCCCAATGAAGCAAGAAGTCTAATAGAAGAAACAGTTCCTTACCTATCCCTGAATCTCTCTAGGATTGTATAAAACAATGGTGTATATTTATCTCATTCTACTTTTACTACTGAAATGGCAATTCCTATCATCTAAAGTGATATCAATAACCCATCAACTTTCACTTTATAGAAATGTACTAACATTCACTGCAGCCTAAAAATTTTCAATTCTGCAACAATTCTCAGAATACCAATTTGTCAAAAGCTCATCTTTTTTTTATTTATTAAATATTTCATTTATAAAAAGGAAACATTGACTAAGCCATAGGATAAGAGGGGTACAACTCCACACAATTCCCACCACCAGAACTCTGTATCTATCCCTTCCCCTGATAGCTTTCCTATTCTTTATCCCTCTGGGAGGATGGACCCAAGGTCATTGTGGGATGCAGAAGGTCGAAGGTCTGACTTCTGTAATTGCTTCCCCGCTGAACATGGATGTTGACAGGTCCATACTCCCAGCCTGTCTCTCTTTCCCCAGTGGGGAGGGCCTCTGGGGAAGTGGAGCTCCAGGACACATTGGTGTGGTTGTCTGTCCAGGGAAGTCTGGTCGGCATCATGCTAGCATCTGGAACCAGGTGGTTAAAAAGAAAGTTAACATACAAAGCCAAACAAATTGTTGACCAATCATGGACCTAAAGACTGGAAATAGTTCAGATGAAGAGTTGGGGGGGGTCCTACATTTTGTAGATAGCTAGTAGGCATATTTTAGTTATATTCCAAAGGACCTATGACTATACTATTTTTTTTTCTTTTTTCCCAAGCCTGAAATCTGATATGCAGGTAGATCCAAGTTATTGTCTGGGGAGATGATGTCATGGCTGCAAAAAGGACCAGAAAGCTAGATCAGGGAAGAGAGTAGCTCCCTAATATGGGAAAGGGGTATAAATATTGTTGACTGTAAACCCCATCGATTTGATGTGATCTGGGGCCCATATTCAGCTTAGATCCGGATCCTATGTGACCTCTGCATCACTGTAGATCTGAGCTCAAATTCTGTGGTCAGAAGTAGGAACATTCCAAGCTGCCCCAATATTGACCCATCTTCCTCAGGTGTAGCTTAGAGTATGCTGTCTGTCCTCCCTTTGTTGGATGGAACATTCTCTACCATTGTTGATCCGAGTTGAGGGCAAGGTCCTATGCGGGGGTGGGGGGGTGGGCACAAAGGGGTCTACTGAGTTGTTCCTGATAGAAATGACTGGTAACAATGGAGAGAGGGATTTATTCAAGGTCTAGGCCCATCATGTCTGTTTGGGAATCTCAGGAGTCCCCGATTAGCGCCCCAGCTGATGAGGTGAAAGCTCATCTTCTACATCAATATGAACTAGTCTACCAATTCTCAGTTTTTGTGAAGAAATTGAAAGGATAAACTTGAATCACAGTTTATCTTTTCACATAAATTACCTTATAGTAACAGTAGTAACAGTAATAATAATAATTTAAAAACTTGCTTTCCTTTTCTGTAGCAGTCCTACTGTTGGTGATCCAATATAGACAGGTAACTTATTCAGTAATAAGTCACGTCACCAACCTAGCCAAGGCACAGTGACCTGTACTGCTTGTTATCTTCATTTCACAAGAGGTAAATCCAAGATTATATATCTACAAAATCTGGAGTTAAGAGAAAAAGAGGGAAAAGAAATTTAATAGTTTCATTACTTTCCAAACGTTCCTGCTTTTAATTAAAAAATCAATGTAAAAAAGAAAAACAACCCAAGACCAGGTTTCTGGTGTTATTCCAAAAATATTTATGGCTTGTTGAAGATCTCTCACATTCTTTTGTCTTCAATAGTCCAAACAAGATTTATTTATTTATTTATTTATTTATTTCTTACCAGAGCACTACTCAGCTCAGGCTTATGATGGTGTGAGGGATTGAACCTAGGACTTTAGAGCCTCGGGCATGAGAATTATTTTGCATAACTGTTATGCTATCTACCCCTGCCCAAGAATTTTTTTTTTTAATATACTCAAAGTATTTCCTACCAAAGGTCCTATTACTAACAAAGTTGTTTTACAAATTATAATCCTATGGGGTAAAACTTTGAGTCTATGCCAAAAACCTTCTTGTTATAGTACATTTGTCCATCAATTTATATTTTAAAAACCTTAAAATAAAACTAACTCCTTAGAAATAAATCCTCCAATAATAAAGCAATTTGTAACAAATAGACAGTTCAATAATATTCTAAAATTTTACCCTTCAATTTTACCCTTGTTTATTACAATTTCCACTAAAATCCAATGGAAAGCTAAAGCTCAACGTTATAATGCTGCATTTACCAACATTTTTCCTTATCTTTAAGGTTTAAATTTTTTTCCCATTAACAAAGATGATATAACTTTTCTCAGACTATAGAAAATATACAAAGATGGGGCAGATGACTCCACCAATGTGTCCTGGAGACCAGCTTCCCCAGAGCCCTACCCCACTAGGGAAAGAGAGACAGACTGGGAGCTTGGATTGACTTGCTATAGTTCAAGTTCAGCAGGAAAGCAATTACAGAAGCCAGACCTTCCACCTTCTACATCCCATAATGACCCTAGGTCCATACTTCCAGAGAGATAAAGAACAGGAAAGCTATCAGGGGAAGGGATGGGCTACGGAGTTCTGGTGGTGGGAATTATATGGAGCTGTACCCCTTTTATCCTAGTTTTGTCAGTGTTTCCTTTTTATAAATAAATTTTTTTTAAAAGATATACAAGGATCACAAATTATAACATGCAGGATTATAACACTAGAATAAAAACTCCCCAACTCCAAAGATACTACGTACTATCTAAGAGTATCTCTACCCTGTGCTAGCTTCATTTTTCTGGCTCTACTCAGACACCAAATATCTCCATGACTTCTATTCCTGGCATGTAGCTAACATGAACAGCTGTGCCAGTCCTACTAGAAAAGGCACACTAAGTCTCAGGCTAAGGTACACTGCATAAATTCTAAAATTTGAACACAGGATACCTTGGCCAAAATTCAATATACTAAAAAAAAAAAAACCCTGGAAAAATTAAAGGGGCTTATAAGTTAGCCAAGACCATTTTATGTATTACTTCATTTCAAACTAGTTAGATTTCTTTAAATGTCACACCCCATAAAATAGCTTTAACAAATCAGACCAATTAAAATTGCAACACTGGGGGCCAGTTGGTGGCGCACCAGGTTGAGTATACGTTACAATGCACAAGGACCCGGGTTCAAGCCCCCATTCCCCACCTGTAGGGGGAACACTTCATAATTGGTGAAGCAGGGCTACAAATGTTTACCTCTCTTCTCTTCCATCTCCCTCTCCCCTCTAGCTTTCTGTCTCTATGCAATCAATCAATAAAGATAATAAAAATATTAAAATTGTAATACTGGATCTGCAAAAGGGATAAAGTGATAGTAGTGTGAGTTGACAACTTCCCTACATTAGTGGAATATTAACTTTCAGGAATATCCCCAATGTGCAATTCTCCTCAAATAGGAAAAAAAAAAGATATAACTTAATTTGAAATTGTTGAAGATGTTAAGGATGAAATTACTGCATGGTGAAATAGAGGAATTCGATCTTTATCTAGTGAATGGCATAGTTTCCAACCTTCTGTGCTCCTGATTGTCCTGACATGTTGCTCCTCTAGAGTCTCAGAATAAGGGAACTGCAGACGGGAAAGATCATCAACAACAGAAATACTTTCTTACTTCCTGATGATCAGTCAGGTAAATCTGACCTGGATGTGTTGTTGAGGAAATGAAGGAAGTAAGAAAGGAATAAGAAGGAAGGGAAGAGTAAGGAGGAAGGGGAAGGAAGGAGGGAGGGAGGAAAAAACATTTTACCCACAGTTTTTTTTCTGTCTTTTTAAAAAATATTTATTTATTTATTTATTCCCTTTTGTTGTCCTGGTTATTTTATTGTTGTAGTTATTATTGTTGTTGCTACTGATGTCGTTGTTGGTGGATAGGACAGAAAGAAATGGAGAGAGGAGGGGAAGACAGAGAGGGGGAGAGAAAGATAGACACACCTGAAGACCTGCTTCACCTGTGAAGCGACTCCCCCTGAAGGTGGAGAGCCGGGGGCTCGAACTGGGATCCTTCCTCCGGTCTTTGTGCTTCACACCACGTGCTAGCTTAATAACTTCTGCGTTACTGCCCAACATCCTTTACCCACAGTTTTTAAGTCAGGTTTTTACATTTAAAAAATTAGATTTCCAACTTCTGTTGAAAAAAAATCTGTTGGGTAAGCTACAGCAAAGTGACTGAGCCTTTCCTTTTAGATTGAGCATGGGGTTTTCAGACGGTCATGTCATTCATAGCTTAGAATAAGGCTGCATCTATACCTACATTTACTGATGTTCCTTGTTGGATGTCCTCCAGACATCTCTTAATTCAGAATTTATATTGAGATGAACTTACTTCATGCAGCCGATCTTTTGGTCAGCCAAGCAATAAACTTCCAAAGTTTATGTATAAAATTCAATGTTGGTCTCAATTTCTACCCAATTGATTTCTTAAACTCCACTGAAGGTCTTTCCATTTATCTTTGAAACTTAATATTGTTAATTTAGGGACATTCAATTAAACCACTACTAAACACCCAGGAGACAAATCATTTTAAAACTAGTGGTTTTGAGAAAGGCAGGGTCTTTCTTCCTCTCTCAGTTTTTAATAAGACAAGTATCATTTGAATGTGTTTCATGTACTGTAGTTCTACCTACAATTTAGTTTCAAAAAGAAAATGAGAGCATTCATAATTTTTGTGTAATCAGAAGCTACTTGTTTATACGTATAACTGAATGACTTAAAATATACCTAAGATCATATGCAACCTCGACCATCCACAAATACCTAGTTTGACACAGAAAACCTCCAAAAGCTAAAATCGTTTCTTTTTTTTTTAATTTTTATTATCTTTATTTATTGGACAGAGACAGTCATAAATCAAGAGTGGAAAGAGAAAGACACCTGCAGCACTGCTTCACCACTAGCTAAGCTTTCATCCTACAGGTGGGGACTGGGGGGCTCAAATCTGTGCATTGTAACATGTGCGCTCAACCAGGTGTGCCACCATCCAGCCCCAAAACAAAAAATGTTTCTAAGGGATAAAAGGAAAAAGTATGTTATAGTTTTGTCCAGTGACTAGATAGGAGCTGGGCAAGCTAGTCTGGTCTGTTGGCTATGCTCACTGAACAAGAATAGTACATTGAATCACCTGTTCCTCTGTGAACCTACTAATGACAGACAGACCTACTAATGGCAGACTTGCTGCTGGACAAGTGAAACTCCTCTGGATTATCTGGGAGGGGAACAGATGTCCCAAAGGAGTCCTCTGGAGGGTCTTACTAAAAGGAAAGAAGTACTAGAAGACTGAAAGTAGTAGCCCTCTGCTCTTTATGGTTAAGAACAATTACATAATCTGAAGGCTTCTTTTCTTGCAGATCTCTAGATAATGCTGACAGAGCTTTTCTTTGCAAACATCCCTTATCATCTAACAATGTAATCAACCAGTTGAGACTAGAGGTACCTCCATAAAGGTACCAAACTAGCTTCAATTCTTTTTGAGTAGTCAGATACATTGCCTCAAAATTTATTACTGCTTTGTATTCTGCTTTAAAATAATCCTCTTGGAGAAAAAGTCAGTCCAAAAGGTTTGCGTATCTTTGTTTTAATAGATCTCGGCTGCACTGTCCTTTAGTAAGTCTCACTAACACAGGTATGCTGATTCTATTTTTTTTTTTAATTTTTATTTATAAAAAGGAAACACTGACAAAACCACAGGATAAGAGGGGTACAATTCCATACAATTCCCACCACCAGAACTCCATAGCCCATCCCTTCCACTAATAGCTTTCCTATTCTTTAACCCTCTGGGAGTATGGACCCAGGGTCATTATGGGGTGCAGGAGGTGGAAGGTCTGGCTTCTCTGATTGCTTCCCCGCTGAACATGGATGTTGACAGGTCAATCCATACTCCCAGCCTGTCTCTCTCTTTCCCTAGTGGGGTGGGGCTCTGGAGAAGCCGGGCTCCAGGACACATTGGTGGGGTCGTCTGCCCAGAGAAGTCCAGTTGGCATCATGGTAGCATCTGGAACCTGGTGGCTGAAAAAAGAGTTAACATATAAAGCCAAACACATTCTTGATTAATCATGAACCGAAAGGCTGGAATAGTGCAGATGAAGATTTGGGGTCTCCGTTTTAAAGATAGCTAGGTCTACTTTAGTCATATTCCAAAGGGCCCTGATTCTTAAGGTTATGCAACTAGAAGGCGGCATGGTAGTGCCTAGCTGAAAGCAACCATCAGCAGTGACCAAGACTCAATTCAGGGACATAGCCAGCTGAAAAGTCCACTCAGTGGGCAAAGAGAAGGAAGCACCTCATTCAGTGAAAGGCCACCACTAACCCCAATCTATCTTCTGGCCTATAAGGGAATGTGACTGCCAGTGAAAAATAGTGAAAAAGTACCTGGGAACCCAGAGCACAGAAGCTCAAAACTATGGGACTCCCTCAGCTAAGAACCTGGCCTACTCTAGTCATTGTGTTGTTGTTGTTGTTTCCCCCAGAGCACTAGTCAACTCTGGCTATGGTGGTGCTGGGATTTGAACATCTGGTGCCTCAGGGATCAACATCTTTTTGCATAACCATTATGCTATCTTCCCAGCCCTATCACTGTGGTTTTGAAAGTTTGAAAAATATTTATGCTGGGTTGTAGTCACTTTCTTCTTTGTATCCCCGTATCTCTCACACTGCTTGGCATATGCCTCACACAGAAATACACATAAAATGGACCCAGAAAACATGCTAACAGACAAGAAACTAAAAATGGGCTGAATATAGCACTGTCTTCCTCCACCCCTGCTGAAAAAGTACAACAGCCCTTACTGTAATACAGTACAGGTACTGTATTACAGTAAGTAATAATAAGTAATAATAAGTAAGTAATAAGTAAGTAAATGTAGTCAGTACAGGTACTGACTACATTCACAGTGTGCTCTGCCCCTGTGTGTACTCACTCTCATGCTAACCACAATTCTAAGGTGTGAGCCCACCACTTGCTGACCAGAAAGCTGAAGCATACAAGTAATCAGTCAATGCTAAAAGCACATAGCTAGTAAGTGAGTCAGAATCTGACCTGTCCTTGCTCTTCATCACACAAGTCCCACTTAATCCAACATACTCATGTCAAGGATGCTACTAAGCAATATAAAAGCACAATGAGATATACGCCACTGAAAAGCTTATTCAAATAATAGTGTGCTACTCTGCCATGTGCTCGAACCAGGCTCAAGCCACTGCATCAGTGGAAGCGTTGATGCTGTGGTCTCTGCCTCTCTGCCTGTGACTCTATTTAAAGGGGGGAGGGGTCATTGATGTAACTTCTTCAAGGAAGTTCATCTACGCTGATGACATCTGCTGTGCAACTCAGGCATCCAAGTTCGACATCCTCGAGGAAAACGCTCACGAAAGACATGTCTCTGATATCTGATTACTGTAAAAAATGGTGACTAATCCTAGCACTGCAAAAAACGGTATTATCTGTTTTCCATCTACACCATGCCTCGGCCTCGCGTGAGCTTAATGTGCAGCTTGGCGATACGAGAATCCGGCATGAAGCCAGCCAGTCTATCTTGGCGTTACTCTCAATCGCACTCTGTCATTTCACAAACATCTCATAAAAACTGCAGCAAAGGTGGGTGCGAGGAATAACATCATTGCAAGACTGGCCAGCTCCTCATGGGGCGCGAGTGCTTCCATACTACGATCATCATCTCTGGCATTATGCTATTCCACTGCAGAATACTGTGCCCCAGTATGGTTCCACTTGGTCGATTCCAAATTATATTCCTCCATGAGGATAATTTCTGGAACCATCCATTCCACCCCGGTTCCATGGCTGCCAGTTCTTAGCAACATCGCCCCGCCAGATATTCGTCGGGATGCGGCATCATCTAAGTTCATCGGGAGATCTACAACAATGATACTTAACAGCACAACTGCACTGTATTCTGCTTTAGTGGCTGTTAGTTGTCTAAATGCAAACATTTTTTTAAAAGACATCACATTTTTATAGTCTTTGGATAATTCAGTCTTAAAAAAAAAAAAAGCATAGTCAGGCAGTCTCTACCTCTAATGGAAGTTGGAGAAGGAAGATGCAAAAGAAATATTGTCAAGAATGCAAATACCCCAGCACTCCATCAGTAGGTCTAGATACAGCCTGTGAATATGCACATTTAACAAAAATTCCAAGTAACTTTTGATACGTGGTCTCCAACCATACCTAGTAGGCTGTGAAGCTGTGAAGAGTTTTAAACAAAGAATATGGTTGCTAGCGTGGTGTGCCGTTGGACTGGCTGTTCATATTGGAGGCAGAAGCCTGCCTACAACAGGGAAAAGGAATTGTAAAAACGGACATACTAAGAACCAACTATTCTTACATGAGGATATGTATACAGGGACCCAACAGCAGGCATTTTGTATTTATCAAGTAGAAAAAAGAGTAACAATCATAATATTCTGGAGAATACTTAGATGCCTTCCAGATCCACTCTCTACTTTACTCTGTGCCTCTAGAACATAAACTTGTCCTCTAGCAGGAGAAGAGGGGAGAGACAGAGGTATTCCTCTTTCCCCAATCCCCTCCCACAAGCCCACTTCTGTTAATAGGCAGCATCCCCCGCTTGGGGGCTCTCTACCTTCCTACCTTAGAACTCAGCTCCTCTTTCCTCTAGTCCCTCCAGGCCTAGCAGAGGTGGCAGTGGGGAACTGCTTATTCCCTAGACACATTTTATTTCCCTAAACCTGCCTACATCTCAGGAAGTAGTTCAAGTCTCCACAATTACCCACAGTTCAATCTGTCTTCCTTTGGTACATAGAACCTTAAGCAGAACATAAATGCCAGAACCATACCAAATCAAACTGCTTTTATGGTTCAAATATCAAAGCAGTCCTGTCAGGTAGGATTTGGAAAACAGTTCTATGTATTGTGTACTGGATGTGCGCATGGAACAATGTATAGGATTCTGATAGCAAAGGAAGAAGGGGCATTTGATTACATGCCAGTTCTCAGCTCCTAAATCCTAAGCCTATCTTTTCATATAATACAACCCTACATTATTTATTCAAGTATGGCTTTGGGTTTCACTCATGTCATTCATAAAATCATTAAAAGATCTTCTGAGGATTATATTGATGACTCTATTAAAAACATGTTACCAATTCTATCACTGGAGAATTCCACCCACTAAGCCTACTGCAGGCAAAAGCTGTGTGTGAGTTGTTTGATTATTTCCCTAGAAAGTCAGTCCTGATGGGCAACAATAAACAGAGACTAAGGTTATTTGTACCTACTCAGGTAGTAGTAACAAGGCATTTTAAAAGTAGGTAGGAACAAAGAATTTTTAAAGCAGTAAGGAAGCAGAAAAACCACTTTTGACTCCAAATTCGAAAGTAGATTTTAATCCTATTTTAATCACTATGTGGGCATATGACCAAGCCCTTGAGCTGTGTGTTTTCCTTCCTAAAAAAAAAAAAAAAAAAAAAAAAAAAAAAAGGAAATCATAGAGATTAAACACAGAATACATATGAACAGATGTTAACACCGCAAAATAAATATTAAAAATCACTTCCAAATATTTTCTAGAGAAAAGGACTGTGCATCAAACATACAATCAGAGTCAGACACTTTATACAGATTGTGCCTCAGTCTTCACAATAACCTAAAAGTAGCTGCTATTTATTATTATCTATATTTTATAGATGAGGAAAACTAGCACTTGAAGAAAAATGCAATAGTCTGCCAAAGAACACAAGGGTGGCAGCATCTGATTCCAAATCCCATGATAACATTTCAACTACAACGCTACCCATACATCCTATCACAAAACGGAAACATAATATGGGGAAATAAATGTTAACTGCAATTTTCAAGGCATGCAGTATTCTGCCAACCTGCTTTAGATTAAACAGAGAGGCAGTACCAAGCCTTACCACTGGCATGCCTTCAAAACTTGTGAGTCCATTTTCCTTCCCTATTTTTATTTTTAATTAGTGGTTTAATATTGATCTACAAAATTATATGATAGGTCGGGGGTAGATAGCATAATGGTTAGGCAAAGAGACTCTCATGCCTGAGGCTTTGAAGTCCCAGGTTCAATCCCCTGCACCACCATAAGCCAGAGTTAAGCAGTGCTCTGGCTTAAAAAAAAAAAAAATTTTAAGATAACAGGGGTATAGTTCCACACCTTTCCCACTGCCAGAGTTCTGTGTCCTCATTCCCTCCATTGGAAACTGCATTAATTATCCCAAGATCGCAGATATGGGTTATTATTTCTATAACTGTCTAGCTACATTTACATATACTTACCCATCTTTTCTACGATCCTGCCTTCTCTTTCTAAGTCATACACCTACTACTTTTGAGTGCCCTTCCTTTTTTTATCCTCCCCCTCACCCTTCTCTCTCCAGGTCCGGATGGAGTTCAGAACCTTCTGGTCATCTTCCCCTAACATTTACCCTTCCGGGAGTTTGAACCAAAATTTTTCCCATGGTTTATTTATCAACTCTCCAACTTAGTCCAAAAAAAAATTTTTTTTGAAGCAGCTTCTTCAGTTAATGAAACACAGAATCATGGCAATTTTCAAACTAAGCACAACACACACTTGCAAAGGAGGAAATTCATTTATGTAAAATGACATATCTAGAATTAGTTAACCGACAAGACCTAAAATACAGACTCAAGAGTTCCAGTCCCAGATGCCTTCTGCATTAAAAGGAATCATCCACATCACATTGGCTCAGTACTTCAGGGTTCTTGTGATGAAGACTGATGATATTAATCATCGGTATAAAAGTAGACAGGATAGATAAATAAGTTAAATATTTACATACTGAACCTAGAACATTCCAATGACAGCTTTAAAGTAAAATAAAGCCTCGATTTGCATGTTAAGTTGCCACTCACTTTTCTCTCCTTAAAAGTCCTATTTTTATTTATTTATTTATTTATTTATTAATGAATAGAGACAGAAAGAAATTAAGAGGGGAGGTGGAGTAGGGAGGGATAAAGACAGAGATACTTGCAACCCTGCTTCACACTGGAGAAGCTTTCTTCCTGCAGGTGGGGACCAGAGGCTTGAACCCAGATCCTTGTGCACTGTAGTGTGTGTCCTTAACCAGGTGTGCCACTGTCTGGCCCCCCCAAAAGTCTTATTCTTACAAAGCTTTTTGTTCACCTATAAAATGAGGTTCATCATAATTGAAAAGTATAGGAAGAATAAAGAAATTAATATTTTAAACTTATTTTTCTAATACGTTCCTTCACTTCATTGGTTGTCTACATAGTCTAAGACATAGAGGGTAGGGGGAAGAAAGTACAAAAAAGTTTACTCAACGAACACCAAAAAAAGAGACAATGACTTTTTAAGATTCTCTGTATGTTTTCCTTGATTTTCCCTATTCTAGTCATTATCTAGTATGTCAGTTATTTCTCTCTGACACTCCTCCAAAAATATAATAGTAAACCTAGGTCTAAAACAATGACATACCAAAATTATACACCAAATGTTAGGTCTTGAATTAATATTGGCCTTTCAATCAAACATATATATATATATATATATATATACACACACATGATATAGTATAAACATTTTTATTTTACAAGCATTTTAGCCTTGGATATAGATTTACACATAAATAAAATCTGAAGCCAAAATACTTCTAAAAATATGTAATACTTACATGCTTATTTATTTGTTTATATATGACTACAATATTTTAGCCTTGGTTCTAGCTGCCTTTACAAGGTATATGGACTCTGTCAAATAAGACAATGCATGTGAAAGGAAGGAAATAAATATAAGGTATTACATTATAATTATTACCTGACCTTACAAGTTTAGTAACATAACAGGTCCTCCTTCTTCCTCCCACCCATCTTTTTCTCCATCCTCCAAACCTTTCAAAATATCTTGGCTCTCCTTCTTACTCCTCCCTCCCACAGCTTCAAAGCAATGTACCTCACCTCTAAAACAATGACCCTGTGCCCATAGAGGACGGCTGACTCTGCACAGGCCCATCTCTTCTCTAGCTGGCTGTCTGCCAAAGTGGCATCCCAGATACCCCCTCACAGAGAAATGTACTCCAGCTTCATAGTAATTACAGCATCACGGAACATAAGAAAAGAAAATGATTAAAATAGAGAGAAAGGGAAGGAGGAAAAGAAGGCAGAAGAGGGCAGGGCTAATGAGTAACCACTGTCTGATAATTCAGAGTTAGGAGATCCAAATGATTTCCAACGTAATCATATGTTGAGCTTTATAAAAGAGAAAAGAAAAAAAAAAGGCTGCTCTGGAACATACTCTTATTTGATACTCATTTTGGAATCTTTTAAAAACCCACATCAGCTATTACTATGGAACACAATTACTTTCAATGACATCAAATGTTTTCTCAAACATCTTTGGTTCCTTTTTTTTTTTGCTCCCTGCCTTAATCCAAATCTTCAAAGCCCTGTAGTCATATATCCCTTCAATGAGAACCACCCTGGAAATGAAGTTGACTGAATGTAAAGCCTAGAAAGAGACATATCAGATGCTAACTATGTTTAAAGCATCAATGGATCTCATTCTACAGTTGTTGTTTTTTTTTCCCCTTTTGTTGCCCTTGTTGTTTTGTTGTTGTAGTTATTGTTGCTGTTGATGTCGTAGTTGTTGGATAGGACAAATAGAAATGGAGAGAGGAGGTGAAGACAGAGGGGGAGAGAAAGGCAAGACACCTACAGACCTGCTTCACTGCCTGTAAAGGCACACCCCTGCAGGTGGGGAGCCAGGGGCTTGAACCTGGACCCTTCGTCAGTCCTTGAACTTTGTGCCACACCACCCGACTCCCTCTACAGTATGCTCTTCTGAACAAATGCTATGGTTACCTCAAGGTCATTTTAGAATTCTTTCACACACAAAATTTATGAGGGGAAAAATATTTTGCTCCTTTTCTTTTTCTTGCCTACAAAACATTTCCTCCTTTCTCTTACCTGCATTTACATTTTTATATTGCCTATATACCAATAACTTCTGTCATTTTGTAACTTGTACATTCTAATAGTAAAAAGTCAAATTGTTTTTCTAACCTGAAACTCCCTTTCTTTCGTGTTTTTTCAAAACATGGCTAATTAGCACAGACCAAATTAACATACTAACAAGTTATATTTTTACACTTTTCATTTCCTGATTTGTCTTTTTCCGGCTGAATCACACTATTTGATTACAACTAATTCATAGTCTATCTCTCAACTAGGGTTCAATTATTTACATACCACAAAAATTATCTTCTATTTTACACAATTTAATAAAACTGAGTAAATAATCAGTTATTCAGTCACTTTTACAATATCAGGTTTCAGTTATTCTAAAGATTTTTTTTTTTTTAGTCTTATCAAGGTGAGGGGGTAGATAGCATAATGGTTATACAAAGAGACTCTCAAGTCTGAGGCTCCAAAATCCCAGGTTCAATCCCAGTACCACCATAAACCAGAGCTGAGGAGTGCTCTGGTAAAAAGTAAGGGGGGAGGAAATAATCAATTAAACAGTATACTCTGTCATGCTTTAAAGAAATAACTTTTTTTTTTCCTCCAGGGCTCAGTGCCTGCAACATGAATCCACCGCTCCTGGAGGCCATTTTTCCCCCTTTTGTTGCCCTTGTTGTTGTAGCCTCATTGTGGTTATTATTATTGCCACTGTTGATGTTGTTCGTTGTTGGATAGGACAGAGAGAAATGGAGAGAGGAGGGGAAGACAGAGAGGGGGAGAGAAAGATAGACACCTGCAGACTTGCTTCACCGCCTGTGAAGCGACTCCCCTGCAGGTGGGGAGCCGGGGCTCGAACCGGGATCCTTACGCCGGTCCCTGCGCTTTGCGCCACATGCGCTTAACCCACTGCGCCACTGCCCGACCCCCAGAAATTATTTATTTATAAAATATTTATTATTTGTTGGGTAGACATACAGAGAAACTGAGAGGGAAGTGGAAGATAGAGAAGGAGAGAAAGAGAGATAGCTGGATAGCTGTAGCACTGTTTCACCACTCCTGAAATTTTCCCTCTTGCAAATGGGTGGGGAGCAGCAGGGGCTTGAACCCAGATCCTTGGGAATTCATTGTAACATGAGCACTCAACCGGGTACACCACCACCAGACCCTGAAATAATTTATTATCAGCATAAAAAGTTAAATCTTGAGCAGGGGTAGATAGCATAATGGTTATGTAAAGAGGCTCAGGCCTGAGGATCCAAAGTCCCGGGTTCAATCTCCCACACCACCATAAACCAGAGCTGAGCAGTGCTCTGGTAAAATAAACTAAATTAATCAATCAATCTCCTGTGGTTTTAATTCAATATTTTAAAGACTTGTTTACAGAAAACAACTCAAAACACTACGCAAATGACTATATAAATATGTAGTCCAAGACTAGACTTCAGAAGAGTCCCAAGAGAATGGTGGTCTATGTAAGGTAGCAAATCAAGATCTGTGATAATAAAGAAGGAAAGTCAAAACTTTAAGTTACACCTTTTCCCGACTCTCCAATTCATTTCAGTTCTAAAACGAGCTTCTTCTAGATTTTCAAGATGTTTAAATGAGCTAATAAATATTAAATCACTTTTAAAGATTAATAAGCTTTATATAAATCAAGAGACATTAACAAAACCAAGAAATATTTCATCATCACAGGGAGAAAGAGTATATTTATCTCTAAAGTAAATGAAGATAAAGGTCTTCTTGCTCATCAGCCAAAACAAACAACAACAAAAAAAAAAAAACCCTCAAATCAATACCAACCCTGCATTTGCTGAACACTGGCAATAACCTACTTAAGTCAGAGATGTAATGCACTAAAAGGTCATACTCCTTTTAGTTTGAGGAAGCAAGACCCCACAGGGCTGAGAAGATGAAAATCAGTATTGATCAGTTTACAAATAAAGAGAAAAGGCCACTTTTTAATAGTACCAGATAAATTTCACTAGTAGCTTTAATTTCCTATCATGATTAATTTCACTATTATTTTAACCTATCAGCAATACACACATTGTAACTGCTGTCAAGTAGGGAGGAGGGTAGGTGTTTTACTGTGAGCCAGAAGGCATGGTTGCAATATGTCAGGAGGGAGTCGGGCAGTAGCGCAGCAGGTTAAGCGCAGGTGGTGCAATATGTCAGGAACTGAATTTGAACAGAAAGCAGAATTTTTAATATTCATTGAACATGCATAAATCTATTTTTTAAATCAATAAAGTGTAGAGCAGTTTGTGTCATAATATTGGGCAAAGAAATCTCTCCCATCTTGCTATAAAATGTAGTCTAGACACAGAGGAATCCTGTCTTATAAATTTAATCCCTGGTGACATCAACGACAGCACAAAGCTTCCAAGAGAAGGACAGTGAGCCAGGATCCCTTCTGAAGCGCAAACACTTCTGGATCGAGTAAGTACACGAGAAATACTTCAAAATATTTTGATACATTACCTTTGCCAGGGGCCTAGAGTAATTTATCTGCCCCACAGCAACAACTTCCCTAAATGTCATTCTAACAAAATACTTCCAAAACTTTGTTTTCTAAATTTAAAAAAAAAATGGCGTTGATTTTTCCATCACAATCCTATTCATGTCTCAATAATCCACAGGCCTTTGGTGCACACACACACACACACCCTCCCTTTAAAAGCGCCAGGTGCTTTTTTTTTTTTTTTTTTTTAGAACTGAGAGAGCAGCAAAGCTGAGGTTGCTTCTTTGGTCTACAAGGTGGCAACTTTCTCGGCTGGGAATCCTGGGAATCATTAACTCACTTGGAGTTTTCTTCATAACCTCTGCCTTCCTCCAAACTGTTGCCCTTCTCTCCAATCCAATCAGCCACAGTTTGAAAAGAACTGTCCCCAAGTGCAGGTGGCTGATCCCCTCCCCACCTCACACGCACTGCACCTGGGCACCCGCCCCAAGCTGCTCCCGCGTGGGACACCTGGTGCCCGGGCTCCCCGGACCACGGACAGCCAGACCGTCTACACCCGTGCCCGCAGGCACCGCGCGAGGCTGCGGGGCTCCGGAGCGCCCGCCGCCCAGTGCCCGCAAGTCCCGGCGCTGCGGTGGCCGCCAGCTGGGCCGAGCAAGCTCGCGCGCACGTCGATGCCCGGAGGCCCCTACCCCCGGGCGGCGGACAGCGGGCACGGGCTGGGCGGGATGGGGGGCTGGGTCGGCTCTCCCGGGAAGGGGCAGGCACTGCGAGGCGACGGAGGGACAATAACAGGTGGGTTATTGGACCCGCCTACACACACACACACACACACACACACACACACACACACACACACACACACACACACACACACACACACACACACACACACACACACACACACACACACACACACACACACACACACACACACACACACACACACACACACACACACACACACACACACACACACACACACACACACACACACACACACACCCGGGTCCTGGCTCCCGCAAAGATGACACACGCCCGGGAGGGGGCGGCAAGGGCGCGAGGCCAGCAGGGCCGCCTCTGGTACCTGGTCGATGGGCAGCTGCACAGCGTTGCTGAGGGGCTGCAGCAGGGTGGAGCCCGTGGTGCTGGTGGTGGCCATGGCCGGCCTGGCGCTCCAACGCCAAGCCGATCGCCCGCGCGCTGTGCCGGGCGCCGCCGAGGATGGGGATGCAGCCGGCGGCGCGTCTGCCCCCTTGGCCGCCCGCGGTCGGAGCGGCGCGGGGCGGGGCCGGGGAGGGGCCGGGGGCGGTGACCGGCTCGGCCCTCCCCCCTGCGCCCGCGCCCCCGCGGCCTCGACCGCTCTTGCGCCCCCGCGGCCCCGCGCCCGCTGCACCGAACGCCCTGCGCCCGCGCGCCGGTCCCGCCCCCTGACTTCCAGCAGCTTCCAGCCACCCCCTCCCCAGCTCGCGCGCCCTCGCGCCAGACAGCCCCGCGGTCCAATCGCGGCGCGACGCCCCGACGTCCACAGCCAATCACAGTACGCCGGTCTCGCCGCGCCCCTCCCCTTACTTCGGGCCCTAGCCGGAGGGTGGCGGGGCTGCGGGCGAGGACTGCTTGGGGGCCGCCGTGGCGGCTGTGGGCGTGGAGGCTTTGTTTCCTCACTACTTTGTTTTCACTCATCCCCCCGATGGTGGGCCACCATCCCACCTCTCTCTCTCTTTCTCTCAGGGTCGGTGGACAACAAAGGGAACGCCGTGGCCGCTAGACAAAGGGGCGACGTGAGGGGCGCCGTCGAGCTGGGGGGGGGTTGCGGATGGAGGAGAGGAGTTGCGGACAAAGCCGGGACTGGGCGGATGCAGGCAACAAACGCAAAGTGTGACCTACATAAGAAGTCCCTTTGTGTCATGAATTGCTGCGAAAAAGCGCAAACTCGTGGCCAGTGAATAGCTGTCTGCCTTTCTGTCTTCCTACACATACACACTTCGGTCCCTCCCGGCAGCGGGTTCTCGCCTGGGATGAGGGTGCAGGAGGTCAGTGTGGGCATGAAGACCCCGCCGGGAAGACTGCTTGTGAGCGAGCATCTCTCCAGGTCTCCGTCTCGATCTCCCCCGGGCTCTTCAGTGGAGCTGTTTCCTCTTACCTTCATTATGGTGTGCTTTGTCTGTGCCCCACTTTATAAAAGGCAACCTTTCGCAGTCATTGGAAAAAAAAAAAAAAAAAAAAACCTATTGTTCAAGGACCTGGGTTCAAGCCTTGGTCCCCACCAGCAGGAGAAAAGCTTCCCCAATGGTGAAGCAGTGCCTAGATACCTTTTTTTTTTTTCCTCCAGGGTATAGCTGGGGCTCAGTGCCTACGAATCCACTACTCCTGGAGGTCATTTCTGCTATTTTGTTGCCCTTGTTGTTATTGTTATTTTTTCCATTGCTGTTGATGGATAGGACAGAGAAATCGAGAGAGGAGGGAAGACAGCGGAGAGAAAGATATCTGCAGACCTGCTTCACTGCCTGTGAAGCGACCCCCCTGCAGGTGGGGAGCCAGGGGGGCTGGAACCCGGATCTTTGCGCAGGTGCTGGCCATTTGCATCATGTGTACTTAACCCGCTGCGCTACCGCCCTGCCCTAAGTGTTTCTTATTTCCCTTTTCTCGCTAAATTTCTCTCTGTCTATATCATATGATGTCGATGTATATAGAAACTGTGGTGTTAAATGCTGGAGAGGCGGGATGAACTAGAGCACACACTTTACCATGTTGGAGCGCCTGGTTGGGAGCTGGTCTCCAAGCACTAGAGCTCTACACAGGTTCCCACGAAGGGTGGAGTACTGCTACCTGTAGTGACTCTTGTTTCTCTCCTTTCTGTCTGAAATTGAAGGAGGACTCAAGCAGGCACAAAGAACTGGTGGATTAAAAAAGGGGTGCAGGGTGTGAGGGGCAAGCGGTAGCGCACCAGGTTAAGCACATATAGTGCAAAGTGCAAGCACCAATGAAAGGATGGCAATTCGAGCCCCGGGTTCCCCACCTGCAGGGGGGTCACTTCACAAATGGTGAAGCAGGGCTATAGGTCTCTATCTCCATCTCCCCATTACCTTTCAATTTCTGTCCCTATCTAGCAGTAATAACTTTTTTAATTATGTTAAAAACAAATAAAGGCCCCCAACACATTGAAATAAACTATGGTCTCACTTTCTGCCTTCTGTATCTAAAATGAATAACTGCAAAACAAATAGTGGTATTGGAGAATAACAGGAGATTCACAGAATTGAGAAGTCTCAAATTTTTCCTAATTTCCGAAATACAGTTACTCAACAGTCTGAAAATTGGGGGAGAAATGTCTAATGGTCAACGAGAGTTTCAAAGTACTTTTAACACTACTTAAATGTTCCTTCTCTGCCAAGGATGTCTTTCAAGATGAGCAATGGATGTTTGAAACTCCAGCCAGTACTCTGTATACACAGTTTTTCACATTCATGCATAAATTTGATAAAGCTTATAAATCAGGCACATGAGATTAACAAAATCATAAAATAAGATATAATTATACCATATTAAAATATGTGAATGTGGTCTCTCCTCAAAATATCTTTATTGTACAGATACCTTTAGTGTATGGTTTGTAACAGGTAACTGAAACCATGAAATTGAAACCTCCATTTAGGGGAATAATACTGGGCTCTAAAGGTATAATAATCACAACACGAGCTGACATAGGTACTATTATCATCCACATTCTATCAAAGAAATTGAATCACAGAGAAGCTGAGTAACTTGTCCAAGAGTAAACCACTATTAATAGCAGAGAAGGGAATGAAAGCCAAGTAATTTACCTCCAGTTTCCCTCTGAAACACTAGGCCTCTTCTTCCTCATGCTTGAATTCAGTCCAGAAGTTTTCATCAGTCATCGGATGCCCAATTTATGTGATGACTGCTGTAGATTCTTGGATGATGAGACATGAATACAGCTCAGATACGAGGTTCAGTATATGAGGGTCAGTAAGAGCACTTCTTGAGACTTCAGTTATTCTGGAAAGGAGGTGGTTGATTTGATCACTTCAGTTCCTCCCAAACATTATTTGGTTAACAAAGTCTTAACCTACTAGATTCCCAATCCTCATGGAAATTAAAAAAATAAAATAAAATAAAGCCAGGACATTTTATTCCCCCTGGGTAGAGTTCCTATGTATCACAGGGGCAGAGGCCGACAGTTGAGCTTATATATCACCATGAGCAAGGACCCAGATTTGAACCCCTGATCCCCACATGCAGGGAGAGACACTTCACAAGCAGTGAAGCTGGTTTTCAGGTGTCTATTTCAATTATTTTAAAAATTTTTTATCTTTATTTTCTGGATAGAGACAGTCAGAAATTGAGAGGGAAGGGTGTGATAGAGAGGGAGAGACCCCCTAAGTCTCACCAATTGCAACTGTGAGTCTCCATTGCTACTGTCCCTTGGAGGTTGAAACAGCAGTGGGGAGACCCTGTACTGACATCAGGGGGCAGATAACTGACTGGGAAACTTGGGAGAAGATCTACACTCCTGGTGGCCTAGAGGTGGGGCTGTATAGTGGGAGCCTTTCCAAATTGTTCTCCTGATGAATTGGGAGACACGGTGAATAATTGCTTTGGAATCTATGGAGTACAAATAGGATTTGTTTAAAAACTCACAGGGCCAAGGACTGCTGCCCAGCTCAGGTCTGACTGTTGGCAGAATGTAGAATTAGGCCCAGAGTTTTAGACCCTTAGGGCATGGAAGACTCTGCATATCCATGGTGATATCTCATCCCCTACCCTGTTTTATCTACTGGTCACAAGGGAGTGATTAAGGTAAAAAAAAAAAAATCTATTTATAGTTTAAAAGCCCTCAGGGTGCCATAGCCTGTGGAGAAGATAAGGAACATAGAGGGATTAACAGCCCCTGTGCTTTGCTTTAGGGGTTGAGATAACATTGAAACAACTGTTAATTTCCTAAACTATGAACTATTACTATCTTACTTAGACACAAGTCAATCCAAGCAAGTGATATTAGTAGATTGAAAAGTACTGAGAGAGGGACCCCATAACCCACCAAATACAATGGTTAAACCAAGAAGAAACTTTGGAGAAATGGACCAGGATAAAAACCTAGATAAAATCCCCCCAAAGGTAGAAGAACACAAGAATGAAGACAATATCCAAACACTACTTGATGCTTAAGCCACAGGAGTGAAGACAGCTTTTGAAAGTAATATCAGAAATGGGGAAACAGCAAAAGAGATTCTGAAAGGAAACACTAATTATCTCAAGGTTATTAGAGAGCTGAAAGCTGAAATAGCTAAGAGCACAACTAGCTGAACAAGCTAATACAATATCAGAACAGGGTAACAAAATAGTTGAGCTTCAGAAAACAATAGGGGAGGTATAGCTCAGTGGTAGAGCATTTGACTGCAGAAAACAACAGAGGGGAGTGAGAACATTAAGTGAGGCAGGAAAGAGGATTAGCAAGATCAAGGATGAATTAGAGAAAACTAAGAAAGAAGTAAGAAATCTCAAAAAGAGATTAAGAGATACCAGAAACAACAATAGAGACATATGGGATGACTTCAAAAGGTTGGGAACATATTGCAACCTAAATTAAGTAACATAAAGATACAATCTTGGGGCTAGAAGGAATAGTGTCTACCAAACGGAGTTTCGTTGGGCTGACTTTGAATTTTAGTAAGATTTGATAGGATATAGTTCTCTTTTGAGCCGTGACAACATAAAATTACTATATTATCTATACTAAGGAGAATTTTGGTCATCTAGAATCTCTACATCAGAGTCGTAAAGATACAGGCAAAATAAAATGTAATATTGATAATAGTTGTGACTCAGGGAGATAACTGAGCAGTAGAGCACCTGCTTTGTATGTGTGAACCCCCTGGGTTCGATTTAACACCACATGAGAGCACCAAAGTCAAAACTGGCCTGAACTCCATGTATGGTAAAGCAATGTGTTCTCTCTCATCCTCTCTCTCTATCTCTGTATTTCTACTTTCTCTTAAAATAATGATGATAAATAAAAAGCTTTTAAAAAAATAATAGTATTGATTTTGAATTCACACAGACCAAGTTCCTCAGCTTTCTTCACCTTTTATTAGCTATAAGACCTTGAACAACTTACGAGTTTTCTAAGTCTCATTTTCTGTGTGTTTGAAACTAAGCATAATGATGGTACCAACCAGCCAGAGGATACGTCACTGAGTAAAGCACATACTTCAAGTTTGGGAACCCAGTTTTGAGCCCTTGGTATCACAGAGGATCACCATGTACAGCTCCATGAATGCTGGATTGGTACTATGGTGTCTGTGCTTTCTTTCTCTCTGTCTAAAATTAAAAGAAAAAAAAAAAGGTCTGTCAAGAGGAATGGAATTCCATGGGTTCAAGGCAAGCCTGGGGGTGGGTTAAGGAGTGGGTATAAATAAAAGCACAAGCTCTGTGGGTTGTAAAGCTATAAATCTTACCTAGCTGAAGAGCTCAAAACAATGCCTGGTGCAAGTTAAGAGTTTTTAAATATTTACATCCAAGAAAGTAAATCTGAAAATGGAAATTTTTGCATAGGAACAATACTTTGTCCACACAGTCCAGAAGGTGGTACAGGAGTAGAGCTTTGGGGCAGTAAATGTGAGGGTTTTGAGTTCAGCCTCTGGTATTTCATCATACCAGAGTGCTGCTTTTGTTCCTCTATCTGTTTCATGAAATACATGTTTATTTTATTTTATTTTTGAGAGAAATGCAGAGAGAGACACACACAGAGAGAAATGCTAGAGCACTGCTCCGCTCTGACTTATGGTGGTGTGGGGGATTGACCCTGAGACTTAGGAGCCTCAGGCATGAGAGTCTGTTTGCATAACCATTATGCTGTCTCCCCCACCCAAAATAAATATTTTTTTATAAAGAAATGAAAGAAAGAAAAATATAGTGTCTTCAAAGAAGAAAATTGAGGTCCATATTTACGGTAATAACTCAGGTATGATAGCATAAATTTGACTCAGATCTTCTGGTCAGTTTCTGCTAATTAGATCAGAAGCTCTTAAACAGTGATAAAGGGAGATGAACTGAAATAATTATATGTCTCACCTCAGATAACACCCATCCCATTGGAATGATTCTCATGTTCTTACTATTTAAAAACAAATACTTATTGAGTGCTTACTATACTCAAGGAATATGTATGGTTCTACAGAAGGTAAATGGTACTTATCAAAAAAAATAGCTTATGCAAAGCAAAAAATGGAGTACTGTAAGAAAACAACAAAGTAATATTCGTATTCTTTTTATACTTTATTTTATTATTTTAAATATATCTTTATTTAGTTATCCAAGCACTCCTTTTTTTTATGTTTTTTTTTTTTATTTAAGAAAGGATTAATTAACAAAACCATAGGGTAGGAGGGGTACAACTCCACACAATTCCCACCACCCAATCTCAATATCCCACCCCCTCACCCAATAGCTTTCCCATTCTCTATCCCTCTGGGAGCATGGACCCAGGGTCATTGAGGGTTGCAGAAGGTAGAAGGTCTGGCTTCTGTAATTGCTTCCTCGCTGAACATGGGCGTTGACTGGTCGGTCCATACTCCCAGTCTGCCTCTCTCTTTCCCTAGTAGGATGGGTCTCTGGGGAAGCTGAGCTCCAGGACACATTGGTGGTGTCTTCAATCCAGGGAAGTCTGGCCGGCATCCTGATGACACCTGGAACCTGGTGACTGAAAAGAGAGTTAACATACAAAGCCAAACAAATTGTTGAGCAATCATGGACCCTAAGCTTGGAAAAGTGGAGAGGAAGTATTAGGGAGGTACTCACTGCAAACTCTAGTATACTTCTGCTTTCTTACTTTGGTGCCATACTCCAAACTCAGTCAATTTCTGCTTTGCGTTTCTACTTCTTTTTTTTTTTTTTACATGCATAACATTCCCCAGATTCCCATTTAGCAATACAACCCCGACTATTTCATTCATCATTTTTCATGGACCTGTATTCTCCCCACCCACCCACCCACCCCAGAGTCTTTTACTTTGGTGTAATACTCCAATTCCATTTCAGGTTCGACTTGTGTTTTCTTTTCTAATCTTGTTTTTCAACTTCGGCCTGAGAGTGAGATCATCCCATATTCATCCTTCTGTTTCTGACTTATTTCACTCAACATGATTTTTTCAAGGTCCATCCAAGATCGGCTGAAAACGGTGAAGTCACCATTTTTTACAGCTGAGTAGTATTCCATTGTGTATATATACCACAACTTGCTCAGCCACTCATCTGTTGTTGGACACCTGGGTTGCTTCCAGGTTTTGGCTATTACAAATTGTGCTGCCAAGAACATATGTGTACACAGATCTTTTTGGATGGATGTGTTGGGTTCCTTAGGATATATCCCCAGGAGGGGAATTGCAGGGTCATAGGGTAGGTCCATTTCTAGCCTTCTGAGAGTTCTCCAGACTGTTCTCCACAGAGGTTGGACCAATTGACATTCCCACCAGCAGTGCAGGAGGGTTCCTTTGACCCCACATCCTCTCCAGCATTTGCTGCTGTTACCTTTTCTGATGTGTGACATTCTCACAGGAGTGAAGTGATATCTCATTGTTGTCTTGATTTGCATTTCTCTGACAATCAGAGACTTGGAGCATTTTTTCATGTGTTTCTCGGCCTTTTGGATCTCTTCTGTGGTGAATATTCTGTCCAATTCCTCCCCCCATTTTTGGATGGGGTTATTTGTTGTCTTGTTGTTGAGTCTGGTAAGCTCTTTATATATGTTGGTTATTAAACTCTTATCTGATGTATGGCATGTAAAGATCTTCTCCCATTCTGTGAGGGGTCTCTTGATTTGGGTAGTGGTTTCTTTTGCTGTGAAGAAGCTTTTTAATTTGATGTAGTCCCATAGGTTTATACTTGCCTTAGTCTTCCTTGTAATTGGATTCGTTTCATTGAAAATGTCTTTAAAATTTATGCGGAAAAAAGTTCTGCCAATATTTTCCTCTAAGTATCTGATAGTTTCTGGTCTAACATCCAAGTCCTTGATCCACTTGGAATTTACTTTTGTATTTGGTGAAATACAGTGATTCAGCTTCATTCTTCTGCATGTTTCAACCCATTGTTTCCAACACCATTTGTTGAAGAGACTCTGCTTTCCCCATGTAATAGTCTGGGCCCCTTTGTCAAAGATTAGATGTCCGTAGGTGTGGGGCCTCATTTCTGGGCTCTCAATTCTATTTCACTGGTCAGTGTGTCTGTTCATGTTCCAGTACCAAGCAGTTTTGATGACAATGGCCCTATAATATAGTTTGAGATCTGGCAGTGTGATGCCTCCGGTTCTGTTCTTTTTTCTCAAGATTGTTTTGGCAATTCTAGGTCTTTTCTGGTTCCAGATAAACATTTGTAGCATTTGTTCTATTCTCCTAAAAAATGTGCTTGGGATCTTGATGGGGATAGCATTAAATTTGTAGATGGCTCTGGGTAATATATTCATTTTGATGATGTTAATTCTTCCAACCCATGAGCATGGAATATCTTTCCACTTCTTTGTGTCTTTTTCAATTTCTTTGAGTAGTGACTCATAATTTTCAGTATACAAGTCTTTCACTTCTTTGGTTAGGTTTATTCCTAGATATTTTATTGTTTTTGTTGCTATAGAAAAAGGAACTGATTTCTGGATTTCAATTTCTTCTAACTTAGTGTTTGCATAGAGGAATGCCACTGACTTTTGAATGTTAATTTTATAGCCTGACACATTACTGTATTGCCTGATGATTTCCAAAAGCTTCTTGCTAGATTTCTTAGGTTTTTCCATGTATACTAACATGTCATCTGCAAATAAGGAGAGTTTGACTTCTTCTCTTCCAATCTGTATTCCTTTAATTCCTTGCTCCTGCCTGATTGCTATGGCAAGAACTTCCAACACTATGTTGAATAGTAATGGTGATAGTGGGCAGCCCTGTCTAGTACCTGATCTGAGGGGAAATGCTTCCAGTTTTTCACCATTGAGTATGATGTTGGCTGTAGGTTTGCTATATATAGACTCCACTATCTTCAGGAATTTTCCATCTATTCCTATTTTTTGTAGTGTTTTGATCATAAAGGGATGTTGTATTTTGTCAAAGGCTTTCTCTGCATCTATTGATATGACCATGTGGTTTTTGGTCTTGCTTTTGTTGATGTGGTGGATCACATTGATTGATTTACGTATATTAAACCAACTTTGCATGTCTGGGATAAACCCCACTTGGTCATGATGAACAATCTTTTTGATATACTGCTGTATCCGGTTGGCTAGAATTTTGTTCAATATTTTCGCATCTATGTTCATCAGAGATATTGGTCTGTAGTTTTCTTTTTTGGTTGTGTCCCTGTCTGCTTTTGGTATCAGGATGATGTTGGCTTCATAGAAGCTGGCAGGGAGTATTCCAGTGTCTTCAATCTTCTGGAAGACTTTTAAAAGTAGAGGTATTAGTTCTTCTTTGAAAGTTTTGTAGAATTCATTTGTAAAACCATCTGGTCCAGGACTTTTATTTTTGGGAAGATTTTTGATAACTGTTTCAATTTCATTAGCTGTGATGGGCCTGTTCATGTTATCCACTTCCTCTTTACTTAGTTTTGGAAGTTGGTAGGTATCTAGGAAATCATTCATTTCTTCCAGGTTCTCTAGCTTGGTGGCATATAGTTGTTCATAGAAGCCTCGCATGATATGTTGAATTTCTGCAGTGTCTGTTGTGATATCTCCTCTTTCATTTACTATCCGATTTATTTGGGTCTTCTCCCTTTTTTGTTTTGTGAGTCTGGCTAAAGGTTTGTCGATTTTGTTTACTCTTTCGAAGAACCAACATTTACTTTCATTGATCTTTTGTATGGTTTTCCTATTCTCAATGTTATTTATTTCTGCCCTAACTTTAGTAATTTCTGTCCTTCTGGTTGCTTTAGGGTTCCTTTGTTGTTCTTCTTCTAGGTCTTTAAGATGTGCAATCAGGCTGTTTATTTGTGCCTTTTCTTGTTTCCTAATGTGTGCTTGTATAGCTATGAACTTCCCTCTTAGGACTGCTTTAGCTGTGTCCCAAATATTTTGATGGCTTGTGTCTTCATTTTCATTGAACTCTCGAAACATTTTGATTTCTTCCTTGATTTCCTCTTTGACCCAGAAGTTGTTAAGAAGTGTACTGTTGAGCTTCCACATTTTGGCACTGTTACTAATCTTTTGTTGATTGTTAAGTGTTAGTTTAATTCCACTGTGGTCTGAGAAGATGCTTGGGATGATTTCAGTGCTCTTGAATAGGCTGATGCTGTCTTTGTGGCCTAACATATGGTCTATCCTTGAGAATGATCCATGTGGATTTGAGTAAAATGTGTATTCCAGTTTCTTGGGATGAATGACTCTGAAAATGTCCAATAGTTCTAGGTTATCTATCTCTTCATTTAGCTCCCTTATGTCTTTACTGATTTTCTTCCTGGATGATCTGTCAAGTTGAGATAGTGGGGTGTTGAAGTCCCCTACTATGATTGTGTTACTGTTAATATATTGCTGTAGCTCTTTCAGTAGAAGTTTGATGTATTTAGATGGCTTCTCATTGGGTGCATAGATATTAATAATTGTTAAGTCCTCTTGATTGACTGATCCTCTGAGCATTAAGTAGTGTCCATTCCTATCTTTTTTAATCTTATGTATTTTAAAGTCTATCATGTCAGATATGAGAATAGCTGTTCCTGCCCTTTTTTGTGGGCCATTGGCTTGAATGATAGTTTTCCATCCTTTCACTTTAAGTCTGTGTTTGTCTTGTTGCGTTAGGTGAGTTTCCTGTAGACAACATATTGTTGGGTTGTGTTTTCTGATCCATCTTCCTACTCTGTGTCTTTTAATAGGTGAATTCAGGCCATTGACATTTATTGATATCAAAGACTGAAGATATTTTAACGCCATTCTTTTAGAGTTTTAGAGTGTTTTGATATATGTTCTATTTGTGGTGGTCTGTTTGTTTATAGGAAACCTTTCAGAACTTCTTTCAAGGCAGGCTTGGTGATGGTTGCTTCCTTCAACTGTTGCTTGTCTGAGAAGGTTTTGATGCTTCCATCTAGTCTGAATGACAATCTAGCAGGATATAGTATTCTTGGCTGAAAGCCTTTCTCATTGAGCACTCGATAGATATCTTGCCATTCTCTTCTGGCCTGTAGTGTTTGTATGGAGAAGTCTGCTGCTAATCTTATGGGTTTTCCTTTGTAGGTGACTCTTTGTTTTTCTCTTGCAGCCTTGAGGATCCTTTCTTTATCCTTATTCCTTTCCAATCTAAGTATGACATGTCTTGGTGTCTTTAGGTCTGGGTTAATTCTGTTTGGGACCCTCTGGGCTTCTTGAATCTTTATGTCTTTGGTGTTGTCTAGACTAGAGAAATTTTCAGCTATTATGGCCTGGAGAACGCTTTCTTCCTCCCCTTCTCTTTCTTCCTCTGGTAAGCCAATAATGCATATATTGTTTCTTTTGAAGTCATCCCATAGGACTCTGTTGTTGTTTTCAGCATCTCTTAATCTCTTTTTGAGATCTCTTACTTCTTCTTTAGTTGTCTCTAATTCATCTTCAATCTTGCTAATTCTGTCTTCAGCCTCATTGATTCTATTCTCTCTGCCCTCTACTGCTTTCTGGAGTTCATCTATTTTGTTGCCCTCCTCTGATACTGTTTTAGCTTGTTCAGCTAGTTGCCTTCTTAGCTCAGCGATTTCAGCTTTCAGCTCTCTAATAACCATGAGATTATTAGAATTTTCTTCCATATTCTCATTTGTTGTTCCTGCAGTTCTGATTACAATTTTTTCAAATTCTTTACTCACTCCTGTTATTATTTCCTTAGCTAATGTTTGGATGTTGAACTCGTTTTGTGCTTCGCCCTCTGGAGGACTTTTAGCTGGACTCTTGTCCTGGTTCAAGTCTCCATTATTTTTTCTTGTTGTTTTAACCATTTTATATAAGTTAAGAGGTTTTTCAATCCCTGAGTTGGAGTTCAGTGGTGTAAAAGCCTTTTTTTTTTTTTCCCTGTAGGCTATGGTAGCCTGAGGGCTTTTAAACTATCAATAGGCTTCTTGGCTTAATCAATGACTCCTGACCAAGAGATAAAGCAGGGTGTGGCAGAGATAATCCAGTGGTTATGCAAAGAGACTTTCACAGCCCTTCAGCTATGCCACCGAGGTATAGGTCTTCTCCTGAGTTTCCCGGTTAGATCTCTGTCCCCTGGTGTCCCTCCCTGTTGCTGCTCCAGATTCTGAGGGTAGTAGCAATGGAGACTCAGAGTTGTACTTGGTGAGTCTCTGGGGAGTCCTTTCCTCCCTTCAGCTGTCCCCTTGTTGGTGGAGCAGACTGGAGGTGGTGTCTCCACTGACAAACTGTCGAACTGTTAGCAGTCACTTAATCTCTCCTTAGGCCCCTCTCTCCTCTCTGTCACCAGCCACGCATGTTTGTACTCACGGGTGATTTACTGGGTTTCTGTGGTCATTCTAGTCCTGTCTTGTTTCGGTCCGGGTGGTCACCTTTGGTATTCCTAGTTGATCCGGGAGAGGAGAGGAGAGGAGAGAAAGCGATCTGCTGCTCGTAGCTCCGCCTCCGGAAGGAAGTCCGTCCAAGCACTCCTTAACTCTAGCTTATGCTTATGCTTAGGGATCGAACCTGAGACCTCAGAGCTTAAGGCATGAAAGGTGTTTGCATAACCATTACGCTGATACCTCAGCCCAATATTCTTATTCTTTCATGTAAAAAATCAAAAGAAAAAACTCAGGAGAAAGAAACTTGGTTGGAAATCGAAAGATTCAGATTTGAATAGTGACTTTTCCACCGCATAGCAAGGAACTTGAGAAATCTGTGTGACTTTCCACAGTCTTAATTTCTTCATTGTTAAATAAGGGTAGTGACAACTGTTTAACCTCACTACCAGGGATATTATGCTATGACCATAGAATTTATAACAGAGTGAATTATTTTTTAAAGATATCAGTACTAGAAATAGTTACTAGCAGGAAATGAATTGTGATATATCAACCACCTTTCAACAAGAGTTAGTGACTAGCTACACCAAAGTCATAAGAGAAATGAGTAGAGTTTCTGTACAATAAAAAGACTGTCTCCCTGTTCTTGCCCTGACTTCACTGCTCTTGCCTCCTATAAAGACTATGATAATTAAAGATTTCCAAAATGAAAATTTCTCTTCTCAACTTATTTTTAGCTTTGAATAAACCACTCAGAAGAAATGAATAATCTGCCAAGTTGCTTTTGTTTCACTAAACTGGTATGTGTCATGAAATTAGGGATCCCCAGCAGTTATTTTGCCCATTTTATACCCTTATATCTTAGAAAAATAATAAATGATCAAAGGCATCAGACCATATTTATGATAACAACACCAGTTAATGGGTTGGCATCTTGAACTACTTATAAGATAACCTTGCCTGAAACCAGAAACTGAAATTCAAAAAGTCACCTTTGAATACCTAACAGGCTTTAATTAGGACATCACAAAAGTAGGCTGAGTAAGAGGTAAAAAGGAAATGGTAGAGGCAGAAGACCTGTACTAATGTGCTAGCTCTGCTGTTTTCTAACTCTATTATTGAGAGGGTTCTAATAAAAGAAGCCATTCATGCTATGTGAAGTAAATGAAGAAGTGAAAGACAACTACTGGGTTGATTTCACACATGTAGAATAAAGATAACTAAAACAAATGAATCTGGCAAGTGATAATAACCAAACTGATTTTAGACTCTATTAAAAGTATGGTGGCTATCAGAGGGGGTGGGGCATGGAGGGAAATGAGGGGGAATAAAGGAAGGATTCCAATTGATGTGACGGCATGCGAACTTTGGTGGTAGGTTCAGTGAGTTGTACACAAACACAAACACACACACAAAACCATACTCCTAAAATCTTATAGTGTTGTAAACCACTTATTAAATCCATTAAAAAAAGTAAGAATTTTAAAAGAAATTACCTATCTATCTTCAGTTTCATTATCTCTAACAGGGGGAGAAAATGTTTACTTCTCTGGGGCCCTATCATTTGTTCTGGCCCTGCCAAGGTAACTGGAGCTTTTTTTCCAGGTAATATTAAGTGCTAATTTTTTAAATGCTAATTTTGTATATCCCTAAATGATGTTACAAATATCTAAACTAGACTCCCCACCACTGATCTATAGGTTACAAAATAAAATAATTAAGTAATATAAATTATCCCTCTTTCTCTAGAACTCTGTGATTCCCAAGATTTTCCAAAACTTACTTATGTTTCCCTGAGTCTATATTCAGCCAAGACTTATTTGGTTAAGAGATACAACTAAGTAATATCAATTAACTTAAGGATTGCATTGCTGTCAGTTTGCTCTACTGATTTCAGAACTCCCTCTAACTTATTTTAGCTTTAACTAGCTTTTATTCTTGAAAACTTTTGTTATTTCTCATTGATCTATAATGATTCCTATGTTATATATGTGCACCTTGGTAAAACTTCGTTCTCCTCATAGACTTAATTTGGCATTTTTACCTTTATATGGATAAATGAAGTCACATTTAAAAGAACAGCCTTTCAGTGCTTATTTATTTATGATCTGAAAGCCTCTGGTCTAAGTACATAAAAACTAAAGGATAAGTTCTTATGCTCACATATATTTGCATTATGATATCTGAATACAAATTATGAACCACAGTACATGTAGGTCAATATACCCACACAGTTTTCATCATAATCAAGATCATCACTAGCAACACTCATTGCATCTAGCAATTTCGATATTGCATGGAGTAAGAAGGCCTTCGGTACTTTATCTGACCCATTAAAGAGTTCTGTGCAATCCCCCCAAAGTCTATCGCTTTTGGTAATATTCCCTTTGTGGGTAAATTTAGCAGAAAATACATTTAGCTGTATGTTTTTTCTGCTTAAAAGCTTCCTCCATTGCCAGCACTTTCATATGCTGAGTTTTGGTGCATAGACTACAGAACCACTGCCTGTGTATTAAGCAGAAAATAATTGGCAATGACAAGTTTCACAATGTATAATGTCTGTGGTTTCCTCATCTAATATTCCCTTGGTAAAGGACTTGCTCTGCTGGTCAGGTGATTCATCTGGGTAAACATGAGGTAACTGCTAAGTAATGTCCTTACAATCAGATAATGGCCTGGTTTCAATTTCATCAAATTATCTTTTAATTTACTTTCCATTTGAAAGTAGATAATTATCTCCTCTTATTTGGGTCTTTGCATCTAAATCCTGTCCTAGGTATAAAATGTTGGTTATTACATGACAATTCTTGTGAAAATAACAACACATTGAAATTAAAAGGAAATCTGTAATGTAAAAAAATACCCAACGCTTACAACATAGCTTAAACCAGTTGTATTATTTGAGTTATAAATAATATATTGCCACTTCCATAAGGAGGCTATAGATCAGATAGAAATAACCTTTAATGGGAACTTATTTGTTAGCTTCTTCACTGGAAATATCATACCTAAGTTTACTGAAGAATTGGGAGGGTAGAATTACAGAAAGTAAATGGCTGAACACAAGGCCAGATGATGGCACACCTGATTGACTGCACATGCACAAGGACCGGGGTTCAAGCCCCCAGTCCCTACCTCTAGAGGGAAAGCTATGCAAGTGGTGAAGCAGGGCCTCAGGTCTCTCTCCCCTCTCAATTTCTGACTGTCTCTATTCAGTAAATAAAGATGATAATAAAATTAAATTTGAAAACATGTTGAACACTGGAACCAGATTGCCTGAATTTAATATTTAATTTTTACTTATTTGAATTGGTGCAAGTTACTTAACCTCTTTGGGCCTCAATTTTTCTCGCCTATAAAATGAAAGTAAGAATGATTCATGCCATTGAGGTAATTTCATACACTTAAAGCTTCATGAAAGTCACATTGTAAGCTTTCAATAAACATTAACCTTCAGCACCTTCATTCTTCTCTTCTCTTTCTCACCATTATTATAGGAGCTGCTGGTCTCAGTACATTTCACATTTTCCACAGGTACTGTGTACTTGGTAGAGGTGTACATTAATACTTGGGTTTTTTTTATTGATTTAATATTGATTTATAAGGCCATAGGAGAAGAGGGGGTACAATTCCACACAGTTCCCACCACCTGTATCCCATCCCCTCCATTGGAAACTTCCCTATTCTTTATCCCCTTGGAGCATGAACCTAAGATCATTATGGGGTGTAGAAAGTGGAAGGTCTAGCTTCTGTAATTGCTTCTCCACTGAACATGGGTGTTGGCAGGTCAATCCATACTCCCAGCCTGTCTTTCTTTCCCTAGTGGGGCAGGGCTCTGGAGTTCCAGGGGTACATTGGTGAGGTCATCTTTCCAGTGAAGTCAGGTTGGAGTCATGGTAGCATCTGCAACTTGGTGACTGAAAAAGCATTAAGATATAAAGCAAAATATTAGTCAGCTTATCTCTCCAAATTGAGACAAAAATAAAAACATGAAGGTTAAGATTTGAAATCTAAAGAGGACATTAACTAAAATAATGTATTTATTTTTATTTATTTATTTATTTATTCTCTGTTGCTGCCCTAGTTGTTTTATTGTTGTAGTTGTTGTTGGATAGACAAGAGAGAAATGGAGAAAGGAGGGGAAGACAGAGAGGGGGAGAGAAAGATAGACACCTACAGACCTGCTTCACCACTTGTGAAGCGACTCCCCTGTAGGTGGGGAGCTGGGGACTCGAACCAGGATCCTTACTCAGGTCCTTGCGCTTGGCACCACGTGCACTTAACCTGCTGCGCTACCACTGCCCAACTCCCTAAAATAATTTATTATAGTCCTGGTATACTTTACCTGAAAATATTAACAGAACCTTGCATTTATAGAAATAAGATGATAACTGGTTTTAAACTTTTTTTTCTTAAATGCAGGAATATATTGTAGTAAGTTAGATTCTTCCACTTTTTCACTGTCAGTATTCTGAACCTTTACAACCTACATAGTAGAAAAGATATTTTAAAGGAGAAACAGTAAATTTATGTAAGGATTTCATTGCAGCATAACAAAACAAAGGATTGTATAATTTTAGTTGAGAGCATATTTGTGACACATTAAAATTGTTCTGACTATGGCAAGAGAGATAGCATAATGGTTAGGCATAACAATTTCCATGCCTGAAGATCTGAACTCCCAGGTTCAATTCTCAGCACTACCATAAACCAGAGCTTCAACTACAATTATTCTGACTGATGACTTTCAAAATTCTAGACTCTAGTAGATGTCACTTTCCTATACAATATTTTTAAGTACCATCTATGAATCCACAAACATTTATCCCTTTTTGGCTATCATCCAGTTGGTAACCAATAAAAATGATCTTACAGTATTCTAGGATAGGAGCCAGAAACTTGATCTTATTGCATAAAGCTACTCTAGTCCTCTTTGTGTGAAATATACTAAGCTACTGGTCCCTAGATACTTCTTTGAGAGAGCACTTAAGCCTGTTCCCCTTGGAGTTTCTTGAGTGTCATTGAAACATAAATTAAAAGATAAAGAATATCAACTCAAGCCTGTCTGATATGATCCCACAAATAGTGCTACAGTGAGTTTCACAGGTAGGGCATCTTTCTTAGCTTACTCAGGAGACTTGTTTAAAATCTAGAGTCCACAACAATACCAAAAACATAAAGAATCAGAACTTGTAGGTCAAGGGCCTTAGAATGTGCATTTTACCAATGCCCTTGAATAATTTCTGTGGATCCACTGAAGTTCAAAAACTCTGTCCTTCAGCTCTTTCAAAAAAATTTTATTTTAAGTTTTTATTATTTAGCACCAGGTTGGTAGTGCACCTTGCTAAGCACACATGCACAAACCAGGGTTTGAGTGCCACGCACCCCTCCCACTTCCACTCCCCACCTGCAGGGGGGAAGCTTCACAAGTGCTGAAGCAAGTACTGAAGGTGTCTCTCTGTCTTTCTTCCTCTATATCTCCCCTTTCCCTCTCAATTTCATTCAGTCCTATCAAATAAAGAAAAGGGAAAAAAAAAAAAGGAAAAATTAGTCATTCGGAACAGTGGGTTTGTTGTCATGTATACAGCAACCCCAGCAATAAGGTTAGTGGCAAATAAATAAGTAAATATTGTCCCCATTTCCCAACCTAACTTTATATTTTGAAAGTTTTTATTATTTAAATCATATGAGAGGGGAGTTACAGCATCACTCTGGCAAATGCAACTTCAACAGACGTGTCAAGCATATGAAGCCTGTGTTCTACCAGCTGAGTTGCCACCCTGCCACACCTCAACCTTTTATTTTGTTTAAAAACGTCATTTTAATTAAGCAAAATAAAAAAATTAATTAATTTTATACTAGAATAAATAATCTAATAAGGTTTCTAAATAGTTTTCTAATTCACAAATAACAATCTATAATCCCTTTCTTGTGTCAAATGCCAACTAAGTCCACTAATATTAAAACAAAGTAGTAATTTGGGCAGCGTTATTAGATTCATTTTATTATTTAAGTGAAATTAGAATAATTGTGCTAAGTAAATTCTTATTGATTTTATGTACATATAATACAAGGAATAGGTCATTTTCTCTGTATTTTTTTGAGTAATTGTGATTTCTTATCAGAATTCTGCCAACTTTGAGATAGTGCAATTAAGAGCCAGAATTGGCCAATTTCTCCTGCAAGTAGTAGACCATTTGGAACTAGGAAGAGAATTTGAAAGCAGAGAGAATTAATTTACCAATGTTCTGTTTTAAGAGTTCCCTCTATATCAAGACCTATAAATAATATGCCTATCTGAAGTCTTTGCCAAAAACTACACTGTCTGAAGAGAAAAAATAATTATAGGTGAACACTAACAAGACAATCCGGGTGGAAATAAAACAGAGAAAAAGTTGTAAAGAGAACTGAGAGGGTCAGTGAGACAGCTCATGTGGGAGGATGCCAGTTTGTCATACACACAACATGAGTTCAAGTCCCAAGCACAGCACACCACATGGGAGTAATATGATAGTGGTGGAAGGTTTACTTTTCAAGTGTCTTTCCTCTGTGTATAGTTGTCTGTTTCTCTTTCGCACACCACATGGGAGCAGTATGATAGTGGTGGAAGGTTTAATTTTCAACTGTCTTTCCCTCTGTGTATAGTTGTCTTTTTCTCTTTCTCTTAAAGAGAGAAAGAGGGGGCTGGGTGGTAGTGCATCAAGTTAAGTGCACATAGTACAAAGTGGAAGGACTGGCTCAAGAATCCCAGTCTAAGGCCCTGGTTCCCCACCTACAGAGGGATCAGATTTCAGGCTCAAGGGAAAAAAGAAAAAAAAAATTTAGTATAGCCACAGTCTAGTTGGAATATAACTAAAATATGCCTACTAGCTATCTATAAAATGGAGGGACTCCCCCCCCCCCAACTCTTCATCTGCACTATTCTAGCCTTTAGGTTCATGATTAGTCAACACTTTGTTTGGCTTTGTATGTTAACTCTCTTTTTCAGCCACCAGGTTCCAGATGCTAGCATGATGCCGATCAGACTTCCCCGGACAGACCACCCCATCATTGTGTCCTGGAGCTATGCTTCCCCAGAGCCCTTCCCCACTAGGGAAAGAGAGAGGCAGGCTGGGAGTAGGGATTGACCTGTAAACATCCATGTTCAGTGGGGAAGCAATTACAGAAGCCAGACCTTCCACCTTCTGCATCCCACAATGATCTTAGGTCCATATTATCAGAGAGTTAAAAAATAGGAAAGCTATCAGCGGAGGGGATGGGATATAGAGTTCTGGTGGTGGGAATTGTGTGGAGTGTACTGTACCCCTCTTATTCTATGGTTTAGTCAATGTTTCCTTTTTATAAATAAAATAAACAAACAAACAAAAGTGGTGAAGCAGGTCTGCAGGTGTCTTTCGCTCCCCTTCTCTGTCTTCCCCTCCTCTCTCAATTTCTCCCTGTCCTGTCCAGTAATAACAATAGCAGCAGCAACAACAACGAAAAAAGATGACCGCTAGGAACAGTGAATTCGTAGTGTAGGCACCAAGCCCCAGCGATAATCTTGGAGGCAAAGAGAGAGAGAGAGAGAGGGACTTTAGAACTCTGTAGGAATATTTCCCCTATTTTTATTTTTAAAATTTTATGTTTGCTTTTCATAAAATAATATAGGCACAAGTTTAAAAAAAAATCAGCACTGTAAGACTTTCACAAAAATAGAAAGACTCCTGTCCTGCCTTCTCCCACTCCTAATGCTTCTCTTAGTCAACATTCTCAACTATTATAAAATGTTTCTTGGTATTGATTTCTCTTTTAAAGTTTTTAAAAAAATTTTAGAAAAAGATGTTTACAATGTTATTTGAACACATTTTTTTAAATGGGTATATTGACAGCCTTACTTGAGGATGATGAGAATGCACCTCTTTTCTTTCTTCTCTTCAATATAATGGGGCTAAACAAATACCAGGATTTCTATTACTGTTATTATTATTATCACCATCAACTCATTAGTGTCCTTCAAAGATGAGTCAGATAGTACATTACAACTATGCCCCAATTTCTCTGCTACTTTGCATTCATGGAATTAACAATACCTTTTCTTTTACTTCATTCAGCTTTCTCTTTAACTACCACTAACTTCACATCCTACTACAGAGCTCTAATACTGTCAGCATCATAGTCATGTGGAAATGTAACAGCTTTATGCTCCGCTCTGAACTGACTATTCTCTGTAACTTTAAAACAGGTCTTCAGTGTAGGAGTTCTCTTTGGTGTTGTGGAATGAATCTTTTAATTTCTTTCCTGTAGAGGGGCACCTAGGTGTTACACAAGCAAGAACAATACCCAGTAACACCACAGAACTACTCTAGTGTTAACTGGATTGTCACCGCAACATATTGTTTGCTATTTAGGACTCTGGGAACCAGATAGTATCTGACAAAGTAGGGTAACTTGTGAGACTTTTCTTTTAAAATATAAATATAGTGCTCAGGAACTAGTATAGCAGTTGGAATGTTGGGCTTAAAAGCATAAGGTACCTAGTTCAATCCCCAGTATCACATGTGCCAGAGTGATGCTCTGACGTAGAATTCTCTCTCTCTCTGTCCCCCACTAATGAATGAATCAACTTCAAGAGAAAAAGATATCACAGCATCAGAGCTTTACCCAGCATGTCGTGAGCAGGACAAAGTAGGCATGCTCCCAAATGAGCCATCTTCTAGGCCCCTGCTCTGTTTTCATGTAAGTTTCAATGATGATGTTAAAAAAAAAAAAAGTCACTGCAGAGATGGGGAGATAGTCCATCCTATTAGTATACTAATTTTGCATGCCTGAAGCCCAGAGGCTGTAAGTTCAACCCCAGCATCATTTTATGCTAGAGTTGAGTAGTGCTTTGGTCTTCTCTCTTCCACTTCTTTCATAATAAATAAATACTTGTTTTTCATTCTTTTTAAAAATTTTTATTGGGGGATTAATGGTTTATAGTCAACAGTAAAGTATAATACTTTGTACATGTATAACATTTCCCAGTTTTCCACATAACAATTCAACCCCCACTAGGTCCTCTGCCATCATGTTCCAGGACCTGAACCCTTGCTCCCACCCCATCCACCCCTGAATCTTTTACTTTGGTGCAATACAATAAATGCATTTTTTAGTAGCTTCTTAGAGCCAGCAAGATAGCTCACCTTCCAAAGAATGCCTGCTTTGCCATGTATGTAAAGCAGGTTCAAACCCAGCCCCAACTGGCCTGGTGAAAACGTTGGTACTGTGATATCTTTCCCCTTCTCCTTTTGTTTCTATCTCTGTCACTTTCTTTTTTACCTAACAAAAAAAAATCCAGAATGAAGCCCCAGTGACAACAAAATAAAATTAAAAAATTTAAATTAAATGCTACTTTAATTCCTGATTCTTTGTATATAACCTGTTTTTAGTCTTTTTTTTTTCCCGTCTTGAGGCTTTTCAGATATTCTTTTTATCATAGATATTCTTATATCTTTCTATTCATTGTGCTAAGTATTTTGTGGGCTCTTTCAGTCCAGAAATCTTTGACCTTCAGTTCAGGGATATTTTCTTAATTGTGATGATTGCCTTCTTCACTATTTCTGTCTTTTCATTATGGAATTTATTTGCATATAAAAACAGATTTACTTATTAATAAGAGAGAGTTAACCAGAGCTTACTTTGGCACATATAATGTCAGGTATCAAACTAATGGTACTATGCTTGCGAGCCCAGCACTCTGGTCGATGTGCCACCTCCAGAACCACTCATTATGAAATGCTTACTTGTGAGATATTGGACTTCCTGGACTGATGTTCTAATTTAATATTTTTCTCTAATTTCCCAATTTTCTTTGTTATAAACCCATCTCAGCTTTCTCTTCCAAGTCTTCTAATTTATTCATTGTCCTTGACATTAGATTGTAAAAATACATACATTTCCCTCAATGGAATCTCCAACAGTGAACAGAATTGTGAAATGTTTCACACATTAATAAATTGCATGTGAGAAAATGTGTATAACAAAAGGAAATGGGGCAAAAGTGTGACCAGATACTCAGAACACACTCAAAAGTGTGTGCAAAGTTCCTGCACCAACAAACTGGTTCACTGTGTTCCATTTACACAACTACTAAATTAACCAGCTATGAAATATAAGTGGGAACATTGAGAAATATGGGACCCACTTCATATTGATGACATTTACAATATCAATGCTAAATTCATGATAGCATCTTCAATGCCTCTAAATGCTAAATATTTCCAAAGGAAAAAGCAAGCCAATCTAGTATCTCCCTGAGCAGGTTTTGCTGAGACAGTGGGTTTAGTATTCTTTATTTTTAACATTTATTTATTATTTATTCCCTTTTGTTGTCTTATTGTTGTAGTTATTACTGTTGTTGTTATTGTTATTGATGTCATCATTGTTGGATAGGACAGAGAGAAATAGAAAGAGGAGGGTAAGACAGCGTGGGAGAGAAAGATAGACACTTGCAGTCCTGCTTCAACTTATAAAGCGACTCCCCTGCAGGTGGGGAACCAGGGGCTAGAACAGGGATCCTTCTGCCCATCCTTGCCCTTTGTGCCACGTGTACTTAACCTGCTGAGCTACTGCCCAACTCCCTTGGGTTTAGTATTCTTACAAGAAGAATCTGACTCAACTTATAATAAAGTACCATGAGCAATAAAGAACACAGGATAAACATCACAAATAGTGGTCTGGGAGGTGGCGCAACGATAAAGCTTTGGACTCTCAAGAGTGAAGTCCTGAGTTCGATCCTTGGCAGCACACATACCAGAGTGATGTCTGGTTCTTTCTCTCTCTCCTGTCTTTCTCATAAATAAATAAAATATTTTTTAAAAAAATCACAAATAGTAAGACCTGAGATAGTATTGATTTAAACTATGTTCCAATTAAATTGAATGCTCATTAAAACAGCCTACTTTACCTTATTTATTTATTTGTTTATTTATTTATTTTACCAGAGCACTGCTCAGTTCTGGCTTATGGTGGTGTGGGGGAATTAAGCCTGGGACTTTGGAGCCTCAGACATGAGAGTCTCTTTGCATAACCGTTATGCTTTCTACTCCTGCCCAACAGCCTACTTTATATTAGGTGTGGCACCTTATCAGAGAATCTAAATTCACTCCTCAGAAATTTTCAAATACCTATCCTCGATATTTACTCACTTAAGAGTTACAGTTATTAAGACAAGAAAATCAAGAAGTGACACACAAGCACATCTTTATGATATAAAATATTCTGTATGCCAATGGACAGTGTTCAAATTTAAATACTGAACCAAGTTTACTTTTTCCTAAGTAGTATTAATGTCATTAAGCCTTTTTTACAAAGATGAATCTATTATTTATTTTTGTCCTTATCAGGGGTTTATCTTCCTGGTCCAGATTTTTAAATTTTTTTAAAATTTTATTTATTTCTTTTTGCCTCCAGGGTTATTGGTGGGGCTCAGTGCCTGCACTATGAATCCACTGCACCTGGAGGCCTTTTTTTTTTGTCCTAGTTGCCCTTGTTGTTGTTACTGTTATTGCTGGTATTGCTGCCATTGTTGTTGTTGGATAGGACAGAGAGAAATCAAGAGAGGAGGGGAAGACAGAGAAAAGGGAGAGAAAGACACCTGCAGGCTTGCTTCACTGCTTGTGAAGTGACTCCCCTGCAGGTGGAGAGCCGGGCCCAAACTGGGATGTTTATGCCAGTCCCTGTGCTTTGTGCCATGTGCCCTTAACCCGCTGCGCTACCGCCCAGTACCCCCCACCCCCAGGTTTTTTTTAGACAAAGAAATAGAGCAACAGAGGAAGAGACAGAAAGACACAACAGCACCAAAGCTTCCCCAATGTGGTAAGGACTGGGATTAAAAATAATTCTTCATTGTATAAATTAGACAAATTTGTAAGAGTAATCCTACACCCAATTTCTTCCTACTGAAATGTGAAAGCATAAATATAGTCCACATAAAGATATTTGTCAAGATTTTAGATATAAACATTTTGTCAGGTAAACAACTTAGTGAAAAGAAATCGACATTCTTCTTAAAGTGTATACAATCCCATAATATGCCCCTGGGATTTCAAGTTGAAATACATCTTTTTTTATTTCTAGAGAAGAGAATGAGTTATAAACTCACCAATGTACCAAAAATACATCCATTTTACTGAAAATAAAAAACAACTCCTGAACATGGGGGTAGTGGGTTATAAATATAGACATGAATTTAGCACAATATTACTTCTCTCATTTAATGGTATTCCTGTAGAAGGTGAAATATATCTCTGTTCTTGAGCTATACTCACATTTGACAGTCTGTGTAGTAGATTCTGTATTTACAAACTAGCATATCCTGCCCAAGATATTTAATTCACAAAATTGGGAATTGTAGTTACTTCTGTAAATGTAGTAGTGATAGAACCAAATGAACTATTACTCTTGCCTGTTAACAAGGTAGAAATTCTAAGCAATCCTTTCATTCAAGGTTATTTTGGTATCTGTAAGAGCTACAGCACAAGATATAATTCCCATTGACCTTTAAAATTAGCAATTAAGGCTTTCTCTCCTCTCCTCTCCCGGATCAACTAGGAATACCAAAGGAGACCACCCGGACCGAAACAAGACAGGACTAGAATGACCACAGGAACCCAGTAAATCACCCGTGAGTACAAACACGCGTGGCTGGTGACAGAGAGGAGAGAGGGGCCTAAGGAGAGATTAAGTGACTGCTCACAGTTCAACAGTTTGTCAGTGGAGACACCACCTCCAGTCTGCTCCACCAACAAGGGGACAGCTGAAGGGAGGAAAGGACTCCCCAGAGACTCACCAAGTACAACTCTGAGTCTCCATTGCTACTACCCTCAGAATCTGGAGCAGCAACAGGGAGGGACACCAGGGCACAGAGATCTAACCGGGAAACTCAGGAGAAGACCTATACCTCTGTGGCATAGCTGAGGGGCTGTGAAAGTCTCTTTGCATAACCACTGGATTATCTCTGCCACACCCTGCTTTATTTCTTGGTCAGGAGTCAGTGATTAAACAAAGAAGCCTATTGATAGTTTAAAAGCCCTCAGGCTCCCATAGCCTACAGGGGGAAAAAAAAAAGGCTTTTACATCACTGAACTCCAACTCAGGGATTGAAAAAACTGTTAATTTATATAAAATGGTTAAAACAACAAGAAAAAATATTGGAGACTCGAACCAGGACAAGAGTCCAGCTAAAAGTCCTCCAGAGGGTGAAGCACAAAACAACGAGTTCAACATCCAAACATTAGCCAAGGAAATAATAACAGGAGTGAGTAAAGAATTTGAAAAAATTGTAATCAGAAATGCAGGAACAACAAATGAGAATATGGAAGAAAATTCTAATAATCTCATGGTTATTAGAGAGCTGAAAGCTGAAATCGCTGAGCTAAGAAGGCAACTAGCTGAACAAGCTAAAACAGTATCAGAGCAGGGCAACAAAATAGATGAACTCCAGAAAGCAGTAGAAGGCAGAGAGAATAGAATCTATGAGGCTGAAGACAGAATTAGCAAGATTGAGGATGAATTAGAGACAACTAAAGAAGAAGTAAGAGATCTCAAAAAGAGATTAAGAGATGCTGAAAACAACAACAGAGTCCTATGGGATGACTTCAAAAGAAACAATATACGCATTATTGGCTTACCAGAGGAAGAAAGAGAAGGGGAGGAAGAAAGCGTTCTCCAGGCCATAATAGCTGAAAATTTCTCTAGTCTAGACAACACCAAAGACATAAAGATTCAAGAAGCCCAGAGGGTCCCAAACAGAATTAACCCAGACCTAAAGACACCAAGACATGTCATACTTAGATTGGAAAGGAATAAGGATAAAGAAAGGATCCTCAAGGCTGCAAGAGAAAAACAAAGAGTCACCTACAAAGGAAAACCCATAAGATTAGCAGCAGACTTCTCCATACAAACACTACAGGCCAGAAGAGAATGGCAAGATATCTATCGAGTGCTCAATGAGAAAGGCTTTCAGCCAAGAATACTATATCCTGCTAGATTGTCATTCAGACTAGATGGAAGCATCAAAACCTTCTCAGACAAGCAACAGTTGAAGGAAGCAACCATCACCAAGCCTGCCTTGAAAGAAGTTCTGAAAGGTTTCCTATAAACAAACAGACCACCACAAATAGAACATATATCAAAACACTCTAAAACTCTAAAAGAATGGCGTTAAAATATCTTCAATCTTTGATATCAATAAATGTCAATGGCCTGAATTCACCTATTAAAAGACACAGAGTAGGAAGATGGATCAGAAAACACAACCCAACAATATGTTGTCTACAGGAAACTCACCTAACGTAACAAGACAAACACAGACTTAAAGTGAAAGGATGGAAAACTATCATTCAAGCCAATGGCCCACAAAAAAGGGCAGGAACAGCTATTCTCATATCTGACATGATAGACTTTAAAATACATAAGATTAAAAAAGATAGGAATGGACACTACTTAATGCTCAGAGGATCAGTCAATCAAGAGGACTTAACAATTATTAATATCTATGCACCCAATGAGAAGCCATCTAAATACATCAAACTTCTACTGAAAGAGCTACAGCAATATATTAACAGTAACACAATCATAGTAGGGGACTTCAACACCCCACTATCTCAACTTGACAGATCATCCAGGAAGAAAATCAGTAAAGACATAAGGGAGCTAAATGAAGAGATAGATAACCTAGAACTATTGGACATTTTCAGAGTCATTCAGAGCAAGTTGTGATATATATACACAATGGAATACTACTCAGCTGTAAAAAATGGTGACTTCACCGTTTTCAGCCGATCTTGGATGGACCTTGAAAAAATCATGTTGAGTGAAATAAGTCAGAAACAGAAGGATGAATATGGGATGATCTCACTCTCAGGCCGAAGTTGAAAAACAAGATTAGAAAAGAAAACACAAGTCGAACCTGAAATGGAATTGGAGTATTACACCAAAGCAAAAGACTCTGGGGTGGGTGGGTGGGTGGGGTGAATACAGGTCCATGAAAAATGATGAATGAAATAGTGGGGGTTGTATTGTTAAATGGGAATCTGGGGAATGTTATGCATGTAAAAAAAAAAAAAAGAAGAAGAAGTAGAAACGCAAAGCAGAAATTGACTGAGTTTGGAGTATGGCACCAAAGTAAGAAAGCAGAGGTACACTAGAGTTTGCAGTGAGTACCTCCCTAATACTTCCTCTCCACTTTTCCAAGCTTTGGGTCCATGATTGCTCAACAATTTGTTTGGCTTTGTATGTTAACTCTCTTTTCAGTCACCAGGTTCCAGGTATCATCAGGATGCCGGCCAGACTTCCCTGGATTGAAGACACCACCAATGTGTCCTAGAGCTCAGCTTCCCCAGAGACCCATCCTACTAGGGAAAGAGAGAGGCAGACTGGGAGTATGGACCAACCAGTCAACGCCCATGTTCAGCGAGGAAGCAATTACAGAAGCCAGACCTTCTACCTTCTGCAACCCTCAATGACCCTGGGTCCATGCTCCCAGAGGGATAGAGAATGGGAAAGCTATTGGGGGAGGGGGTGGGATATGGAGATTGGGCGGTGGGAATTGTGTGGAGTTGTACCCCTCCTACCCTATGGTTTTGTTAATTAATCCTTTCTTAAATAAAAAAAATAATAAAATAAAATAAAATAAAATAAATAAATAAATAAAATTAGCAATTAAAAGAGCAAGGTCAATCATGGGAAGTTTCCACTCTTCTTGATAACAGCTCAATGAATCAATATACAGCAGGAATACAATGATGCAGTAAAAGAACTCTGAGCTCAAAGGTGACACAGATTCAGATGAATATTCATTCTGAAATCATGATTTGTTGGGCTAGCTTCGTGGGCGGGAGAGAGAGAGACCAGGGACTCATGGCTGGGTGGTACGCAGTTCAGTCTTTATTCAAGTGCAATCTAAGCTATCTCTAGTCACAGTCTTGTCCTTATATATCCTGAGGTGGAAGAGTCAGGTCCGAAGAGGATGTACATAGGATAGGGGGTGGGGAGAAGGAAAAAGCATGCAAAACAGTAAGTATTAAACCAATGCCCTGGAGGCAGGGAGGTGCTTAGTTAACAGTGGTTATGTCAATAGAATACAGTGTTAAGCAGGGGGGATTAAACCAATGAAACAGAAGGGGTCTTAGAAGCAGAACTTAGAAGCATACCAACAATGATTATTTTACTTTAGTTTTCATCTTGAGAAGTAAATGACCTCATGGACATTTCCAGAGTTCTTCACCCCAAGAACCTGGGCTACACATTCTTTTCATATCCACACAGCATATCCTGAAGGATAGATGACATCTTAGGCCACAAAGACAGTATCAACAAATTCAAGAGCATTGAAATCCTAAGCATATTATCAGACCACAGTGGAGTAAAGCTAGCACTCAACAACAAACAGAAAATTACTAAAAGTCACAAAATTTGGAAACTCAACAACAGACTGCTTAATAACCTCTGGGTCAAAGAGGAACTCAAGCAAGAAATTCAAATGTTCCTGGAAACAAATGAAAATAGCAACACAAGATACTAAAATATTTGGGACATAGGTGCCTATGCTTTTCCAAAAGATTGAAGAAACAGGAACACTCCATTCCACCTTGTGTGAAGCCAACATCAATCACCCTGATACCAAAAGCAGATAGGGACACATGAAAAAAGTAAATCCATACATCAATATCTCTGATGAACACAGATGCTAAAATATAGAACAAAATCATAGCCAACTGGATACAGCAGTATATCAAAAATATTGTCCATCATGACCAAGTGGGATTTATTCCAGGAATACAAGGCTGGTTCAATATACATAAATCAACCAATGTCATTCACCACATCAATAAAAGCAAAACCAAAAACCACTTGATTATCTCAATAGATGCAGAGAAAGCCTTTGACAAAATCTAACATCCATTCATGCTCAAAACACTACAAAAAATGGGAATAGATGGAAAATTCCTCAAGATAGTGGAGTCCATATACAACAAACCTACAGCCAACATCACACTCAATGGACAGAAGTTTAAAGCAGTCCCCCTCGAATCAAAGACTAGACAGGGCTGCCCACTATCACCATTACTATTCAATATTGTATTGGAAGTTATCATCATAGCAATCAGGCAAGAGACAGGAATCAAAAGAACACAGATTGGAAGAGAAGAAGTCAAACTCTCACTATTTGCAGATGATATGATAGTATGCATAGACATAAAGAATCCAGCAGAAAGCTACTGGAAATCATTAGGCAATATAGCAATGTGTCAGGCTACAAAATCAATGCACAAAAATCAGTGGCATTTGTTTATGCAAACACTTAATCTGTAGGAGAGGATATCCAGAATTCACTCCAATTCACTGTTGCAGCAAAATCAATAAAATACCTTTAATAAAGTTGACCAAAGAAGTGAAAGACTTGTATACTGAAAACTATTCAAAGAAATAGAAAATTATACCAAGAAATGGAAAGACATCCCCATGCCCATATACTGGAAGAATCAATATCATCAAAATGAATATTCTACCCAGAACCATATACAAATTTAATGTGATACTCACCAAAGTTCCACCAAGCTTCTTTAAGAGAATAGAATAAAAATTACAAATATTTATCTGGAACCAGAAAACACCTAGAATCACCAAAATAATCTTGAGGAAAAGATCAGGGAGTGTGATGCCTCCATTTCTGTTTCTTTTCCTCAAGATTGTTTTGGTGATTCTAGGTGTTTTCTGGTTCCAGATAAATATTTGTAATTTTTATTCTATTCTTTTAAAGAAGCTTGGTTGAACTTTGATGGGTATCACAACCTGGAACTGGAACAAAAATAGGTACACAGACCAGTGGAACAGAATTGAAAACCCAGAACTAAACCCCCATACCTATGGACATCTAATCTTTGATAAAGGGGCCCAAAATATTAAATGGAGGAAGGAGACTCTCATCTAAATATGGTGCTGGGAAACTGGGTTGAAAAATAGAGAAAAATGAAATGGAACCACTTTATTTCACCAGAAACAAAAATCAATTCCAAATGGATCATGGACCTGGATGTTAGACCAGAAATTATCAAATACTAGAGTAAAACATTGGTGGAACACTTTCCCACCTATACCTCAAAGACATCTTTGATGATACAAACCCAATTGCAAGGAAGACTAAAACAAAAACAAATCAGTGGGACTACATCAAATTGAGAAGCTTCTGCACAGTAAAAGAAACCATCACCCAAACAAAGAGACCCCTCACAGAATGGGAGAAGATCTTCACATGCCATACATCAGACAAGAGACCAAAAACAAAAATTAATATAAAGAACTCACCAAACTTAGCAACAACAAAAAAAAAAACAACCCCATCCAAAAATGGTCAGAGGATATGAACAGAACATTCACTATGGAAGAGATCCAAAAGACTAACAAACGTATGAAAAATTGCTCAAGATCACTGATTATCAGAGAAATGCAAATAAAGACAACACTGAGATATAACTTCACCCCTGTGAGAATGGCAGACATCAAAAAGGACAGCAGCAGCAAATGCTGGAGAGATTGTGGGGACAATGGAACACTTCTGCACTGCTGATGGGACTATAAATTGGCCCAACCTCTGTGGAGAGCAATTTGGAGAACCCTCACAAGGCTAGAGATGGACCTTTCATATGACCCAGTAATTCCTCTCCTAGGTATATACTCTAAGGACTCCATAACACCTAACAAAAAGACATGTATACACCTATGTTCATAGCAGCACAATTTGTAAAAGCTAAAACCTGGAAGCAAGCCAGGTGCTCAACAACATGAATGGCTGAGAAAGCAGTGGTATATATACACATGGAATACTACACAGCTATGAAGAACAATGAACTCAACTTCTGAATTATGCAATGTGTACCACCTCAGCATGCTTCACTTTGGACTGTGTCCAGAGACGTCAGGTGTGGAATGTCAACCCTTCAGCCTCATTACTAGGGTGAGACTTTTCCTTTAGCATAGGACTCCTTAATTCCAGTTCAAGTGGTTCACTTCCTACCAAAGTCCCAAAACCTAGATATAGACCAGGTCCCATGAGATAGAGCATACGTACATGTGTAACCATAAATTAGGACTCCTTTGTGGGCCCCTATAGGACCTTGCCCTTAATGTGGATAAACAATGGTAGGGAATCCATTCCCCGAAAGAAAGTTAAGAGATCATACTCTACCTACTACCCGAGGAAGATGGGTCCTGAAATTAGTGCAGCCTGGAACGTTCCTAGCCATGACCACAGAATGCAAGCTCAGACCTACAGGGATGCAGAAGTTACATAGGCTCCTATGATGAAAATGGGCCCCGGATCAAATTGATGGGATTTACAGTTAATAATATTTATATACTTTCCCCATATTGGGAACTACTCTCTTACCTGATTCAGCTTTCTAGTCTCTTTTCCAATTATGACACCATTTCCCTATACAATAACCAGGGTTCACCTGCACATTAGATGTCAGGTACAGGCAAAAACTAGTAAAGTCATGGGCCTTTTAGAATATACCTAAAATAGACCTACAAGCTTTTTCCAAACAGAGACCCCAGATCTTTATCTGCAATATTTTTGCCTTTAGGTTCATGATTAGTCAACAATTTGTTCTGCTTTATATCTTAATTCTTTTTCAGCCACCAGGTTTCAGATGCTACCATGATGCCAACTGGACTTCCCTGGACAGGCGACCACACCAATGTGTCCTGGAGCCTCACCTCCCTAGATCCCTGCCCCACTAAGGAAAGAGAGAGACAGGCTGGGAGTATAGATTGACCTGCCAATGCCCATGTCCAGCAGAAAAGCAATTACAGAAGCTAGACCTTCCCCCTTCTGCACCCTACAATGATCCTGGGTCCATATTCCCAAATGGATAAAAAATAGGAAAGCTATTAAGGGAGGGGATTGGATACAGAATTCTGGGGGTGAGAATTGTGTGGAAATGTGCCCTTCTTATCTGATAGTCTTGTCAATATTTCTATTTTATAAATAAAAATTAAAAGGATTAAAAAATAAATCATGTTAAATAAGTTAGAAATGGAAGGATGCATATGGGATGATCTCACTTACAGGCAGAAGTTGAAAAACAAGATCAGAAGAAAAAACACTAAGCAGAACTTGGACTGGAGTTGGTGTATTGCACCAAAGTAAAAGACTCTGGAAGGGGGGAGGGATTTCAGGTCCTGGAACATGATAGCAGAAGACCTGGTAGGGATTGTTTTTTTTTGTGTGTGTGTGGAAAAATGAGAAATATTATGCATGTACAAACTATTGTATTTACTGTTGACTATAAAACAATCCGCCAATAAAGAAAAAAAAAGCAGAAGCAAACCTAAAAAAGAAAAAAAATTCTATAGTGAAGAATATCATGATAAAAAAACGATCTACTGATATAACTAAGGAGCGTACTGAACTGTGTGCAAATATTATCACATTCGAATGTAGGGACCAGAGAGATATCTCATTGGTTGAGTATAGGTTGAGTGTTTTTACCAGCTGCCCAAACCCCAGTACTACATGGAAGTACTATGGTTGTGCTGAGAAACACTCTGGTGCTGTGATGTTTCTCTCTCTCTTTGAAAAGAGAGAAAGAATGTGCAAAGTCACTCCTATGTATTTGCAGATATTTTTTATATTTTAAAAATGTTGACAATTGAAATGTTCGAATCTCAATTAAACATAATTTTTGTAAGGTAAAATTTTGTAGGTACAAATGAACTTTAGAAATATACTTGTGTTATTATAACAGTAGATCAATTATTTTCAAAAATAGCTTTTAAAATTCTAAACACATGTTAAATTAGCTATTATGAAAAAAATAACTATTATGAAATGCACAAAGACCAAATTAAAAAAGGAGTGTTCAGTCCTGGGAAATAGCTCACCAAATATTGTGCACACCTTAGCATAAGCGAGGCTGTAAGTTCAAACCCTGGCACCATGCACAATACCAGGCAAGCTGCATAGATGGTAGAGTGATGTTGAGATTCATCCTCTCTCTCGTTCCGTCCCTCTCTCTCTCTCTCTCTCTCTCTCTCACACACACACACACACACACACACACACACACACACACACACCCTTTCTGTTTCTTTCTCTATCAGTCCTTTATTCCTCCCCACCCCCTAATTAAAAAGCATGAAAAAAATTGCACCCAGCTGGCTGCTCAGCAGTACTTCATGTGCACAAGATCCTGAGCTCATTTCTAGGTGCTATACTGAAAAAATAAGAGAACTTATTTAAGTCAATAAAACAAGGATACCTTTTCTGTTATTTTAATTTTTCAGTAGCAAACTATGCATCTAAATGAAACGCTCTACCGTTGCAATTTGAAAATTGATACATTACTAGCCCTACTAGAGAAGAAAGAAGACTAAAAATGGGTGGTTACACAAAAGACTGTCATGCCTGAGGCATTAAGGTCCCAGATTCAGTTCCCAGCACCCCTATAAACAACAGCTGATCAGCGCTCAGGTCTCTTTTCTGCGCCGACCCCCCTCCCCAACACACACACCCAGTCTCTCACTTTCTTTTTTTTTTTTAATATTTATTTATTTCCTTTTGTTGCCCTTGTTGTTTTATTGTTGTAGTCATTATTGATGTCATTGTTGCATATGACAGAGAGAAATGGAGAGAGGAGGGGAAGACAGAGAGGGGGAGAGAAAGATAGACACCTGCAGACCTGCTTCACTGCCTGTGAAGCGACTCCCCTGCAGGTGGGGAGCCGGGGGCTGGAACCAGAATCCTTCCGCCAGTCTTTGTGCTTTACCTACTGAGCTACCGCCCAACTCTCCTCCAGTCTCTCACTTTCTTTAGCTCTCATTAAATAAAATTCTAAAAAAAATAAAATTCTAAAAAAAAAAAAAATTCCCCAGAAGATTAAAACTCTCTTTGTTCAAAAGTGTTAGTGTTAGAAATAAATTAAGATAGGAAGAGTTATTAAATGAACATCCTACTGCCAAGGACCTCAGGCAAATCTTATCACCTCAACCAAGTAACTTGCAAGTGTTTCATTAGCCACAGAAAAACTGGGTAAGAGTGTGAATAGATTGGCATCAAACCAACATAACTGTTGAAAATATAACTCAAGTGTGTGGGGTTAGGGGATTAGTTTTGTCAGTGTCTCGGACTATAGTTGTTATCATGATATTAATGTTAAAGAAAAATATCACCAAAGAAATAAGCAGGAGGAGTTACATATGATTCAACAGATTTACTCAAAATGTAACTTTTAAGACTATTAGACTCTCTAAATTGTTGAATTGCTTTTAAAGGCTGGAGCCTGATATGCTATACAGCTTTTGGAATATAATATATTCCATTTATTTTTGCATGGCCCTTCTAGAACTGAAAAATTGTTTCAACATAGATATTGAAATACTGGCTCTAGAACAGAAAACCTTGAAAAACAGACTTCCAATTTAACAAATGGAAAAAATTAATCACAGGAATTTTCATCAATTTACCAAAGTCACAAAGTAATTGAGGGGTAGAACAAAGGTTTCAACCAAATCTTTACACTTCAAGTCCTCCCAGACTATGCAGGGTGTTCATCTATGCCAATGTTCTATGAGGAACCGAGATTTACAAAAAGCCTTCTGAGGACATAATATGTGACTAAAAAGAAGACATTAAGATTTCTCAACGCAGTCAGGAAAATATGTGTAAAAATGCAAAGCTGTATGTGATAATTAAAAAAAAAAAAGGAAACCAATGAAGTGATATACGTGCTCAGAGAAGTGAAATCATTTAGGTCTGAGGTCTAAAATGCAAGTATTTTATCTTAAAACAGCATCATTTTTTCTTAACTTTCTACTTGGAAAGAACTACATCTTAACCATTTACTTTTATGTTTTGCACTCGCCATTCATTTATTCATGTATTTGTTTTGCACAAACATGTTTTCATAATAATTGCAAAAATATTATGGTCCATTATGATGAAATATTTCAGTATATTTTTTAAGTCTAGAAAAATTCAACTATAATATACTGATCATAAACAGTGTTTTTCTAATCTCCCAATCTGAAATCTATTTCAGTTTCATTGTTTGGTGTAATAGCACTTCTTTTAAAATCTTTTTTCTTTTTGTTTGTTTGTCTCCAGGGTTATCATTGGGGCTCGGTGCCAGCACTACGAATCCACTGCTCCTGGCAGCCATTTTTTCCTTTTTATTAGGCAGAGAGATTGAGAATGGAGGTGGCGAGAGAGAGGAACAGAGAGAGAGAGAGAGAGAGAGAGAGACAGACTCCTGAAGCCCTGCTTCACTGCTTGTGAAGTGTTCCCACTGTAGGTGTTGGGCGGGGGGGCCTCGAACCTGGATCCTTATGCTTAGTACTATGTGTGCTTAACCAGGAGTGCCACCATCCAACCTTTTTTCTTTTCTTTCTTTTTTTTTTTTTTGGATAGGGCAGAGAGAAATTGAGTGGGGAGGGTAAGATAGAGAGGGAAAGAAAGACACCTGCAGACCTGCTTCACTACTTGTGAAGCAACCCCTCTGCCAATGAGGAGTCAGGGGCTCAAACCAGGATCCTTGGGCAGGTCCTTGCTCTTTGTATTATGTGTGTTTAACCCATTGCACCACCACCCAGACCCCATAAAATCTTTTTTCCCCCTGATTTTTCATTTATTGTATATCAACAGAGAGAAATTGAGAGGGAGGGGGAATATAGAGAGGAATGGAAAAGAAAGACACCTGAAGCATTGCTCCACCACTCTTAAAGCTTTTCCGCTACAGGTGGGAACCAAGGGCTTGAACCCTGTCCTTGCGCATGGTAACATTTGTGCTCAACCAGGTGATGTACTGTTCAGCCCCCATAATAAAACTTTTAGTATTTATTATTTGTTGTTTGTTATTAATAGCTTATTACAAGATTATAGGATTATAATGTACAGTTTCACACCACACACACCACCAAAATTCCATATCTCCAAAGTTCCAACACTCCAACCTCCCAAAGATAACCACCACAGTTCTCACAAGTCTTACAGTTTGCTTGCTTCTGTTTTGTTTGATTTTTTTTTTCTTTTTCTGGAAAGTTTATGTAAATCAGATCTCTAGATTCTACATGTAAATGAAATTTCCTCTTTGACCCAGTAGTTGTTTAGTGTACTGTTGAGCTTCTATATTTTAGGACTTATACTAATTTTTTATTTGTTGTTTAGTGTTAATTTAATTCCACTGTAATCTGAGAAGATGTTTGGCATGATCTCAATACTCTTGAATTTGTTGACACTGTCTTTGTGGCCTAATATATGGTCTATCCTTGAGAATGACCAATGTGGTCTTGAATAAGATGTGTGCTCCAGTTTCTTGGGATGAATGACCCTGAAAATGTCTAATAGTTCTAGTTTATCTGTCTCCCTCCCTCGTTTCTTTGCTGATTTTCTGCCTAGATGATCTGTCAAGTTGAGAGGGTCAGGTGTTGAAATCCCCTACTATTACTGTGTTGTTGTTGATGTATTGCTGTAGCTCTTTAAGTAGATTTTTTATGTATTTAGATGGCCTCTCATTGGGTGCATAGATGTTAATAATCATTAAGCCCCCTTGATTAGCTGATCCTCTGAGCATTAAGTAATGTCCATCCCTATCTTTTTAGATTTTATTTATTTTAAGGTCTATCATGTCAAATATGAGCATAGCTATTCCTACTCCTTTTTTGTAGTCCATGGGCTTGTATGACAGTTTTCCATCCTTTCACTTTGAGTCTGTGTTTGTATTGTTGAGCTAGATGGGATCCCTGCAGACAACATATGGATGGGTTGTGTTTTCTGATCCACCTTTTTACTCTGTGCCTTTTAATAGGTGAATTCAGGCCACTGACATTATATATTTAAGACATTTTAATACCATTATTCTAAAATTTAAAGTATTCTGATATATGGCATGATTATGGTAATATGATAGAAGACCTTTCAGAATTTCTTGCAGAGCAGGCTTGGTAATAGTTGATTCGTTCAACTGTTGCTTGTCAGAGAAGGTATTTATGCCTCCATCTAGTTTGAATGACAGTCAAACAGAATACAGTAGTCTTGGCTGAAAGCCTTTCTCATTGAAAGCTTGATAGATATCTTGCTATTCTCTTCTGTCCTTCAGTGTTTGTGTGGAGAAATCTGTTGCTAATCTTACAGGTTTTGTCTGTAAGTGACTGCTGGTTTTTCTCTTGCAGTCTTCAGGATCTTTTCTTTCTTTTTTCCTCCAGGGTTATTGCTGGGGCTCAGTGCCTGCACCATGAATCAATCCACTGCTCCTGGAGGCCATCCCCTCCTTTTGTTGCCCTTGTTGTTGTAGCGTTGTGGTTATTATTGTTGTTGTTGATTTTGTTCGTTGTTGGATAGGACAGAGAGAAATGGAGAGGGGAGGGGAAGACAGGGGGGAGAGGAAGATAGACACCTGCAGACCTGCTTCACCACTTGTGAAGCGACTCCCCTGCAGGTGGGGAGCCGGGGGCCCAAAGTGGGATCCTTACACCGGTCCTTGCACTTTGTACCACATGTGCTTAACCCACTGCGCTACCGCCTGACACCCTCCCCAGGATCCTTTCTTTATCCTTATTCCTTTTCATTCTAAATATGATATGTCTTGGTGCCTTTAAGTCTGGGTTAGTTCTTTCTGGGCTTCTCGAACCTTTATGTCTTCTATGTTGTCTAGAGTAGGGAAATTCTCAGCTATTATGTCCTGTAGAAATGCTTTCTTCCACTCTCTCTCTTTCTTCCTCTGGTAAGCCAATAATGCATATATTACTACTTTTAAAATCATCCCATAAGCCTCTGTTGTTGTTTTCGGTATCTCTTAATCTTTTTTTGAGATTTCTTACTTCTTTCTTAGTTTTCCCTAATTCATCCTCAATCTTGCTAATTCTGGTTTCTGCCTCACTTATTCTATTCTATCACCCCTATGTTGTTGTCTGTAGCTCAACTGTTTTATTACCCTGTCCTGATATTGTATTAGCTTGTTCAGTTAGTTGTGAGTTTTAGCTATTCCAACTTTCAGCTCTCTAATAACCTCGAGATAATTAGTGTTTCCTTTCAGGGTCTCTTTTGCTGTTTCCCCATTTCTGATATTACTCTTTCAAAATGTCCTCATTCCTGTGACTATGCCTCAAATAGTGTTTGGATGCTGTCTTCATTCTTATGTACCTCTACCTTTGGAGGGCTTTTATCCTGGTTCATTTCTCCAATGTTTCTTCTTGGTTTAACTATTATATTTGATGTATTATGAGGGTCCCTCTCTAAATACTTTTCAATCCACTAATATCACTTGCCTGGATTAATTTGTGATTAAGTAAGGTAGTAAGAGTTCACAGCTTTGGCAATTAACGGTTGTTTTAATGTTATCTCAATCCTTGAGGTGAAGCACAGTGGCTGTTAAACCCTCTTACCTTCTTTATCTTCCCTGTAGGGTTTGAGAGCATCAGTTTCTCCATCTGACTTGTGGTAATAGTAGCAGGGGCTAACATTATTTATTATTATTATTATTATTATTATTATTATTGCCTCCAGTGTTATCTCTGGGGTTCAGTGCCTGCATTATGAATTCACTGCTCTTGGAGGCTATTTTCCCCATTTTGTTGCCCTTGTTGTTATTGTTGTTGTTGCTATTGTTGTTATTGGATAGGACAGAAAAAAATTGAGAGAAGAGGGGAAGACAGAGATGGAGAGAAACAGATAGACACCTGCAGACCTATTTCAATGCCTGTGAAGTGACCCCCCCCCCCGAAGCTGGGGTGCGGGGGCTCAAACTGGAGTCCTTACACCAATCACTGCACTTCACGCAATGTGTGCTTAATCCGCTGCACTATCCCTGGCCCCCCTCTACTGAATTTATTAATTACTTTTAGTAGTTTCTTTTTTTTAATTTTTTAAAATATTTATTTATTTATTCCCTTTTGTTGCCCTTGTTTTATTGTTGTAGTTATTATTGATGTCATCATTGTTGGATAGGACAGAGAGAAATGGAGAGAGGAGGGGAAGATGGGGAGAGAAAGACAGACACCTACAGACCTGCTTCACCGCCTGTGAAGCAACTCCCCTGCAGGTGGGGAGCTGGAGGCTCGAACCAGGATCCTTACGCTGGTCCTTGCACTTTGCGCCGTGTGCGCTTAACCCGCTGTGCTACCGCCCAACTCCCTTTTAGTAGTTTCTTAGTGGAGTCTTGGGGGTTCTCTTGGTATAATATCATGCCATCAACAAATAGTGGTAGTTTGATATCTTCTTTTCCAATATGTATGCCTTTGATATCTCTTTCTTGTCTGATTGCATTGACAAAGACCTTGAGAACTATGTTGAATAGCAGTGGAGATAAGGGACATCCTTATCTAGTTCCCAATTTTTGGAGGAAAGCTTTCAGCTTTTTGCCATTGTGAATGATGTTAGCTGTGGGTTTGCTGTAAATGATCCTTATTATGTTGAGGAATGGCCCTTCTATTCCCTGTTTTTGGAGAGTTCTTATCATAAATGGGTGTTGGAGCTTCTCAAATGCCTTTTTGTCATCAATTGATATAACCATGTGGTTTTCCTTTCTTCTTGTCGATATGATGAATGACATTTATCGATCTGCAAATATTGAACTACCCAGGGATGAATCCTACTTAGTTTTGGTGAATTATTCTCTTGATGTGTTATTGGATTCAATTTGCCAAGATCTTGTTCAGGATCTTTACATCAATGTTCATCAAGCATATAGATCTATAGTTTTCTTTCCTGGTAGAGTCATTTCCTGCTTTGGGAATCAAAATGATATCCACCTGTTTGGTAATGTTTGCTCTTCTTCGATTTTCTGGAATAGTTTGAGGAGAATAGGTGTTCATTCTTCTTTGAATGTCTTATAAGTCTTATAGAGTTCATTAGGAAAGACCTCTGGGTCTGGGCTTCTATTATTGGCAAGATTTTTTGATGACTGATTCAGTTTCTATAATATGTGTGCTTAACCAGATGTGCCACCGCCTGGAAACTGATTCAGTTTTAATCTAGTGATTGGCTTGTTTAAGCTATCTTCTTCTTGGGTTAGGCTCAGTAGGTGGTTTGATTCTAGTAATGCATCCATTTCATCTAGGTTGTCCAATTTATTCCCATATAGATGCTCATAATATTCACATATGACTCTTTTTATCTCCCCATCTTCAGTTGTAGTTTCATCTCTCTTGTTCCTGATTGTTTTTATCATAGATTTCTCTCTTTTTGTGAGTCTAGACAGTGGTTTATCTATTTTTTAAAATCCTTTCAAAGAATCAGCTCTTGGTTTCATTAACATTTTGAAATGTCTGGATTCTATTTAATTAATATCTGCTCTGATTTCAACTATTTTATTTCTCCTGCTCACTTTTGGGTCTCAGTTGCTCTTTTTCTAATTGGCTTAGCTGTGATGTTAAGTAGCTTACCTGTATGCTGCTTGTTAATATGGTCCTGTATTATAAACTTCCCTCTAAGGACAGCTTTCGCTGCATCTCACAGGGTCTGGTAGTTGGTCTTTTCATTTTCATTCAACTCCAAGTAATTAAAAAAAATTTTTTTAATTTCTTCAGTGGCCCAGGTATTATCCAGAATTGTGTTGCTCTGTCTTCATAGTTTAGGTGTATTTCTTTGTTTGTTTTTGTGGTTCATTTCTAACCTCACTATCTCATGGTCAGAAAAAAAAACTTTTTGTGATTTCAATATTCATGTTTTTATTTTATTAAGGCTGTCATTGTGTCCCAATACATGGTCGATCCTTAAGAATGCTCTATGAGTACTTGAAAAAAATGTGTATTCTTTATTTGGGGGAAGGGGGAAATAAAAGGTTTTAAATATATCTGTTATGTTCATCTTAACTATGACTTCATTTAAGGCCTTGATTTTGCTGTTTACATATCTTGGTAGGGGGAAGGGTTTCTTATCCTGAGACATCAGGCCAGGTCAGTGTCTCTGATGTCAATATAGGGTCTCCCTGCTGCTGGTCCAGCCTCTGTGGGGCAACAGCATTGGAAACTCAAGAAGTCACAGTTGTAAATTGGTGAGTTTTTAGATGATTCTTTCTTTTTAACAGTTCTTTGTTGTTTAAACTCAGACCCAGAAGTAGTGCAGATCAGCTGCTAATCTCTTAATTTTGTGCCACCACCTGTTTTTAGTCCTGGGAATCACTCCTTCACACTCACCTGTGGCTTAGATGATTTTCTTTTTTTCTTTCATTTTATTTATTTATTCCCTTTTATTGCCCTTATTGTTTTATTGTTGTAGTAGTGGATGTCATCGTTGTTGGATAGGACAGAGAGAAATGGAGAGAGGAAGGGAAGACAGAGAGGGGGAGAGAAAGATAGATATTTGCAGACCTGATTCACCACTTGTAAAGCGACTCCCCTGCAGGTGGGCTCAAACCGGGATCCTTACATTGGTCCTTGAGCTTTGTGCCATGTGCACTTAACCCGCTGCACTACCACCTTACTCCCTGTTTTTCATTTTTTTCAACGGTTATTTTTTTTGACTTGGACTCAGAAGTGGTGTTCTTCAGCTGTCACTCTCCCAGTTTAATGCCAGCTGTTCCTGAGTATGGCCTTTTAGTCCCAGGAATTTCTCCTTCAGCCCTTTTCTGTTCACAAGCAACATGTGTCTGTACTCACCTGTGGTTTGGTGAGTTTCCAAAGAAATCCTGGTCATATTTTGTTGAGTTTTCAGATGCTTTCCATTGTTTACCTTAGATGACCAGAGAGAGCAAAAACATGACTGCTGCTTCTCCATAACCCCACCTCCAGAAATTCCCAGTGACAACCTTTTTATTCAGTGCATCTTTTATATTAGAGGATCTGGACTAGAACCAGGTATTACATTAAATCATCAGGTCTTTGTACTACTGCTGTACAAAAAATGATGCCCCAAATAGTGACTTAAGATAACCAGTCTGTGAATCTCCATTTGGAACAAGGCTCAATGGGAATGGCTTATCTCTGATCTACAATGTGCCAGTTATGCTTAATTAAGGCTATAGACTCGCAGGGGTAGATAGCATAATGGTTATGCAAACAGACCCCCATGCCTAAGGCTCCAAAGTCCCAGGTTCAATCCCCTGTACCATCATAAGCCAGAGCTGAGCAGCGCTCTGGTCAAAAAAAAAAAAAAAAAAAAAGGCCAAGATGGCCTCACTCATGTTTTGAAACTTGATAATGCCTGTTAACTGGAATACTAATGCTTTACTTTTTTTTTCTCTTTTTTAAAAATTTCTTTATTATTGGATAGAGATAGAGAAAAATTGAGAGAGGAGAAGGAGTTAGAGAGGGAACGAGACAGAAAGATACCTGCAAACATGCCCCACCACTCGTGAAGCTTCCCCTCTGCAGGTGGAGACCAGGGACTTTAACCTGGGTCTTTGTGCATTGTAATATATGCACCTAACGAGGCGCATCACCACCTAATCCTGTATTAGTGCTTTTCTATGTAACTTGTGTCTCCAAGATAACTTGGTCTCCTCAAAATGAAGTCAAGGACTCCAAGAACATGAAAATGGAGCCGCCAAGTTTTCTAAGGCTTTTAATGGGGACAGGTATACTGTAATTTTTATTATGTCCCACTGATTAAAATAAGTCATAATACTTATTTCAAAGTCAGGGAAATTACATTCCAGTTTCCCCCATCTATGAATGTTTAGGGATGGGGAGAATTGTTGGTGGTCATTTTTGCCAATGATTGACCACACTCTCTTTTTATCCTTTAAATTTCTCCAAGTAAACTAGTGATTTTGTAGTTCCAATACAAAAATATAGAAATACAGGGGCCAGGTGGTGGTGTATCTGGTGAAGTGCACACATTACAATGCACAAGGACCCCCAGTTTAAGCCCCTCATTTTCACCTGCATGGGGAAAGCTTCACAAGTGGTAAAAGCATGTCTGCAAGTGTCTCTCTGTCTCTTCCTTCCCTACCTCCCTTCCCCTCTCAATTTCTCTCTGTCTCTATCCAATAATAAGTAAATAAAATGTAAAAATAAATTTAAAAATATATAAATGAATAGAGAGTTTCAGACAATTGAATGGGACTTATGTGACTCTTTAGTTGAACAATGTCCTAAAATTGATCAATAGATTCTTGCTCCATATATGAATAAGGCTTCATCAATGAAAGGCGAAGAATCTTGTTCAAAAGCAACTGAAATAATTAGTATAGATATCTTGAAATTGAAAAATAAAGTCTCAGCTTGGGCCAGGAATGGAGTTCATTAGAGAGTGCATGCTTACTTGGCATGTGTGAGACCTTGTGTTCAGCCACCCACCACAAACAAGTAGTAAACAATTTAAAAATCTTAGCTTATATATAGTTGTGCATTTAGAAAACATATCTATTTAAAAATTATTTTTATTATTGGATAGAGACAGAGAGAAATTGAGAAGGTGTGGGGGAAATAGAGTAGCAGGGAGACAGAGAGACACCTGCAGCTCTGTTTCACCACTTGTGAAGCTTTCCCCCTGTAGGTGGGAACTAGGGTCCTTGTGCACTGTAGCGTGTACGCTTTACCAGATGTGACACCACCTGACCCCTAGAAAACATATATATCTGTGATAGTTGCACAGTACCACTCTTTTTTTTATTATTATTTGTTCAGACCAGAGAAATAGTTCAGCCTATAAGAACACCGACTTGCATGCCTGTCCAGAAAGTATAGGTTCAATCCCCAGTGCCACTTTATGTCTCTCAAATAGTAAATAAATAAATAAATAAATCTTTAGAAGACAAAGTTTTTGTTCATAAAGAAAACTAAAAAAAAAAAAATCAAAGATTGAGGGCAAAAGATGGGGAGCTCAAGAAGAGGATTTGATGAAACTTTTTGCTTCTTTTGTTTCTCATTTTCAGTAAGGGCAGTAGAACGACACCAAGAGCAATAGTAAAGGCAGATTTGTTTTTGTTTTTAATTAAGGGGGTTAATTCTTGACAGTGAAAACTATTGACATATGCATGCAACTTCATTATATATTAGGCTCCCAAAGTTTTCTTCCTATCCCCCCTCCCCAGAGTCCTTTGGTGCAATAAGATTTATATTTTTTTATATTGTATTTACTTATTTATTGGATAGAAGCAGAAAGAAACTAAGAGGGGAGGGGGCAATAGAGAAGGATAGAGAAAGAGAGATGCCTGCAACACTGCTGCACTACTCATGAAGTTTCCTTGCCCCCTCCTAACAGATGGAACTGGGGGCTTGTACCCGGCTCCTTGAGTGTTCTGACACATGTGCTTAACCAGGTATATTACTGCCTGACTCCCCAGATTTGTATTTTAACATTAATAAATCCTTGGTTAAATTGACAAGTGGGAGGGGGAAATCCCTTTTATTTGTTGTCCATCAACGATTGCATCATGGGGTCTCCGACAGAAAGATGAAGTGAGATACAGGCTCTGCTCTCCTAGAGCTTCAGGAGGAGAAAGACAATCTAATGGATCATTATAATACAAATTGCAGAGATAACCACCAGGCCAGCAATGCTTGGCTGCTGTTCAGGAAAGCTGTAGGGCTATCACTTTAAATAGAAACACAAGAAACTGAATGATCCTTTTAACCTTCCAAAAATCTTGATAACAAAATAGATGAGTGGAGTCTACCACGATTATTATGTTCATATTGCTTTTACTTTTCACTTTTTTTTTCTTTTTGGAGATTTTCAAGCACACACAAGTGGAGAGAATAGTGTAATGAATACCTGTCACTCAGCTTCAGTAGCTATCACCATCACTTGAATCTTCTTTCATCAATACACACCACTCTCCCCGTGCCCAGAGAAATAACTTTCAAGCATATCCCAGATATCGTACTTGTTAACCCTTAAATATTTCTGATTTTGTCTCTAAAAGATAAAAACCTAAACCATTAACAGTTAAAACTTTATGTCATGGGGTCAGGTGGTGCCACACCTGGTTCAGTGCGCATGTTACAATGCACAAGGACCCAGGTTTGAGTCCCTTGGTCCCCACTTGCAGGAAAGCTTGGCAAGTAGTGAAGCACAGCTGCTCTCTATCTCCCCCTTCTCTCAATTTATGGCTGTCTCTATCCAGTCAATAAATAAAGATAATAAAAAAATCTTTTAAAAACTTAATGACTGTCATATGATGAATGCAAAATGTTAAAGTATTCTTGACTATCCTATAAAAGTCTTTTGATAAAGCTTCCTTCACTGCTGTTTGAGCCAGGCTTAAACCTGGGTCACACACATAGCAAAACAGCCCCTTTTCCAAGCCAGATATTTTATCAGCCCTGATTAATAGCTCTCTTTATGTATAAAAGTAAGGGGCTAGGAGTCGAGCGGTAGCGCAGCAGAATAAGTGCACATGGTGGAAGCACAAGGACCAGTGTAAGGATCTGGGTCGATCCCCCGGCTCTCCACCTGTAGAGGAGGTCGCTTCACAGGCCTTGAAGCAGGTCTGCAGGTATCTATCTTTCTTTACTGTTGGTATGCTTCTAAAACCCCTTCTGTTTCATTGGTTTAATCCCCCCTGCTTAACACTGTATTCTATTTGCATAACCACTGTTACTAAGCACTACCCTGCCTGCAGGACATTGGTTTAATCCCCACTGGTTCATGATGTGTTTTTGCTCTGCACCCTCTCTTAGTACACCCTGATTTGCACCACTTTTCACTCCACCCACTCTACATCACATCCTGTTTCCACCCTACTTGGCTAGTATATATATAAGGACAGGATTTGTGAATAGCTTGGCTTAGATTGTGCTGCATTCCGCATGAATAAAGAGATACTGCCTACAGCTCAGCCATGAGTCCCTGGTCATCTGTCTCCCGTCAGTGAAGCTCAGTCCAGCACTTTACCCCTCTCAGTCTTCTCCTCCTCTCTCCATTTCTCTCTGTCCTATCCAACAACGACGATGACATCAATAACAACAACAGTAAATACAACAACAATGAAAAACAACAAGGGCAACAAAAGGGAAACTAAATAAAATTTAAAAAAAGGAAGGAGCTGAGTGGTGGAGCACTAGGTCGAGCACACATGTTACATAGCACAAGGACCTGGGTTCAAGCCCCCAGTCTCCACCTGCAGGAGGGAAGCTTCACAAGTTGTGAAGCAGTGCTGTGGATGTCTTTCTTTTTCTCTTCTCTCCCTGTCTTACTCTCTCTATCTCCAATAAATGAATAAATAAAATAAGTTTAAAAAATTCTTAATGTATAAGTGTATGTATAATTTATACAATGTCTAAAAATTCTCCCTCTCTCTTTTTTGGTTTCCTTCTTCTATTGTTGATGAAGAAACTATAGAATTTTCCAGTCTGGACTTAGCCAGTTGCATCTCTGTGGTGGTGCTGGACACATTAGTCCATTTTCCCTGCTCCCTCTTAACCAATGTTTACATCCAGAGCCCAAGTCAGCTCCAAGTTTGATTGTTTGGGGCATGAATTTTTCGTAGAGGATAATTTGTTCTTTCTACTGTATTGTATTAGGAGACATTCATTATTTGTTTGCTTCATATTAGGGATGTTAAAATTCTTCAATTAGATTAGGTATCTATGCTGACCCTTCCTTTACAATGCTGCCTCATTAGCCACTAAGTTAGATTTAAACAACTGTGATTTATTTCTAATGCTATGCTGTGATAATCTAGTGACATTAGATTTCCCTTGAAAGCTAAAACCTACCCCAAAATATTCCTGTGTAAGTCATCTCCGTTTCAGTTTATTTGAACTGCCTGTCTAATGTCCAGTAAGTAATCCTCAGGTTTCACTTTCCTTGGTACAAAATGAAGAAATTTCTAGATGACTTCCTAGTTTCTTTATAACTCTGAAATTGTGTGGTTATAATTTCCCTAAATAGTCGTAAGTATGATACAAGCTCCAGAAACAACATTTGGCCTTTGTCCATGTATATACAGGTCCCACCCACTTCCCTGTCTAGTTTCAAGGGAAAAAAACAAACAAAAAAAAAAAAAACCCTGAACTGAACTGCTTTCCCACTGACCCATGAATAAAATTCTGGTACTCCAGCTGCTGAGGCAGCAATAATAGGCCTGCAATTTCTGAGTTGTGAAACCAGTATTGCTATGCTCAGGCAAGGGGTAAACACAACTCTATCAGCTAACCAAGCTTTTAAAGAAAAATAGCATTTGAAACCAGAGTTGATCAGTGCTCTGGTAAAAAAAAAAAAAAAAAAAGGTAGATAGAGAAATGAAAGAAGGAAGTGAGAGAAAGGGAGAAAGGAAGAAAAAAAGAAGAGGGAGAAAGAGAGAAAGAGAGAGAGGAAGGAAGGAAGGAAGGAAGGAAGGAAGGAAGGAAGGAAGGAAAGAAGGAAGGAAGGAAGGAAGGAAGGAAGGAAGGAAGGAAGGAAGGAAGGAAGGGAAGAAATGGTAAATGGAAAAAGGAGTCAAGGGGTACTACACCTGGTTAAGTGCACATGTTACCATGTCAAGGACCTGGATTCAAGTGCCCACTCCTTATCTGCAGGAGGTAGGCTTCATGAGCAGTGCTGCAGGTGTTTCTCTGTCTCTCTCTTCCTTTATATTCCCCATCCCTCTCAATTTCTCTCTGTCTTATCAAATAGAAACAACAAATGTAACTTTAAAAAAAAATTGAAAAAAAAAGAAAAGAAAAACTAAATAAATGTTGAAAGATCTATATGAAGAGGGCAGATGTTGGCACATTTGGTTAAGTGCACATGTTACTATGCACAAAGACCTAGGTTCAAGCCCCCGGTCCCTACCTGCAGAGGGAAAGATTGACAAGTAGTAAAGCAGTGTTGCAGCTGTCTCTTTGTCTCTCGATCCCTTTCTGTCAACCCCCCCTCCTCAATTTATCTATCCTATCAAATAAAATGAATTTAAAAATAGAAATACATATATGAAATCCAACCAGATTTCTCCTGTTTAAAGACTGCCTAAATTTTAAAAACTCAGCACAAAAATACTCATCTTTGTCCTATGAGATTTATTTGAATTAAATGAATAACTCCACCCACCTTTTATGAACCAGATGGTTATTCAATGTCAAGTTTCTCTTGAAAGCTAGTAACACAACCCCGTGCTTTAGTCTATAAACCTACACTCTCTGAAAAGATCTGAGTTTCATTGGAGGATGTTCTATCTTTTCATCAACATTAAGGTAGATTGCATTTCATGTTTAATTCTGACCAGCACAAGCAGAATGAAAAGAATGCTAAAGCAGAAACATATAGCCTTGGGGGTGGGGTGGGTTGGTGGTACCATGGAATCTGGATTCATTTGTGAAATGCCTTAGACTTAAATATATTTTGGAAAACGATTGGTTCCTTTATTTTACCATTTATTACCTTGAAACATTCATAATTAGCATACATTAGGTAAGTAACCTCAGCATGAGATTGAAATTTATCTTCCACTCAACCTAGCGAAATATGCCTTCAGCTAACATAGAAGTTTCTGTTTTCAGAAGCCAGACCTTCAACCTTCTGCATCCCACAATGACCTTGGGTCCATACTCCCAGAGGGTTAAATAATAAGAAAGCTATCAGGGGAGGGGATGGGATATGGAGTTCTGGTGGTGGGAATTGTGTGGAGTTGTACCGCTCTTATCCTATGGTACTGTCAATGTTTCCTTTTTATATGATTGAAGACCCCACCAATGTGTCCTGGAGCTCAGCTTCCCCAGAGACACACCTTACTAGGGAAAGAGAGAGGCAGACTGGGAGTATGGACCGACCAGTCAACGCCCATGTTCAGCGGGGAAGCAATTACAGAAGCCAGACCTTCTACCTTCTGCAACCCTCAACGACCCTGGGTCCATGCTCCCAGAGGGCTAGAGAATGGGAAAGCTATCATGGGAGGGGGTGGGTTATGGAGATTGGGTGGTGGGAACTGTGTGGAGTTGTACCCCTCCTACCTTATGTTTTTGTTCATTAATCCTTTCTTAAATAAAAAATTTTTTAAAAAAGTTTCTGTTTTCTTCTGAAATTTGCTCAGAAGGGAGAATACTTACTAGAAACAACATTTTTGATTGGTAGGTTTTTGGGACTTCTTCAACATTTTAGTAGAATTTTAACTGATACTGTAGAAGCATACAGAAAAAATACAAGGTCTTAAAAAACTGGGCTACAAAGTTATTTTGAATGTCAGGAGCTTCAGGGTTTTCTTTTGAAATGGGCTGTCAAGAAGAAATGACACATGACAAACACTGTCATGGTGGTGAAGTAAAGTATAACCCATGGAGACATTGCAGGCTTGTGGGATGGACTTGCTGGCTGTTTTCAGTGGCATCTTGGAAGAGAAGATACAAGGACTGGGTCTTAAGTACAAACTCAGTTCTTGGGATTGGATCTGAAACTCCATGAACTAGTTCCAATTATTAGGAGATAAATGACAGAAAACCAACTAGTACAAGCAGATTTTTTTTTATACTCTGTTCTCCTAATAGAGGAAAACAAGAACTGGATAGTATTAAGAGTAGTAAAAACTAATTTTATTCAGGATTATTGCAATAGGAGAAAAGATACCTCAGGGAAGAACCAAACAGTTCTGAATATCATATAGATAAGTGCATATTTATAGTCAGAAGCAGGTAGGGAACCAGTAGACTGAAAATTACTAACACAAAATGAGGTGGAGAAAAAGTTGGATCTGGCTAAACTGAACTAATAGGATTCTTGCTAGAAACAGGCCAGCAAGGTCAGCCATCACTTGGGGGATGGGGAACCAGTCAGTCATTAGGGCAGTTATTTTGAAACTGACTTAATAAGATTATTTATAAGATTAGACAATGCAGAGGCAAACACAGATATTTAAAGTTTGGAACCTGTTTTTAAAAGTTCAGGAGAGAATCCCCCATACCACCATAAATAAGTCAGAGCTGAGCAGTGCTCTGGTAAAAAAATATAATAATAATAATAATAATAATAATAACAACAACAGCAATCAAATAGGGGGCCAGGCGGTGGCACACCTGGTTAAGCATACATGTTACAAAGTGCGAAGACCCAGGTTCAAGCCCAACCTGACAGCGGAAACACCGAGAGACAGAGAGAAAGAGAGAGAGAGAAGAGACCATAGCAATGAATCTTCCTTGACTGCAGTGGGGCTGGCTGCAGCTGGGGACCATGCACACTGTCTAGGCCAACATGGCAGCAGAAGCGTCATCAGCCACAAAGATCTACAGTTTTCTCATCTGTACTAAGCCAAGGGACAGAGCAAGTCGTTTTTGATCCACAGGAATCTTGGAAGAAGCAAAATGTCTGAGTTCTCAGGACACAGATATATTAGACTTCACACTCATGGCTTGAAAGAGGAAGATGGATTTAGTGTCCCAGGTGACGTGAACATCTGGAATCCAGGAACTGTCAGAAAGATTTCAATAGACAGACAGACAGATAGGGAGGGAGGGGCTGTGCCATGTGCACCTGACTGAGTGTCCACAATACTATGTGTAAAAGCCCAGATTCGGACCCCACTCCCCACCTACAGGGAGCCAGCTTCATGAGTGGTGAAACAGTGCTGCAGGTGTCTTATCTATCTCCCTCATCTTTCTCAATTCTTCTCTGTCTCTATTCTAGGAAATTAAAAGTTTTTATATAATAAGTTCTAAATAAATTTTTAAAAATTCAGGAGAGCCTGCATAAGTTTGGTCAAAGGGAATCTTTCTCACCACTTCCAAAATGGATTTAACGCTGAGTATCAGAAAATTCTGACTGTATTAAAGTAATTAAGTAGCAACCAAAGTAAAGTGAACCAATATGAGAAGATGGGGAAAAATTATCATAAAAATCTTGGGATGAGAAAATCTATTGTACATAAGCATGTAGCCAAACTCTGAGTTACTTTAGGGACAAAAACAGAGAGATTTTTACAGAAAATTGAGAAATTTTGCACATATATCAACAACTGTATTGACTGTAAGCCATTAACCATCACAATTAAAAAACAAAAACTAAATTCCTTAGGAAAAACAAACAAAGAGGGACACACAACCTACTTTTAGTGGCTTAGAAAATGGAGCATTCCAGTTTATCACGAAGCAAGCATTTTCTGGCTCTGGTATCTGAGAGAAACTTCTCCAGTAGGCAGATATGAATAGCATGCTGGACAATGTCCTCTCAGTAGTCTCACAAAGAAGGCACAGAAGTTCTACTTATGGCTGTTCCTTATGTGGCCTTTGGATACAAGCTGAGAAGTAATGAGCCTTTTCTTCTATGATGAAGGTACCAAGGGAATCCAAGCTGAGTTCACTCTTTCTAGAGATTTGATCTGATACAGAGATAAACCATGGAGAACTTTACACAACAAAGTCATTCCAAGTTTTACTTGTCTCGGCTGAACTTTTGACATCTACTTTTTCCTGACAGTACGAACCTCAAGTCTCTAAGACATATCTGAAGGATGGAGAACCAAAATTAGAAATTGATGAGGGATCCAAATACCCAAGTAACTAGGTATGGGGTGCCCTTTTGTGAACCTCGAGGAGCCTGTGTGGTTTTCCAGTTATGGTGGAAGGGCCATTCCTTCTACCCTGGGACATGAATGAGCCTTAGGACACAAGCAATGATTTAGCTTTTTTTTTTTTTTTTTTACCATAAGAACATCTGCAAGTCAATTAATCCAAACTGAATACCCCTGGAGGCTAATTCCAACTTTTTTTTTAAAATCACTATTTAAGGTGTTCCCTTCATTTTTTTTTTCCTTTGAGTTTCTGATATCAGCCTTTCCACTAAATGGTTTCATGCACTGTACTTTAATTGTACTCTTCTCTATAACATACTCCCAAATGATCTATCTTCTTGTTCTTAAAACTTGCACAGCTAGCACATCAGAAAAACTTCATTTGAAGAGTTAATTTGGTGGTCAAGTGGATTTTGTTGTTGTTTTTGCGTGTGAGTGTGTGTGTGTGTGTATGTGTGTGTGTGTGTGTGTGTGTGTGTGTGTGTGTGTGTTTGGGGTGGAAGGTTTTGTGACTTTATGTAGCTTCTGTGCTCTTATTGCTTGCCTGGACACATAGATAGATATAGGGTTCACCTAGACTACAGTGTCTAGTATAAGATGATCCTCATGGTCTATATTTGGTTACTTACATTTAAATTAATTGAAATTTTAAAGTCTAACTTCACTAAAAATTCAGGGGCACTAGCCACATTTAAAATACTTACAAACCACTGGGAGCGGCGGATTTGTAGTGCTGACACAGAGCCCCAGTGACAACCCTGGTGGAAAAACAAAAACTCACAATGATAAGACTGTCAAAAAGATATTTTCATTTAAGAAAAGTAAAATACTCAGTAACCACATACGGTTAATGGCAAGATTATTGAACAGAACACAGAGAGAGACCATTTCCATTGTCACAGAAAATTCTGGTGGATAGCACTGTTCTAGAAAACAAAATGTACTGGTTTTTAGTACAAGAAATAATCCGTAAAGTCATGGCTAAGCAGATTAGTGGAACTGGAGACAATTGAAATGTGCCTCCAACCTAAAGAGAAAGGATTCTGGCATAATGAAGAAACAGCAAATGATAAACAGTAGTGCATTTCGGGCTAGAGGTGAAAGCAACATTTATTATGACTTGTTATCATAAAGATCAAGGTCCAAGAGAAAAATAAGGATCTGATCAAAATGGAGTGTGACAAGAAATGCCTGGGGGGTATTTCATGGAAATTTCTACTTGCTCCATAAAAAGAGAGAGAGAGAGAGAGAGAGAGAGAGAGAGAGAGAGAGGGAGAGAGGAAGTTTTGCAGCAGTCCAACCACTCAGGAAAGCAGAGTCAGATTGCTTTCTTTTCCGGACTCTTCTGAGTTTGTCTTTTTTTTTTTTTTTTCTTCTATTTCTGAGATATGTGAAGCATTCATCAATGTTACTTAAATTTGGAGAATTTTTCTAAAGTGAGTCATGTTCTAAGGACCCTCTGGTTTATTATATTGCTGGGGACAGTCTCCTGTTTTGTCCTCCCTAAGAACACACAAATTTATCATTCTCTGCTCATCTCTAAACATCTTTACAGCTAAAGATACTTAACACAACTTTCTCGATCCTGTAGGTCAATGAAATGCTCTTGGTTGGAAAGATGTTTGCCTGTTTATTATGCCACTCTGCTCTCTTTGGATGCAGGTATTCTATGTTCTAGTGAGTACATTTGCCCATAAATGTGTGCCTTGTACACACAATAGTGCCATGGAAAATTTCCTAACAAAGTCATTGCTCTTATAAAGATTACATTTCAAAGAGGAGACTGAAAACAATTGGTAAGGATACACTTTATTTTATTTACCTCCAGGGTTATTTCTGGGGCTCAGTGTCTGCATTATGAAACCACTGTTCCTGAAGCTTATTATTATTTTTTGATAGGATAGAGACATATTGAGAGAGGAGAGGAAGATAAAGAGAGAGAGAGAGAGAGAAAGACACCTGCAAACCTGCTTCACTGCTTGTGAGACAACCCCTCTGTAGGTGGGGAGCTGGGGGCTTGAACCAGGATTCTTGTGCAGGTCCTTGTACGTCTTACTATGTGTGCTTAACTGGGTGCACCACTGCCCAGTCCCCGTAGGGGTACATTTTAAATAATGAAACCAAACACACTGAGGCCAGGTGGTGGTGCACCTGGTTAAGCACAAATGTTATAGTGCGTAAGGACCCAGGTTTAAGACCCCAGTCCCCACCTGCAGGGGAGAAGTTTCACAAGTGGTAAAGCAGTGCTGCAGGTGTCTGTCGCTCTCCCTCTCTATCACCCCCTTTCCTCTCAATTTCTGGCTGTCTTTATCTAATAAATAAAGATAATAAAAATTTAAAAACAAGCACACAAAAGAATTTCATATCCAGTTATATGCTTATGTTTAACAAGTGACTCTTGATTTTTTCCTTTATTGGGGAATTAATGATTTACAATTGACAGTAAATACAATAGTTTGCACATGCATAACATTTCTCAGTTTTCCACATAACAATACAACCCCCACCAGGTCCTCTACCATCATGTTCCAGGACCTGAAGTCTCCCCTCACCCCACCCCAGAGTCTTTTACTTTGGTGCAATACACCAACTCTAGTTCAGGTTCTACTTGTGTTTTCTCTTCTAATCCTTTTTTTCAACTTCTGCCTATAATGAAATCATCCCATATTGATGCTTCTGTTTCTGACTTATTTCACTTAATCTGATTTCTTCAAGCTCCATCCAAGATGGGCTGAAATCAGTGAAATCACTATTTTTAATAGCTGAGTAGTATTCCATTGTGTATATATACCACAACTTGCTCAGCCACTCATCTGTTGTTGGACACCTGGGTTGCTTCCAGGTTTTGGCTATTACAAATTGTGCTACTATGAACATAGGTATACACAAGTCTTTTTTGGGTGGTTGTGTTGGGTTCCTTAGGATATATCCCCAGGAGAGGAATAGCAGAATCTAGGGTAACTCCATTTCTAGCCTTCTGAGAGTTCTCCAGACTGCTCTCCACAGAGGCTGGACCAATCTACATTCTCACCAGCAGTGTAGGAAGGTTCCTTTGACCCCACAACCTCTCCAGCATTTATTGCTGCTACCTTTTCTGATGTATGACATTCTCACAGGAGTGAAGTGGTATCTCAGTGTTGTCTTTATTTGCAATTCTCTGACAATCAATGAATTGGAGCATTTTTTCATGTGTTTCTCGGCCTTTTGGATCTCTTCTGCGGTGAATATTCTGTTCATGTCTTCTCCCTATTTTTAGATGGGGTCATTTGTTTTCTTGTTGTTGAGTTTGGCAAGCTCTTTATATATTTTGGTTATTAGCCTCTTGTCTGATGTATGGTGACTCTTGAAATTTAAAGAGACCTGACTGGTGTTGCTTGCTGATTTTAGTGGTATAAATACTCCCACTCTGGCCAATTCCAGCTATCAGCAAGATATCACTGAATGCAGTTAGGAACACATGTGCAAGCATAACCCTCTACAACTTATATGAGCCAATTCTGGCAAAATACTAGATATTAATCAACCCTATTATAGTTTGGATTTTCAGATGGTTCAGTAGAGAACTTCTGATTTAAAAAAAAAAAAGAAATTGGGGGCCAGGTGGTGGTGCACCTGGTTAAGTGCTCACACTACAGTGCGCAAGGATCCAGGTTCAAGCCCCTGGTTCCCACTTGCAGGGGGAAAGCTTCATGAGTGGTGAAGCAGGGCTGCTGGTATCTTTCTGTCTCTCTCACTCTTTATCTTCCCATTCTCAATTTTCTCAGTCTCTGTCCAATAATAAATAAATAATATTTTTAATGAAATTGGAACAACTGCTTAAAAATATTTACACATCAAATCATGCATAAAGGAGAAAACCTCTTTAAAATATTTCAGATAGAATATTGTGAACAAAATAAAACCCAAGTTAAGGGAGACCGGGCAATGGCGCAGTGGGCTAAGCGTACATAGTACAAGCAGGTCCAAGTTCGAGCCCTAGGCTCACCACCTGCAGAGAGGCATTGCTTCACAATTTCTATCTGACCCTCCCCTCTCAATTTCTCTCTTTCCTATAAAAAACAAAACAAAACAAAACCCAAGTTAAGAGATAGCAAGGACTATCGACAACAGTGCTTGTACTATGTGCACTTAACCCACTGTGCCACTGCCTGGTCTCCCTTAGCTTGGGTTTTATTTTGTTTGAAAGCTTTCAGATTCTTTCCTCCCCTCCCCCCTTTTTGGGCAGTTAATGGGTTACAGTACAGCTCTTCACATAGATACAATTTCTCATCTTCCCATTATTATTGGTGTCTACAAGACACGCTTGTCCCCAACTTAGATATCCTTTTCCACCACTGTGCACTAGGACTCATTCTTATCCAATTTGTACATTTGATCACAGAATTTCAGATAACATTTCACCCATGAATAACAATGACCATATATTGAGTTTTGTGTCTCTGCATGTTCTGTACAGTAAGTCTATAAAGTAGCTATGATTCCACTTCAAAAATGAAGACACTAAGGCTTGAAGAGATCAAGCTACCTATTGATAACATTTCCCATTAATACTCAAAATATGATTTTCAAATATATGTCCATCTGATTTAGAATTCTTCGATTGGTGATTAACAAGATTGTAAGATAACAGGGGTATAATTCCACACAGCTCAGAATTTTTTATGTTGTTTTATGTGCTTTAAAGAAAACCTGATTTTTGGAAATGTTTAACGAATACATAAATTCTCTGAGTGTTAAGAGTTTAGCATCCTTCCTCACCACACTCCAAAGGTAGGAAGTAATTTTAAAGCAAGGAAGTCAGGTCCCCTGGTGTAGGTTTATACTATAGTTGGTACACGAGCACCATAGCAACCAAACACACCACCTTAGGCCTGCAGGCAGAACTGCTGGAATTTATTCATTTCATGATGGTTTTGAGGTTGTTGAGCATTATATTTGGTGGGCATCTAGCAGTGCAGGGTCAACTCTGAGCAATAAAACACAAATACTTTTTGATAATCCTGCTTTTTTTGTATTTTTTTTTTCATTTATAAAATGGAAAACACTGACAAGACCATAGGATGAGGGGTATAATTCCCACCACCAGAGCTGCATATCCCATCCCCTCCCCTGATAGCTTTCCTATTCTTTAACCCTCTGGGAATATGGAACAGAAACCTCAAATACTCATCTGCAATATTCCAGCCTTTAGGTTCATGTGTAACCAACAATTTGTATAGATTTATATGTTAACTCTTTTTTAGCCACCAGATTCCAGATGCTTCCATGATGCCAACTGGACTACCCTGGGCAGACGACCCCACCAATGTGTCCCGGAGCTCTGCTTCCCCAGAGCCCCACCCCACTAGGGAGAGAGGCAGGCTGAGAGTATGGATCAACCTGTCAACGCCCATGTTCAGTAGGGAAGCAGTTACAGAAGCCAGACCTTCCACCTTCTGCACCCCATAGTGACCCCAAACATTCATCTGCTAATCCTTCTTTTAAGTAGCTCAGCATTTCCTATACAACTACACTTGCAGGCCTTCATATAATATGTGACACGAAGACTCTGATCCATCCAGGTGACTCCTCAAAAGCAAATGATATTATATATGAATAAAAAAATGATAGAGGGGGCCAATTGGTGATGCATCTGATTGAGCACACATGTTACCTTGCACAAGGACCTAGGTTCAAGCCCCCACTCCTTGACTGCGGGGAGTGGGGGATGCTTCACAGGCAGTGAAGCAGGTCTTCTCTCCCTGTCTATCTCTCACTCCCCTCTCCGTTTCTCTCTGTCCTATTAAATAGAATAGAAGGAAAGAAAATATGGGGGAAATGGCCACTGGCAGCAGTGGAATCACAGTGCCAGCACCATGCCCCAGAGGTAACTCTAGTGGCTCAAATAATAATAATGATGATGATGATGATGTTGATATAACTTCACAATGAGATAGGACTTCAGGATTTTAGAGATTATCTAGTTCAAACTCTCATATCAGAAAAAAAATAGAGACTAAACAACTTGCGGTAGTTATGATGTTCCCTGATGAGGAAACCAGCACAGGCACAAATACCTGGGAGAGAACTTCTTATAGAGTCTGCTAATTTGGTTCCAACAAATAGAATAGTATGAAAACTCTCTGGAATTACAAGTTTTCTTTGCACACTCGTAAAGGCCACAGCCAGGGTATTTATGCAACATTTTTGTGCAGTTTAAAAACCTCTTAACATGGATTATGTTTATGATTAAAAATATCTTGCCTATTTATGACACTTTGTATTGTTTCATGATTATGAAAGTTTGATGAGGAGGCAATGATAAGTAACCTCATTTTATAGATTAGAAAACTGAATTTCAAAGAAGCTCAGATATCTGACCAGACAACGACAAAGGTGGGACCAGAGATTTAGAGTCTGCCTTCTCATGCAGAACCCTTTCAGAGTATCCAAGAAGAGGTATCAGAAATGCAGACTGTAACATATTCAAATTGAAGAAACCATAGACACATACCTCTCATTCAGGAACTTTATCCAAGATGATATATACAATCTTCAACAGACTTGATCCAAGACTTAATTATTTCATAAGTGTTTCTTCTGATTATAACACAGGGTCTATCTTCTTTTTGTTAGTCTTGTGAACAAAGCACTATCTCTCCTACTCCTATAGACATCTAATCTTTGACACGGGTACCCAGACTATTAAATGAAGAAAGGTGAGTCTCTTCAACAAATGGTGTTGGAAAAAATGAGTTGAAACATGCAGAAGAATGAAACTGAACCACTGTATTTCACCAAAGAAAAAGTAAATTCCAAGTGGATCAAGGACTTGGATGCTAGACCAGAAACTATCAGATACTTAGAGGGAAATATTGGCAGAACTTTTTTCCACATAAATTTTAAAGACATCTTCAATGAAACAAATCCAATTACAAAGAAGACTAAGGCAAAAGTATAAACCTATGGGACTACATCAAATTAAAAAGTTCCTGCACAGCAAAAGGAACCACTACCCAAACCAAGAGACCCCTCACAGAATGGGAGAAGGTCTTTACATGCCATACATCAGACAAGAGGCTAATAACCAGTATATATAAAGAGTTTGCCAAACTCAACGACAAGAAAACAAATGACCCCATCTAAAAATAGGGAGAAGACATGAACAGAATATTCACCGCAGAAGAGATCCAAAAGGCCGAGAAACACATGAAAAAATGCTCCGATTCATTGATTGTCAGAGAACTGCAAATAAAGACAACTCTGAGATACCACTTCACTCCTGTGAGAATGTCATACATCAGAAAAGGTAGCAGCAATAAATGCTGGAGAGGTTGTGGGGTCAAAGGAACCTTCCTACACTGCTGGTGAGAATGTAGATTGGTCCAGCCTCTGTGGAGAGCAGTCTGGAGAACTCTCAGAAGGCTAGAAATGGAGTTACCCTAGATTCTGCTATTCCTCTCCTGGGGATATATCCTAAGGAACCCAACACAACCACCCAAAAAAGACTTGTGTATACCTATGTTCATAGTAGCACAATTTGTAATAGCCAAAACCTGGAAGCAACCCAGGTGTCCAACAACAGATGAGTGGCTGAGCAAGTTGTGGTATATATACACAATGGAATACTACTCAACTATTTTTTTTTTCCACCTCCAGGGTTAGCGCTGGGGCATGGAATCCACTTCTCCTGAAGGTTTTTTTTCCCCCTTTTATTGTCTTCATTGTTTTTCATTGCTATTATCATTATTGTTGTTAGATACAACGGCGAGAAATGGAGAGAGGAGGGGAAGACAGAGGAGGAGAGAAAGTTAGACACCTGTAGACCTGCTTCACCTCCCTGCAGGTGGGGAGCCGGAGGCTCGAAACGGGATTCTTACCATGGTCCTTGTGCTTCAGGACATGTGCACTTAACTCGCTGAGCCACTGCCCAGGGCCCACTACTCAGCTATTAAAAATAGTAATTTCACCGTTTTCAGTCCATCTTGGATGGAGCTTGAAGAAATCATGTTAAGTTAAATAAGTCAGAAATGGATGAATATGAGATGATCTCACTCTCAGGCAGAAGTTGAAAAACAAGATCAGAAGAGAAAATACAAGTAGAACCTGAACTGGAGTTGGTATATTGCACCAAAGTAAAAGACTCTGGGGGTAGCGAGGGGAGTACAGGTCCTGGAAAAGGATGACAGAGGACCTAGTGGTGGGGGGAGTGTAATGTTAAGTGGAAAACTGAGAAATGTTATACATGTACAAACTATTGTGATTTACTGTCAACTATAAAACATCAGTCCCCCAATAAAGAAAAAAATCGCTATCTATATATACCCCACCTAAACCTAAAGACCTCTCCAAATTTGGTGAATCTCCTCTTGCTAGGCAATGCAACTGAAGAGCTAATATCTCAGATGAGTTTGTGTTCCTGCCAGATTCAAATCACATTCATATGTGTCTTTTTCCATTCCTTGTGTAATGGTTTTAATCTTTTTGGGAAGTACATCCTCACAAGTAGACATGACAGAGATTCTTTCACTCATGATGCTTATGATGAAACAATAGTTTTTTCAGTTAACAAAAGTCTCTCCTGCCAGTTTGGAAATGCACTAGGGCCAAGAAGGCATGGGGACTTGCTGGCAGTGCACCCACCTGAATGCTCATATTACAATGCCTGCAGGCACCTAGGTTCAATCTCCCAGTCCCCACCTGTAGTAGGAAAGCTTCAACAGCGGTGAAGCAGGTCTCCAAGTGTCTCTCTCCCACTTTACCTCCCCCTTCCTTCTTGATTTTTCTCTGGAGGAAAAAAGACACCAAAAAAGAAGGAGGAGAAGAAAGAGAAATTTCTAGATAAAGTTAAAAATTTAATCCCTTCAACTACAAACAATAAAAGACTGTGGCTAAGAGGAAAATGGGGGTGGGGGTGCATTTGATTAAGTGTATATATTACTATGCACAAGGATCCAGGTTCAAGCCTCTGGTCCTCACCTGCAGAAGGAAAGCTTTATGAGTGGTGAAACAGGGCTACAGGTGTCTCTCTATCTCTCTCTCCCTCTCTATCCCCCTCTCTCAATTTCTCTCTGTTCTATTAAATAAAATACAGTTTTCAATAAGAGGAAAACTTATTTTAAAAAGGGTAGAACATAACTGGTATGTCTTTTCTAATGAGTATATTTATTTTTCTTTTTATAAATATCTGGAGATCACATAATTAAAAAGCATTTTACACTTAAGTACATGGTGATATGTTTATCATCTGTACATATTATAAAAATATTTATACAGTCCTATAAACTCATTTGTAGCTTTAAGATTGTAAAATTATCTAAGTAGAATTCTTTAATTCTCATACAATTATTAATTAAAGGCATAGGTAGTAGAGAATACGTTAAAATATAGCAAGGCATAAAAAGAAAAGCAACACTAAAGGGAATCCGATATATTATTAGGGATAATAAAACAACACTCTTTATGATTCCATGGTATTTTTAGATAGAGACAGAGAGGCAAAGAGGAAGGGAGAGACCACAAGCACTAAATCTTCCTTCAGTGTGGTGGGGGCCAGGCTCAAACCTGTGTGGCTCACATGGCAAAGCAGTACATCCTATTCAAGTAAGCTATTTCACTGGCCTGCCTGATCCCATGCTTTTTAATGATGACTTTTCTTGAGTCATCAAAATTATGGAAATAATCTTCTCAAATATGGTACTGGGTGAAGAATTCAGTGTTTCACTCATAAGCTATGTTACTGAGATTTCTATAAAGAACCTCCTTGAGCAGTGTAGGAAAATATACCACAAATCCAGTCTAGTTGTTTGGGACAAAGCTGCCAGAATGTTCTTTTACTTGTGTGGGTCTGATAGCCTAAAACATTCCTTACTATTAAACCTCTTGCCCAGGGAACAACACAAATGTACTAAGCACACAAGATTATCTCAGTGAAGCATGCAGATATTAGAGGTGACATAAATATAGAAAGCTCACAAATAATTAAATTAATTAGTGATATATATATATATTTAATCCGTGGTTTTAAGCAGATGATATTTGGAGACACATAATACTACTTCTCAGAATACACTGAAAAAAGCTATTATGCCGAGCAAATAATTTTAAGATCCGTATAGAAAGCTGGCATTTGAATTGAACCTGCATGCCAGAACATTATAAAGCAAGTCTGCTCATCTAAATGCTCTTTGTTGAGTTATGCTTTCTCCTTGCCAGTTTGTTTCTTGGCCAAGTTTTATGGATTATTCTGCACAGTCATTTAGAACTCTGGCTTTTTAAAGTTTTCCTGTCAGTATAATTCTACCTGACTTTCCAAGAATTTCTTTACTCTGTTCCAGTTATCATCAGGTTTGGGGAGTCTCTTGCAACTGAAAAGACCCAGTGTGATAAAGTCTCTCTTGGCTATGATATGAAGCTCTTTCCAAGATAACTGAAATTCCTGTTGCATTTTCACCTGCCATAGAGAGTGATTTCTGATTCAAGACGGATTTGTGAAATGTGCTAGAGTGCTCTCCCAGGAGAAGGGAACCTGTATTTACTCGTTATACTGGTTATGTAATTGTCAGTTACATGAACATAGTCTTGAAAATAAACATGCATAAAACTTCACAGCTTTTTATATACCGACTTCCTCTTTTGCTTGTCTCCTCATTCTGTGAAGCACCGGACAGTAATTCAACAAAGAACTTCCTGTTCTAGGATGACTGCAAGATATTTTCACCTCCTTCTCTAGAAAATCATCCAAGAAAAGAAAAAGAAAAGAATCAAGAATACAAATTCCATCTTTGATAAAGTCTGAAGACTTCAGAAACCCCAGACCTTAATATATAGAGGGTGAGAGTAGAGGGGGGGATATCAGGTTCCATAGCAAAGTGGAGGAAGGGAAGGCTTGGTAGGAACACTGATGAAAAGGGGCCTTGTATTCCTGTAGGATATTGAGAAAGACCTGGGAACTGAAAGTGTGTGGGGGGAGATGGGGAGGCAGTGGGCATTGTGCTGAACAATTTGGCAGCTGTGGTCCTTAAGAGCAGCTCAGGACATGGAATTGGTGGGCTTTGTCATTCAGCACACAGATTCCAGTCAATTACCCCACTTTGTGCATCATGTCTATTTAGGATTTGAAACTGTTGTCAATTTCCATGGGGAGGGCAAGGGTAGGACCTGAAAACCCAGTTACCTCCTTTGCAAATTTTCCAATATTCACTGCCTTTCAGCATCCCCTCTGCAACCATATCCCTACCCTACCCTTCCACGTTCCACGTTCTTCTCTCTCTCTCTCTCTCTTAGATGGTTCAGCTGGAAAATTGAACTCCCTTAGCAGAAAGTATAGATTGTGATATTTCTCTCTTTCCACACACGACCCCACCTCACCCCCACTCTTGATTACACTATGGTAAGACTCAATGACCCACAACTCCCATCCCCAATCCTACTCTACCCCAACAAACATGTACACATATTCCTAGACACTTCAACTCAGCCCCACAGAATCATGTGAGGGAATCATAGAGACACACATATAAATACAGACACACAAAGACATTAATGTTATGCTCAGAGGTTCGGGTCCCGATCACACACAAGGAAGTCCAGAGTCACATGCAAGTACAAGAACCTTTATTAGCAAGCTTAAGCTTGAGTCCCAAGAGCCTCCATGCAGGGGATGTCTTGTGACCCCGAACATTTTCCACCTCAGCTTTTTTATAGTTAGCATAGGGTGGATACAGGTGGGGATGTTTACACGAAACAAGGAACAGTTGGTTTCAGATCAACGGCTGTTCTTATTAACCTCCTCAATTCAGACACCCATCCCTAAACACACAAACACACTCTTATGTTTACTTTAAAATATTTCTTTATTTTATTGGGAGGAAATTAACAATTTCCTCCCAATAAAATATATATAGTTGACAGTATATGCAGTAGTTGTTAAATGTGTAAAATGTTTCAGTTTTCTACATAATACTTTAACCCCTTGCCTAAGTCCTCCTCCACCATCATGCTTCAGGACCTGAAACCCCCACACCACCCTCTGAGTCCTTTACTTTGGTGAAATATACCTGAGTTTTTTCCTTTATGTTATTATTTTAACTTCTGTCTATGAATGAGGTCATCCCAAATTTATCCTTATCTTTCTGGCTTATCTCCTTAATATAATTTCTTTAAGCTCCAATCCAGGATGGGATGAAGAAGGTGAATTCACCATTTTAAATAGCTGAGTAGTATTCCATTGTATATACGTATCACCTTTCTCAGTCACTCATCTGTTGTTGGACACCTGGGTTACTTCCAAGTTTTGGCTACTACAAATTGTGCTGCTATGAACATTGGTATACACAAATCTTTTGGGGTGGGTGTGTTTGGTTCCTTAGGATATATCCCCAGGAGAGGAATTGTAGGGTCACAGGGTAAGTTCACTTCTAGCCTTCTGAGAGTTCTTCAGACTGTTTTCCACAGACATCGGACCAATTTACATTCCCACCAGCAGTGCAGGAGGGTTATTTTGCCCCCACCACCTCTCCAGCATTTGTTGTTACTATCCTTTCTGATGTATGATATTTTCACAGGAGTGAAGTAGTATCTCATTGTTGCCTTTATTTGCATTTCTCTGACAATCAGTGACTTGGAACATTTTTTCATATATCTGTTGGCCTTTCATATCTCTTATTTGGTGAATATTTTGTCCATATCCTCTATCCCCATTTTTGTTGTTGCTGTTGCTGCTGAGTTTGGTGAGCTCTTTATATATTTTGGTTATTAGCCTTTTGTCTGATATATAACACGTAAATATCTTCTCCCATTCTGCAAGGGGTCTTTGTTTGGGTGGCTATTTCTTTTGCTGTGCAGAAGCTTTTAATTTGGTATAGTTCATTGGTTTATTTTTGTTTTAGTCTTCCTTGCAATTGACTATGTCTACAAGCTTTAGATGGGTAAGAGTGTTGCCAAGTATTTGCCAAGTATCTAAGTATTTGATAGTTTCTGGTCTAACATACAAGCCCTTGATCCATTTGAAGTTTATTTCTGTGTGTGGTGAAATGTAGTGGAGATTGTAGTATATATAGAAAAACCTAAAGAATCCAGCAGGAAGCTCTTGGAAACTATCAAGCAATATAGTATGGAGTCAAGCTACAAAATCAACACACAAAAGTTAGTGGCATCCCTTTATATTTATTTTTATTAGGAAGTAGAGCAGAGCACTGCTCAGCTTTGGCATGTGTTGTACCAAGGGTTCTGTGCTCTGCCTCTGAACTATCACTTGGCCCTGCTTCCCATTCTGAATTAACAGACTTGAGAAAAGATTTGAACAAAGAAAGATGAAAACTCATCAAGAGAAAATAGAATCAAAGGAAATGAGTCAATGTTATATGATTTCATGTTGATATCTAGAGAGAAATTTGTATCCAGAAAATAATAAAGAAAAAAATATTTGTTTACTAAAAGGAAATCATCAGGAAAAAACAAAACACCTCTTACAAATTAAAAATTAAGAGCCAAAAAATGCTTTTAAACTCAGTGAAAGGATTTGAAAAATAACTTTGAAATCCTTCTGAAGTAAACTAGAGAAATAAGAATGGAGGGCCAGCAGAATAGCTCATTTGCATAGTGCTCTGCTCTACCACATGAGCCACACAGGTTATATATAGCCTGATCCCCACCACTTCAGTGAAACGGTTTCTTTCACTCCCTTGTTCTGCCTCTCTGCTTCTGAAAAAAAAATTTTTTCTTTATTTACTGGGAGAGTTAAAAGTTTATAGTTGACAGTAAAATATAGTAGTTGGTCCATGTGTATAAAATATTAATTAGTGCATAGGCTCAGTCTCTTTGATGTTGACTCTCTTAAAAGCCTAGACCGGGGAGAACAGAAGCAATCGGTAGCACAGCTATATTCAAATAATGTCAAAGGACATAAATTATGGTGATGTTGTGTATGATACAGCAAATCTTAACAAAGGGATTTTCCTCATAGTTAACCCAATTACCAAATAATGTAATTATAGCAATAACTATCTATTGTCTTAAGACAGCAGGAACTTCCCATTTCTTCTATAGAATCTATATTTCCCCCAGTCCTGGAACCTCTAGGGTGGGGCTCACTTTCCTGCATGCTGCTCTCAATTCATACCAAATGATATTGCATCCGCTGATCCCAAGCTAATCAACACAACTAGTACCACCTCAGCATGCTTCACTTCAGACTGTGTCCAGAGACGTCAGGTGTGGAAAGTCAACCCTTCAGCCTCATTACTCGGGTGAGACTTTTCTTTCATAGTATTCTCTAATTCCATTATAGGTGGTTCACTTCCTAACAAAGTCCCAAAACCTAGATATAAACCAGGCCCTGTGAGATAGAGCATATGTTCACATGTATCCATAAATTAGGGCAAAATATATACCTGAAAGCAAAAATACACAATAGTCTGCAGTGAGTCAGTATAAAGTTCATAATGAAATAGCATCTAATTAGACTTAGATACCCTCCTCACCTACTTCCTATTACAGTTCTCTCACTCACTCCAAAGCTAACCTTATCAAAGCAAGGACAGCAAAATCTGAATAAGGGCAAGAGACTGGCATACTTTAATGATGACTCTTTAGTCACTATCAGGCCATTCTACCAGCTGGGGCCCTATTTGGGGAGTCCTGAGATTCCCAAATAGACATGATAGGCCTAGACTTCAAATAAATCCCTCTCTCCATTGTTACCAGTTATCTCTATCAGGAACAACAAAATAGAGCCCTTTGTGGGCCCCCATAGGACCTTGCCCTCAACTTGGATCAACAATAGTTGATAATGGTCCATCCTCTGAAGGGAGACTGGAAAATATACTCTATGCTACACCCGAGGAGATGGGTTGATATTGGGGCAACCTGGAATGTTCTTACTCATGACCACAGAATGTGAGCTCAGATCTAGAGGGATGCAGAGGTCACAAAGGCTCCTAAGCTGAATATGGACTCCAGACCAAATCAAATCGATGGGGTTTACATGACTTTCCCATATTGAGGAGCTGCTCTATTCCCTGATCCAGCTTTCTGTTCCTTTTCCCAGTCATGACATCATCTCCCCAGACAATAACTTGGATCCATCTGCATATCAGATTTCAGGCTCAGGAAAAAAAAAAAAACTAGTATAGTACAGACCCTTTGGAATAGAACTAAAATATGCCTACTAGCTATCTACAAAACAGAGGACCACCCCCAACTCTTCACCTGCACTATTCCAGCCTTTAGGTCCATGATTGGTCAACAATTTATTTGGCTTTGTATGTTAACTCTCTTTTCAGCCACCGGGTTCCAAATGCTAGCATGATGCCAACCAGACTTCCCTGGATAGACAACCCCACTAATGTGTCCTGGAGCTCCACTTCCCCAGAGCCCCACCCTACTAGGGAAAGAGAGAGGCAGGGTGGGAATATGGATCAACCTGTCAACGTCCATGTTCAATAGGGAAGCAATTACAGAAGCCAGACCTTCCATATTTTGCATCCCACAATGACGTTGGGTCCATACTCCCAGAGGGATAAAGAATAGGAAAGCTATAAGGGGAGGGGACGGGATACAGAGATCTGGTGGTGGGAATTGTGTGTAGTTGTACCCCTCTTATCCTAAGGTTTAGTCAATGTTTCCATTTTTATAAATAAAAAATAAAAAATTAATTAATTATTTAGATTTAGATTAGTGATTTTTCAGAGATGGAAGTTCCAGGACACCTTGGTGAGGTCATTCTTATCAGGGGTGTCGGGATAGAATCATAGTAGCCTCTGCAACTCAGTGACTGAAAAGTTGTAAAATAAAAAGTATATGAAAATATATAGTTCATCTCCAGTGCATTTTCTCAGAAAACTGTTGGGGCCTATATTCCACCAAACTGTAGGAAGACATTAAAACTGAGGGAGAAGTGGAACCCATTAAGTGAGTGAGCTAACAGAGGAAAGTGGTTGTCAGATTCTTCAGGAAGCCTGGGAGGAAGTACAAACCACTCTAGACTGGATCCAGAGAGCTAAGAGCTCCAGAAGCAGCTCAGGGTGGAGCTTCAGTGAGGAGACTGCGTGTATAGACATGCAGTATGCTGTGGAGGTGTATGCAGAAACTATTTTTAGAAGCAAGTGGAGATGGATGTACAGGAACAGATGCCCCAAAGGGATAGCTCCAAAAAGAGAGAGAGAGAGAGAGGAATAGAGAAAGAGAGAGGGAAGATGTGCTAGATTAGCCAGTAGGTTTGATCTTGTGGAAACAGGTTACTGGAGGTGTGAAGAGATGTAAGCAATTGGGTTAAAAAAAATTAAAGTAATAACAACTATAAAAATAAGGCTACTGCTAATTCTTGGAAAGGCAGACTATCTTTTTAAATAAGAAAAGGAGCAACAACAGTAACTTTCTTGACTTGGCAAATATATATATATATATATATATATATATATATATATATATATATATATATTCCAGTGATTAACCTGAACTTGTAAAGCTATATGAAGTTTTCAACAAGCAGTGTGCTAAGACAACTGGATATATACAAGCAAAAAATTGAATTTGTGCCCTTACTTCATATCATACATAGAAAATTAAAAATGTACATAACCTAAATGCAAAAGCTAAAACTATGCAGCTCATAAGAAAATGTAAGATTTTTGTGATCTTGGATTAAGTTGTGATTTCTTACATGTGACACTAAAAAGAAAAAGTGACAAAAAGGAAAACATAAATTGAATAAAAAAATCTGGGGATTTCAAAGGATGCCATTCAGAGAGTAAAAAGACAACACAGAGACTGGGAGATAATATTTGCAAATAATATATTTGATAAGGAGATTGTATCTAGAATACTTAGGGAACTCTAATTCCAAAACAAACATAACCCAAGTCACTCACTTCAAAAATGGGCAGAGGGGGCCAGGCGGTAGCACAAGGAACAGTGAAGTGCAAGGACCAGTGCAAGCATCCCAGTTTGAGCTCCCAGCCCCCACCTGCAGGGGGGTCATTTCAAAGCATGAAGCAGGTCTATAGGTGTCTATCTTTCTCTCCTCCTCTCTGTCTTCCTCTCCTCTCTCAGTTTCTCTATCTAATCCAGCAACAATGACTGCAATAACAACAATAATAGTAACAAGAACAATGATAAACACAAGGGCAAGAAAGGGGAAAAAATAGCCTCCAGGAACAGTGGGTTTGTAGTGCAGGCACCAAGCCCCAGCAATAATCCTGGAGGCAAAAAAAAAAAAAAAAAAAGGATTGAACCTGGGGCTTTGGAGCCTCAAGTATGAGAGGCTTTTTGCATAACCATTATGCTATCTACTCCTGCCCTTTGGATAAACGTTTGTTTAAAAAAAAAAAAAGATATATAAATGGCCAATGAACACATGAAAAGACATTCTCATCATTAGTCATTAGGTAAATGCAAATAAAGACTACAGTGAGATATCATTTCACAGCCACTAGGTTTTCTAAAATAATAAAGACATGGAAGTAAGGGCAAAGATATGGAGAAATTGGAAACTTTATATATTGCTAGTGAGAATGTAAGATTGTACAGTCACTTTGGAAAACAATTTGGCAGTTTCTCA